>NW_017100181.1:205675-220992 GCF_001263275.1 Habropoda laboriosa | reverse complement strand
TGTTGTTTGGACGCGAATTTAATTACTATTATTATTTATTAATAATTTTCGCCTGCTGGCTATAAAATGGGGTTTGGCTTATAAATGAATTTCTGACGCATTTCTGCACTCTCAAGATCTATAACTACACTCTCTTATTTCTACTTTTATTTCATTACTTACATTTCCTATTATCTATTCTTCGGCACACTGCTTCAATCCTCCCCTCCTTTCCTCACTCTGGTCTTTCTATCTTCCTCTTCCTATCCTCTAGATATCTCAACCACTCAACTACTTCTTCACAACTCGTTTCCCCCACTATTCCTTCCTATCTCACACTTTTACCCTCCATTACCCAACAATCTTCCATCAAATGTTTTAAACTCCCTAATCCATCGTTGCACAATACACATCTCCTCTCCTCTTCCTCCATCCAGTATCTTCTCTACTTCCTCAAAACCTCCACATCTTGCCCTTGCGATCAATTTCTGGCTTTCTTGCCTTCCATCTTTTTCTAAGTACCTTATTATATTTCTAAGTAACTTATTATATTGCACTTGCATTTGCAGTTCCAGTGGACGCGAATTTAATTTACTTCTGCTGAGTATCCGCGACTTCGCGCGTATAGTTGGTGGAAGCGATGTAGCGGGGTGATAAATTAAAGCATTAAATGGGGACATCTATTGATGTAGTCGCATTCAGGGCCGTGTTGTCATTTGTGAATTGATATTTAAAATTTCTGCTTGCAGTCTTTCGTTTAAGCTAGACCGCATTAAGTTCCCGCCGCCTTCTGTTCAATAGTAATTACCATATTGGTAAAAATTAATCTACAGCTGCCAACGATTAAGGCGTAGACAAATTTTTCAAATGTACTACAATGGAGGAATCTATTCCGAGTTGACATTAAACGGCCCTAAACGAGGCTCGAGCTCCTTAGACTTGATTCACACTAGCGGTCACGGTACGGTCAGATCGCGTCAAGTCAGGCACCGGCCGACAATGAGAACATTCGCTGTACGCGGTTCGGTCAAGTCAGATGAAAATCTGTTAGAGTCGGTTTGCTAGCAATCAAGATCGCGGCACTCCTGACAGGATTTGATTTGATCGTCTACTGAGAACGGTCAGCAGTTGAAAAGAAGTGATAGAATTTGTGCGAAATTACAGTGAAAAAGGAAGTGAAAGAGACTACGACCGGACTGATTGTTTCTTATCGTTGAATGCGAATGCTTTAAAATCCTAACTTACGACTGATCGTGATCTGACTGTGCCTTTGATCGCTAGTGTGAATCAGGCTTTATCTTTCACGAATTGCTGCAGTTTTGGCGCTCGGATTACGGAGTACTTTGGCGCCTGGCTGGTTTTACAACCTCGCTATATCTGTTCCACCGACTATACACTATTTCGCTACCTGTTAACACCGGCATGTTAAATCATTCTTACGTTAAAAGTTACTCGACCGAAGGACAATTTACAATTTCATTATGATCTCATTAAACGACAAGCAGAATTGTAATTTCCCTTCGCAATAGCAAGCCAGTTTCTTACAATTGTCTTTTTTTAGTTCAAATTGCGAAATTATGCTTCCAGCTGCGATGCAACCGTGAAAAAATAGCTCTTCGTTATTGTAATTTGTACATTTCAGTCGTATTAGTTAACTAGCGATACGTGGCCTACACGCACTCGAGTGCAGTTACTTGTGTTGTGGGATTTTTTGAGTAACATTCGATTATCTTAAACTAGATAAAAGATTGTGAACGTATATTACGTTAAGTATAATTGTGCTGAAATTTAAATGTGTGGTGCACATCAACGTTAATTATACAGGATGAGTCATATCATTTGCCTACGCTGAATAACTTACAAGGTATGTGTTCTACGAAAAAGTGTTTTATAAGGAAATTGCACGGTATCGAAGGGAAAATACGATGCTGAAACGGGTTTTTTAAATAAACTATTTATTTACGAGATATCAAGGTGACCTATAATTTACAGAAAATTCAAATAATTTATAATTTAAATAAATGTGTTATTTAAAAAAAAAACCATTGTTCCCTTTGATATCGTGAAATTTCTATATAAAACACTTCTTTGTGGAACATATATGTATTCAGGGTGAAGGAGTTACGCGACTCACTCGGTATAAGTGGAAGAATTTTCAAAAGGCGAAGATAGGTAATAAGTAAAAGTAGTCAACTAGTAGGTACATCATTCGTTTCAACAATCTTATCTCTGCTACTGTTTTAATAAAAAAACCGTTTTAAGAAAATAGCCAAACGCTTAGAAAATTTATTTCTTCACACCATAACTGTTATGTCAAAAAAGAGACATTAACAAAAATTACTACATACATAATAATAATATATTTTCAGATAAAATACATTTCCATATAAGGAAACCGTGATTTTAACAGGATATGAGTAGCTAGTCTCTAACGAAATCAGTGATAACAATTAAAGTTCTTATCTGCACAATTATAAAGGTGATAAATTCTGAAAATTAATAACAGGTATTTGAGACAAAGGCAAACAATTGCATAAAATAAATTTTCTCAAAGTTAATTATGCATGCATGCATTGTGCATGAAGAAAGCTGTATTTAATTACTCTAAAGTTTTCCCAATGAGCTCTTCAATAATGATCGAGGTTTGAAATAGCTCGATAACTTAATGATCTTAACCATTTAACGGTACAACGGTAATGTTCAAATGTAGTCCAAAACATATTCCTTTATTTTCGATATT
Organism: Habropoda laboriosa; assembly: GCF_001263275.1. Lineage (NCBI taxonomy): Eukaryota > Metazoa > Arthropoda > Insecta > Hymenoptera > Apidae > Habropoda > Habropoda laboriosa. The sequence goes on along the minus strand of NW_017100181.1, from coordinate 218,273 downwards.
GACAACAGTTGTAAACATGATTTTAATACATTTCCTATTTTTCAACTTGTGGATAGTTCTGGTGTCCTATCTTTCATGGAATAATATTGTTGCAAGCTGTTTTCAGTGTATTTAACCGTTAAAATCGCATATCTTCAATGCTGTGATCAGTATAGATAAATAAATACCACAGTTCTCGTTCGTCTCAACCAAGCAGCAGTGATACAAAACGAAAAAGGAAAATCAATACGAATTGAATAAATTTCACACATTTTGCTATCGTACTACGCACTTTCATTCTTATAAGCGATCTGAAGGCGTCGTCGGAGTATACAGGGTGATACACGCAATAGTAATAGGCCTTTTTCTTTTTTTTAAGAAAAAAACATTAGAGGAAAAAGATGAATGGTTCCAAATGGACTACATATTTGTTTCGCAAGTGCAATAATGCATGTGCATTTTGCAATTGCACTATTTTTTTTAATGGAAACTTACATTTTTTATTGCACAGATTGAATTGTTTCGTCATTCTACATAAAAAAATATTGGGGTAACATAATCGGACACTGATTAGTTTAAAAGATATTTTAACTTTAATTTTGTCGAACTTGCCTTACGTCTTTCCTTGTCTCTCATATGATATTCTACAAAATTAACGTTAAGGTATCTTTTAAACTAATCAGTCTTCGACTTAACCTTACCTTAATACTTTCTTTCATGTAGAATGAGGAAACGATTCGATCTATGCACTAAAAAATGTATGTTTCCATCTAAAAAAGAAAGTGCAACTACAAAATGCATTTGCAAAAAAAATATGATCGTGTATATGTAGTCCACTTCGATTTATTTTTTCCCCTCTAATATTGTTCTCTAACTTCAACCAAAAAAAAAAGATACGGCTTGTTACACTCGCGTGAATCACCCTGTGTACGCCTATATTTATGCAGGTAATACCAATCAGAGTCTCAACAGTATATTCCATAGATTCATTTACAAAGTATTGTTCTGACCAGCGAAACGTTGAATCTCGGAAATATTTCTTCGTTCAAAGGAACGTTTAAGGAAATACAATTTTAATTTATCCGGTCGATGAGTAAAGCTGAGATGGGTGCTCGGTGGACAAAATTTAATTGCATCCAATTAAGAAAATCGGGTCGCGCTTGTTTCGTGTATAATTGTTCGACCGATTGTAATTAAGTATGTACAAGTGTGGTTCGTGATTATGTGAAATAGAAAGGAAAATATAACAGGACGATAATCGCAGCGGAGGAAGAAAGGGGGGAACAAACGTAGAGTGGCGAAGTGTTAGCTAAATCGAGAAACGAAAGCGCACGAAATGCAAAGAGAAATTATTTCAGAGCCGTGAATTAATGCAGTTATAAATTATGTATGCGTTATAATACTTATCTGAAAGGATATCTGGCGTTCTGCTATGGTAAGAAAATCTTTTCCTTGTTATTATACTTTCACTCAAAGATTCCCTGTGAAAACACGAAGATACTGTACATTTCATCTTGAGAATTCAAATTTATAATAGCGTTAGTGAACTTGGTTTTGTCCTTTACCCCTATGTAAGCTGAAATGTTATATTATGTTAGTAACTACGTAATCATAACAACTTTTTCACTTTTCATAAAAAGTACGATACTTTAATAGTTAGTTTAGTGTCGTATAAATTATCTTCAAAATGTACATAAATCGAGACAATTCTAAAATTTTGAATATACGTATATACGTCGGTCGACGAAGCTGGGTCATCTGTGACCCGTATTACATTACATGGGATATACAGGGCAAAAACTTTGCTCATCTGGAATATTTCCATTATTTAAAATATTACTTTTTTGGTTTTTATTTATTATAATCCTTGCCTTTCGGCTTAGGATGACTTCCAGCTACATCTTTTCTATTTACAATATTTAATATTTCCATTATTTAAAATATTACTTTTTTGGTTTTTATTTATTATAATCCTTGCCTTTCGGTTTAGGATGACTTCCAGCTACATCTTTTCTATTTACAATATTGTACATCTATCTTACTTTACTAGTAACTTCTGTTATATTATGCTAATTATCTTTATTTCTTTATTTTTATTATCCTGTATTGATTTCTAAAATACGATCTTATACCTATTTATTTATCTTCTCCCTATCCTTGTTACATTTTAACTTCGCTATTGCACCTTTCTTTGGTCTCGTCCTCTTCCATTTCTTTTCTCGTTTTTCTTTCCCTGAAAACAATGTTATATATGTATACTAGGTGGAGAAATGAATTCTTTCCGACTTCTGGGGACGATCAATGTTTCATTTAGAAAGAATGAAAACAGATCAATCATCGAAATAATTTCTATTATTGTTGATGAGCTTTTGCCATTTTTCTGGCAGCTTGCATATACCATCGCGATAGAGACTTGGTGGCTTTGAATCAACTATGTGAATCCAGTCGGAAAGAATTTATTTCTATATCTAATAAAACTTGCACTTGGTCGATATTTTTGTGTATTTCTGGCCGGGAGAAATTGAGGAGCTTTCTGGAAGAGAGACCTATAGGTCTATGGGTCCTTGTTTGGTAAATCCTCTTTAATTAACCGCAATATGTTTAGAAATCTTCCTTCCAAATTTCGTTTGCATATTCTCCACCAATAAAGATCGGAGCAGCACTTCTTGTTGAACCATGTACAGTTGATCTGTAGGTCAAACTAAAACTTCCAATGCAATTTTCTCAATTCGCTATTTTGCCCTATGAGCCCTTTTTTCCAGAAAAATCCTCAGTTAGTCTTTTTACAAAAGGTGGTAGAGTTAATTTTTTTCGTTCTCAATAGCCGAAGACGTGCTATAATACGAGAGTTTCCTAAGGGTCAATTCAACTTCGGTTCCTAACGGTACATCGAACCGTTGGATCAGGACTTCGCGGAAATTCCGTACCGTCGCCAAATGTTCGGTACATTGCGCGACCGAACAGGTATCGCCGCACTTTTTTCAGAAAAAAGCGCATTGGAAGGATGTTCTTGATATCTGTTAGACAAGCTGACTGGCAATTAGCATTCTCTGGTGCAACCAATCAACGTGTCTCAAACTTTAGCAGCAAGCAAACTGACTACCAAAAAGTCGGTCGGTCGACAACCTTTAACCGAGTCAAATAGTTAGAGTCAATCGTTCTCGCACGACCGTGAACATTATTATATTTCCTGAAGCGTCTAACAGCCGAGGCGATATTATACTAAAATCCAGTGTCCATCGTTCAGGACAATTATTTTAATGAAAATCCAAGGAAATTCTATAGCAACCACGTCTGTAAAAAAAAAATAGGAAAAAGTTGTAGAATGAGAAGGCGCTTACGTTTTTTTAAATCAAATTTAAAGGTTCGTTGGAAATATTAATCTAAATTATAAAATTCGACACTAACTTATGGGATGACCTAATATTTAGCTATCGATACCATATGCTCTACCGTGTTTAAGCTAGTTACCCAATATTAATTTAGCGGGCAACTGTGCGATCGAGAGTTCATCAGTCGGAACGAGCCGCGGACTACAAGGTGGGCATCACGTGACTTAAATACTTTTTACGTGGGTGGAGGCGTAGAGGAGATATCAAGATCATCTCTATTTTTTTTAACCGAGAAATATAGTTTAATGTATTTAGACAAAAATCTGACGGAAAAAATTGGTTCTCTGACGTATAGATAAACAAATTTTATGGTAGGTTAGACGTGATCCGGCTCTGCTTTTCGTCCGACCGTCGGACCTTCAGCCGTCCGACGGTTAACATATTGCCGTTGTACATATAATCATAATATATTGGGTTGTCGGATAGGTCTTAAACCTTTTTTTAAATATAAATTATAAACTTCATTTCAACACTTTGCAATATTAAAATTCAACCAAATATGCACCATTTTGCTCAAGTATCTTCTGCCGTCTATTGGCTAGTGTCATTATTCCATCCGTGTAGAATATCTGATGTTTTTGAGTAAAATATTCCTCCAGGTGATTTTTGCAGTCCTCCGTTTGAACGCAAATTAAGATCGTTTAAAAAATTTTGTAATAACCGGAATAAATGATAGTTTGATGGAGCTATGTCCGGACTAAGGTGGGTGCATTAAGACTAGAGTGCATAAGTGCATTAAGAAGGCGGGAATCGCAAATGGAAATTCGATCCAATAAATTTTTTTCAGTCAATTCATGGGGCATCCAGATATCAAGCTTCTTTTCTATCTCGGAATTATGCCTGTCCTCTTCAATTTTCTTGACAATAAGATCTGTATCAATCTTATTGTGACGCGAATCTTATTTTTGTTGAACACAGTGTTCCGCGTCTCTCACAGGCCAACTTAATTTTGTGTGAATTAAATGATTTATAGAAAATACAAGTGTAAACTATTCTTACTGTGAACTACTATTTTAACCTTTTGGAAATATTTTGTGGACATTTAGGCGCGTTGGATTTTTCTCGTTACTTAATACTAAAATGTGTGGTGATGGGGTGGTCTATGATAACGAATAGGAGCCCTTCTTCGTCTTGGGCTGTTCTCCATGAGTAGCGAGTACGCGGCCCACCCTGGACTAGATTTCCCTAATCGACAGGGTGGTGGTACAGCATCGTGGCAGGGGTGTGAGGCCCAAGGGATGGTCAGTCCTAACGGAACTAAACTGTGTGTGTGTGTGTAGTGGCTTTGTTAGCTCCACAGGTTCGTGAAGCTCGGTTATTTAGCAAATAAATGTTATTTATTCACAACACAATTTTATTATAATAATAACGATATGTTCAGAGTTCAGAGTATCTTGTCCAGAATGTCTCGTGTGTGCAAAGTCTCAAGTCTCTTGTTCAGAATGTCTCCTGTGTTCACGTGTCCTGGTACTTTTATTCACGTTCGTCCGTCAAGAGGAGTGTCTTAAGGAGTGCGGAAAAAAGGTGGGAAATTAGTCCTGTCCAATGGGAAGGACAGGAAAATTCGGAGGTATCTGAGTCCTGGCGTTCACGCCCTGTCAGGTCATCGGTACGTCAGGTGCGAGTAACGGTACATCAGCGTCCATGTGCTGGTCGAGAGAAAATCCGGAAAGTACGTTACGTCCTGGTCGTCTATTATGGTACATGTGTCCGTTCGTCCTTTGTCGGAAGAATAAGCTTGCGATACGTCAATTGCTATTAAAAGCCACTTAAGCGTGAGGCGTTTCTCCTGATCGTAAAGTTAAATACACGCTAGGAAAATGAAATGTTCGAATCCTCAAAAATAGCAAATTAGTCGACCGTATCATAAACTTAGGGCAATCTGTTGTTCTAATAGCCATTGAAGGAAATGTGCGGGCATTAGGAGAGCGTATGGCACGCAGAAGCATCGAGTTTCTGCGTCCATAAAACACTTTCTGGTCCTCGACATCGCTTTGAAAAGAAAAGTAAACAGAAAAGAATTCAAATTAGAAGCCCTCAGAAATAGCAGGCCTGGTCGCCCGTGTCATAAAGTCAAGCTCTTAACGGTTGCGTTTGCCACGAAACAAACTTCGATAGGTCGGCCAGACCGAGGAGTATCATGGATATCAAACTTTCCATCTTTAAAGCGACGGAACCAGAATTTTGCAGTGGATATCGATAGAGCATCTTGTCCATGAACGCGACAAATTTTTTTACGAGCCTGCGCTGCTTTTTTCCCTTTCTTGAAATAAAAAAGCTGTATATGTCTCAGATGCTCCTTATTCGTGTCCATATTGAAACTTGAATAACTTACAGTTTTTTATATAAAATTCTTTTATTATTACAGTAAACAAACGTTCGATATGTGAGCTTCCAAATGACACCAAACGCTTATCTGCAACATGTTCAGAAAAGTTTAAGACTTATGCGACAACCCAATATTTTCCCGCGTCAATGTTAATCTTTACGTTTCTATGCAATTTTCTAGCGTATGATGATTAAATAGTTAATAAGAAGGAAACATTTTTAGTAATTATACAGAAAAGGGCACACCACATCGATTTCGATGATCTTCAGATATATTGTCAAGGTTAATGTCCTGAGTAACTTTGCTTATACATATTACCGCTGCTCGGCCTTAGTTTCCGAGATATTCCCAAAAAACTTCAGTTCAATTTATGTTACGATTGCACATCATTCTGGCGTATGCGGACGCCTGACGGCGGCCATACTTTTATATAACCCAATCTAAACCTAATTCATCGACGTTAATCATTTTTAACGTAAATAAGAAAGAAAACTCAGTGGGTTATAAGTTGGGCTGCATTAATATTCGACGCTAGCGTGAAATAATTTTCGATTTAGTGTAGCTCAATATATGCTTGCAACTAACTCAAAAATATGAAACTAACGCAAACCTACCCCAAACCTATTTTAAATCTTGGAAGTGTAATACAAGGTGGACTACCTAACGCGACCACTTCAATTATTTTGGACCGATCCAAATTTTTTTTGTCACAGATTTCAAAGGACCTTGAAGATGAAGACCTTAAATTTTTTCTCTCTTTTTGTAAAATAAGTTTTCAAAACCACTTTCAATTTTTTCATGTATAACTCCATAGTTGTTTTTGTTTGTCTATTAGCTAACAGACCACAATATAATACAGTTTTTATATATAAAATTTATACATAACAACATTAAACGTGATCTTGAAAACTTACTTTAAAAGAAGGACAGAAAAAATCTAAGGTCATTAGCTTGAAGATTCTTCGAAACCGTATCCTCTACGATCAAAAAATTTGGAGCAGTCTGCTAAAATAATGAAAATAATTAAGTTGGTCACGTTAGGTGGATCACCTTCTATAGAATTAGAAACATTTTAGGGAATATCTCGGAAACTAAGGCCGAACGACGATTATATGTATAAGCAAAGTTACTCAGGACATTGACCATGACAATATATCGAAAGGTCATCAAAATCAGCGAGGTGTGCCTATTTATATTAGGTGTCCAAATGAATTCTTTCAGACTGGATACACGTAATCGATTCTATCACGATGGTATTCGCAAGCTGTTAGAAAAATGGCAAAAGGTCATGCCCTAATTTCGTTCCTTTTAAATAAAACTTCGATTGTACCCAAAAGTCGCAAAGAATTCATTTCTACACCTACTAAATAATTACCATTTTTTTCTTAATACTCAGACCCATACAACTTACCGACAGAGTTTGATCGGAAAACATTGGGACACTGTATAACGTTATAGTAACCGCGGAAACATGCCTGCGTAAGACGTCGGTACCTGTATACAACGAACATTCGCGTTTTTCGTTAAAGCACGCTAAACAGAATGAGGATGAGTGTATCGTATTTCGTCACAGGAACTCTAAAGTAGACGTATTTGTGGAGAGATAGGTGTGGATAATTTGTCCTGTGGATAAACGGATAAGTATGTTGACCTTCGTTGCGGTTGCAACCACGCGATTACGCGTGGCACGTCGTCACGGCAATTTTGTTTAATCAGTATGTATTCACGACAATAACCTTCGTTAAGCTTTAAGTTAGGGCATAGAGGACCTACATGCACACGGATGGTTTGTGAAAGATTCAACTATTATGCAATACCCGATACAAATGCAACATTTTTACTAGGTATGCGAGAAGGCTACAGAATCATGCCATTAGAAATTCTTACGACGTGTAACAAAATTTCTTTTTACAGTCATCTAAAGCTATATACCAGTAAGTTATTATAAAACTTTTAACTTCCAAAGTTATTAACCCTAGAGCGGTCTTCGGGTCTTTTTTGACCCACCCCGTTTTCATATTCTTAGCAATTTTTTCTGTTATCAAGTTAACGTTTCTTAACATTATTTTAAACGTTTATTCTCTAGGTTCATATGTCGTGTTGGGAACAAAAATTGTTTCACATAAGGTCTTCAGGTCTGTTTTGACCCAAACACCTTAAGTGTGCAGTCAAAACGAAGAACGCAGTGGGGTTAATATATATATAGAAATTTATTAATCTTAATTGTATTAAAAATAGATAAGTTTTTTCTACATATCATAAAAATATTGGAATAATTTATATTATTTTTGCATTAGGTTCTGGTATAACTGGTACATCTTTGAGGTTAATTATTCGAATAGAATTAAGAGTAATTATTGTTAATACTGCGGAATAGTGGACAAATCGATCGCGTTGTATTCTTGAATTGAATAATATTTGAAGAATCGTGTGAAATGACTGTCGATCGTAATTTTGTTCTTGCGTAGTTTACAAAGCATTCGGAAATGACTTATACAATTGAGAACCCAAATTTCTATTCCTGAGTAAATGTCATTCTCAACACTTTTCCTGGTCGTTATGTGTTTCGAATGTTATGACTCAGAGTGGAAATATTTCCGAACTACATTTATGTAACGTTTTTCCTTTATAATACTGGAAAAATACATTCACAGGTTGATTAGATCTTTCGTAGTCTGTACATGAAAATAACCAATGAAGAACAGCTTTTAGCCTGAAGAATTTTTTAAAACGGTACAAAACATCTGTTAAAAACAAAGGATCGATAAATTGTTTGAAATTTTTTTTAGAAATAATTATTATTAGTATTTCATCCTGTATTCATTAAGAGTATTTTCTTCCTTGAAATATTCACACTTTCACAAACATGTTGCATAGTTTTTAAAATTAACAAGAGTGATTGTACAGACTGTTATTATTATATTTTAGCAGAACACTTTTTTTAACAGTTTAATATTTCTTTCGTTAATATTTTGGTAGCAAGTATAAAAATTCCTTCTGAATTTATTTCAGTCTTATGTACAGGGTGTTTGAAAAAGTCGGGACAAAACTTATACTACGTGTTAGGTTAGGTCAAGTAGATAAAAAAATATGTTCATACAAATTTATGTCTGAAAATGTTCTATCGAGGAGTTGTAAGCGTTTAAAAATTTTTATTAATTGTTTTAGCAGTTATAATAAACGTTGGAAATTTCTTCCTTCTGCAAGAATGCAGGCTTCCATTCGTCGATGGATCTAAGATCTAATGCTACTTGGCTTCTATTCTATGGGGTCACGCAATACAGTTGGTTTATGAAAATAAGATGGAAACAGAAGACCAACTTTGAAGATGTATTCAAAATGCATTTACCCCTATTTATAATACGGTAGGAATATTCAAAAGAGTTCGACGAATGGAAGTCTGCATTCTTGCAGAAGGAAGAAATTTCGAACATTTATTACAACTGCCAAAACAATTGATAAAAATTTCTGAACGCTTATAACTCTTCGATAAAGCATTTTCGGGCAATAAGTTCGTACGAACTCTTTTTCACCTACTCGATCTCAGTAACACGTAGTATAAGTTTTGTTCCGACTTTTTTGGACACTCTGTGCAGATAGACAGATGTAGTAAATACAATTCAAGTAAGATATATTGTACTTCAGGTTGTCAAACTTGTGAAATTTCAACTTCAGTTGAGAATCTTTTAGTGAACATAATAAACGGAAACTAATAAATCCTTGCTCAACCTATAGATACATATATAATCAAGCTGGAAGTTTCACTTATAAAGTGTTACGTAATCTGCAGTGCACCACTGATACAGCAGAACCTTGTTATTTTTCTGTTTCAATCTTTACTGTATTCTTCTCGTCTGTTGTTTCTCTTTTATGTTAAAAATATTGATACAAATACATTTTCTAACGTGTTACATGAAAGTACAGCTATAAATACAATCCAAGTTCATTTCTTTGATGAATCTAACAATTGTAATTTATACTCGAGTGTGCAGTTCCCTTTTGCTGAATGAAAAAAATTAGACACACTCGTTGCAAAGGTATTTCAGGCATTTAATAAATTTGTACTTGACACAATGGAATCTGCCAAGTCTTAAACTGGCCAGTTCCTGTGTGCCGTTTCGAGACTGTGGCATTACTTCTGGTTAGAAAGTACATACGTACTACATTTACACACTTTTACGATAGTACCGGCGATAAAGCGTTGCATTATTTATTACAAATCAAAATTGAATAGAACTGTGAGATAAAGCTTCCCTGAATGTAAGATAAAGGAAATTAGTAAAAGGAAGTACGGTTTAATTTAGTATATCTTCCTTCGATCGCATTTTTCTCTCTAAAATGTGACTGTGGTTGAATCTTTCTTTCATTGAAGTGTATGTACATATGTGTGCATTTACATAGATCGATTTTTATTATAACTTCCTGTATTTATCACAAACGAACATTGTACACTATACTTTGTTTTTTTTTTGTTAAACATACTATAATATACTAATAGAGAGTTAAGAAGTGTAAGTGGGGTAATTTTATTATAACTTCCTGTATTTATCACAAACGAACATTGTACACTATACTTTGTTTTTTTTTTTAAACATACTATAATATACTAATAGAGAGTTAAGAAGTGTAAGTGGGGTAATATACACTACGGGCCAAAAATTTGGAATCACTTATCAATTTACACCAATATTGAATCTACTGCTAATTTTTTATAGACTTGAAATGATGTTGTAGAGATCAATAGCAATTTGCCCCATTTCGATTAATTTAAATTGTAAAAAATTCGTTAAAAAGTTCTTAAAATTGCTTACTTTTTTCTGGAAATTTTTATCTAACTTGCAATGCACGGTGATCCCAAACTTTTGACTGGTAGAGTACATACATTTTGGTAAAGGAAGGTATAAATAAATATACTTATAAAAGTTCAAATATTTTTTTTGTGAGAACATAATATGAAGTTAAAAATTTACTATCGTAGATTAATTACGTAGTATTTTCTTCTGCTTACTCGCAAGTATTTTATTATTATTTTGCTCAGAAAGAGGATTTTGGGCTTCTTGGTATACTTGTCAGTAAGACAATGTACGCTGCTCGCCAAAAAAATTACAACACTTAGAAATTGGGGTTGCGCAAATTTTTCGGCTACTTTGAGGAAAAGCGTGAATAAAATTTTGTTAGAAGATAAAGCGTAAGCTAGTTATGAACCATTTAACTTTTGCGGAATTCAAATTTGAAATTTGTTCTTTTTATGAGTGGTTAATCAAAAAGTTGAAATTTTTCCTGACAATTCTGTAAAAAACCCACTAAAAAACCTTAACAAACTACGTGAACAAAGGAGGATTTTAAAAAAAGGCCAATTTTGGCATACGGCCGGAACGAGAGTTCTGTCAAGAATACGAAACTGCTTCGTGTTTGCAAAGCAACTGTTTATTCGAGTCGTAACTCTCAGAGAGTTGAGCGATGCTCTCAGACAGTCACTCTCAGACGCAGTGTCCACTCGCGAGAGCAACTTGCGACAGTTTTACTCTCAAAAGGACAGTGTAACGGTTTGAATTTAAAAGTGGCGCGTCTTTTTTCCGTGACGGCGTGCGCCCGCTGAGCGGCGTTGGGAGCGGCGATCGCGCATGCGTCGAGTGAAAAAAAGTATGGCGTATTGTATTGTATTAAGACCATGTGCGTGGCGTTTGTTCTCGGTTTTGCCAATAAAAGTAATATAAAATCAGAAAATTCTTTTCCCGCTAACTCTTTTCTGTGCGCGAACAGACAGCTAGCTTATGTTTGGCTCGATGTACATACGAACAGCGATCCGGGCTTGCGTTTCTTATGTTTGGTACGCAAGAAATATCACGAGTTCTCTAAGAAGTTAAGGCCTAGAATTTTTCCAAGAACAGTTGCGAGCGTACAGCGAGCAGAAGTCGGGCAGGACGGCTCGTCCTCAGTCGGTGTTTACCAGGCTGCCGAACGAGTGCCTCGACGAACGACGAACGTTGCTTATACTGCGCGATTATAGTCTGGTAGGGAATACATCGAACAACGCGTTTTCGATTATACGCGGATATTTTAAAAGCGTGTCTCTGCGAGCTACACAGCTGCAGTTTCACGGTATGCGTATGCGTGAATAATATAGAGGAGTTAATTGAAAATAGAGGAGAGCCTACGTATAGCTAATTAGATTAATTACTGCAACAATTTCGTTTTATCGTATCCTAAGTTTATTTTTCTTGTAATAAGATGTGTTCTGGCTATGAAACAACAAATTATGTTTTTTACTGTTGTTTCCCCGAGGTATATACATATTCTATCCTTTTCTGGAAAAACACTGACTCTTAGTAAACAACTAAGTCTTTACACTTATAGAGGAGAGCCTACGTATAGCTAATTAGATTAATTACTGCAACAATTTCGTTTTATCGTATTCTAAGTTTATTTTTCCTGTAATAAGATGTGTTCTGGCTATGAAACAACAAATTATGTTTTTTACTGTTGTTTCTCCGAGACATATACATATTCTATCCTTTTCTGGAAAAACACTGTCTCTTAGTAAACAACTAAGTCTTTACACACGACCTACTTCGTTTGTTATTATTCTAACGACAATATACGACAATTGACACGCAGTGCAGATGATCAGACTTCAGTTTTCCAGTTTTCAGTTTTGCGACGTCTCTAAACCTACGCGCAGTTCGACAGAACACTGTATATATATACATATATGTACGTTTAGACTGATATGTAAGATGATACTTTTTCCTCTGGCTTTCATAGTGGATACACAGTTAAGAAATGCAAATTCTGTTAGAGTTTTACTTTTTTATTGTATCCCTGTCATGACGATTATTTTATTATATTTTCGATAGTTTATTATAACTTTTATCACTTCTAGAATAAATAATTAGTG
>NW_017100181.1:143223-205491 GCF_001263275.1 Habropoda laboriosa | reverse complement strand
GAATATAAGCATTGTGTCATCAAAGAATTCCTTGTTTCGATTAATTTGTCATTAATTATTTTTGGTTTTTATTAAACACTAATGTACAACAATCTTTGTAAATAATACTTAATATGAGTTTCTAAGTGGTTAATTTTCGAACAGATCATCGTCCGAAGAAAACGAGACGGAATATTAAGTTACAAGTATGGTCATACTCTTACCTTGAACCGCATTTTTCATAACTTTCCCATCATTTCCGGGAAAAATGACATTTTTCGTTCCTTAGGATGCGTAGAATCATGCTGTAAAAAAAATTTTTCGTTCCGGCCGTATGCCAGAATAGGCCTTTTTTAAACATCCTATTATTTGTTTGGAATCAGTTGTTCCACAATTGAATTGATTCAATGATATTAAGCATATCCAGACGGATAAATAAATGCATTCAATCGCGAAGCGATTCGGTACGTTATTAATTATATCTCGGTAACTATAAGATCTTTTCTAACCAAATTTTAACAATTTTTCCCTTTAAATACCCCAAACAATATATGTAAATTTCAGATTTGTGTGATTTCGTTTTTAAAATGTTGCAATTTTTTTTAGCGAGCAGTGTATCTAAAAGACCTGTGCCTTAGACGTGGGACACATTTACTCAGGTTATAAGTTGTATTCGTAGGGATAGGACCCTGACGAGGACTTGTGAGATAAATTGACGATTCGTCGATTAGTACATTCCAGGTTAAGCGTAGGGGGTACCGTCACAAAACACACACACACCACATCACTGGTTAACAATATGATGACGATGATGGCCCGAGTCTGCTTCTTCCGCCGTGTTTAACATCGATTTTCAAAACACACACACACCACATCACTGGTTAACAATATGATGACGATGATGGCCCGAGTCTGCTTCCGCCGTGTTTAACATCGATTTTTTTCATTTTCCTGCGTCTCCGTGTATGTACAGGGTGAGGTGTGTCTTGTGGACTTGTTGCCGAACTGTCGATGATACTAGCAGATTCTAGGTTGTAATTCGATAATAACAATTTTACCTTTACCATAGTACCTTATGGCAAAATGGTCATAAAGGACGAGTATGCACACAGTACGTTTGTTCGTATAATAGACTAGTACTCAAAAACGTAGTTGTACACTATTTTTTAATCACCGATGAGCAATCCTTTTTTGCAGTAAAATTGTATACCTAATAATTCGTACCGACCGCTGCAACTACAATCTTAGTAATCCTACTTTATTAATTTCAAATTTGTTAATTTATTGGGTGAAATTTTTTATTTTCAACATAGATAACAATGAATATATTTTTATTTCGTTTTATTTGATTCTCGGCGTGTTTACGCGACACTATGGTCGATACAACGAATCGAACCAATTAGTTACGAATTAAAGAACTCGTATAAAATGTTTCTGGGGAACATTTTTGCTGGAGAATTAAATACATACATAGATCGAGACCCTGTGATGTTGAGCAATCGACACTTGTTAGATTGCATTGATACACGTGACGTCACCTTGTGTTGTGCAATTGTTTTTTTTTTTTATTATTGGAGTTATTCGTATTAACAATAAACGTGTTTATTAAACCTGACAGTTTTATCCAAGCATTCCTCAAAGTTAATTATTGGAATCTTTTCCGCAAAGCTGGGTATCATCATTACTGAAATTGTACGATACTTAAGTCGAGATTACAGTTTTAGTGTTCGTGTATTGCGGATAGTAATTGAACAATAATTATGCAAATCGATAAATATAGAGTAGAGAAGTTTAAAAAAAGGCCTACCTTTGCACAATTAATAGATAAAATTAATCGTAATTATTAAATATGATTAAACATGTTTTAAAGATTTTTGTTTAAATTTGTTATTATCGTTAACTGCATTGTACACGTTTGAAATTGTTAAATTTCTTTTTATACGGATCTTTTCGAATTGTACATACTTCTTCCTTATATGCTTATGAAATGATGAATTATGAAATGCAACGTGTAACAACCTACGACAGTTTTATCGTATACAACCTTGTTGTTTTATGGCGATATAGAATTTCGGATTGCATGGCCGTAATCTTTATTATACTTTGCCATGACTTCATTCGTTGTTTACCGTATCCCAGCATTCTAATTAAGTTTAGTAATTAAACCAGCCATTATGAAATACAACGGTTTAAACTTCGCTGGAAGTAACGAGAATCTATTGTTACTGTTACAAAAGTTCAGATAAAATTTATATGAAAAATGAATTTCAGTCCTTCTAATCGTATCAAATTTCTTCAACATATTCTTTCCTCACATTTTCATACGATTAACTGCAAAATAGCATAGCTGAATGTGTCGTAGTTTTCCACAATTTCTGTGTAAAATTTTATTTTCTATCATTTCTCCTATTCAAGCATGTATAAATATGTAGAGTCTGAAGTATAAGTACATCTGTAGATCATTCCGAGACGAATTCATTGACCCATGATATGTTCGCCTTTCAAGGTCATTCGCTACCGTTCAAATTCTTCCTTCGCTAAACGAAAAATGTTCTTTATCTTCTGTATTCGAAAGGACGGCCTTGGGCATCAATACACTGATTAATTCTGCTCCTGTCGCGACAGTTCTACATACCTCCGAGAGCAGATCAGATCAACCTGCGGCCTCGCTTACATTTCTTCGTGTTGAAAGTATTCAAATTAATTTTTTTGAACTGAACGATAGCAAGAAAAAGAAAACAGATATCTCACTGCTATTTTTATTTTTCTATTTTAAAAAGCTTTTCTTGACTATTTATAAGTACTCAATTTTTTTTTTAACTTTTACTTAATTTTTTTCATTTCACTTTCCCGGCCGTCTAGTGAAGGTACATTTTGAATAATCTGAAATGACCTTCAACGATCCTGGAAGACCAATATATGAGCCATTCAGAAGCCAAAGTGGCTAGCTCCATCGAATTAAATTTGTTAAATTTGTTTTATTTATGAAAAATTAAGCACCGAGCATGTACTTTGATACTAAAGTTGGAAGAATGTCGAAAAGTGGAGTTAATCATTTTGGCTTCTGAGTGGCTCATATTATAGATCGATAACTTCGTCTTGGAATGGGTTACACGTCTAGCTAAACGACAATACAGTAAATTCTCCACAAGTGTCAGTCCGCAAGGAAGCTAAACCTGACACTTGTAGAGTCAGGGACTACGTGTTCGAGCCTCGCGCCCGCCTTTGTAGTTTGCCGAACGTAGACAAGGACAGCGAATAAAAGATAAGGATGAAATGTGAGTCGAGGCGACCAAGCGATTTAAATACCAACTATTTTAATTTTACGTTCTTTTATCCCGAAATTTTTCTTAACATACTGATGAGTTTTTTCTGATGAAAATGACATCAAACACGACATTATTTGAACAACATTTACTTATTAACACGTTCACTGTCTGGCGTGACAGTGAATAAGTAAATGTTGTTCAAATTATATCGTGTTTGATATCATTTTCATCAGAAAAATCTCACCAACATGTTAAAAAAAATTCCAGATGAAAAAAAGGAAAATTAAAGAAATTATATTTTTCTATTATGAATTGTCGAGCCGTGAAATCTCGTAAAAGAAACCGAGTAGTGTAGCGTTACACGCTTGACTGACAGCGAGCGAGATAACAGGCGCAGCAATGACGCAGCCTAGGCGTAGGACCATCTATACTGACACTTGTAGAATCCAAACTGACTGACACTTGTAGAGAATTTACTGTACATGACTTACGCCACTTTCATAATTACCGACACATACAGTTGTGGTCATTAATTTCCAACCACTATTAGAACAGTATAGCTTTTTTAAAATTGGACAAAACGATTTGAGTTTTTTTGAGAAGTTAGGATTAGTTTACTAGATGACGTGTGCAAAAAATTTGGAAAAAATTGCAATTTATGGGAATAGCGAAGAAAACTGTAAAGGTCACTGTTTACAACTTTTTTATCTGAGCTTGTTGTGAAAATTTAAAACACGTTTTTGCAGATTTATGTGAATTATATATATGCTGAAAATTTCACCGAAATCGGACGATGCAGAAACAAGCGACAGGCATCGAAAGATGTAAGAATCTTTAGATTTATTGCAATTACAGGCCGAATGTCGTTAAAAACAGTGATTTTCACAATTTTTAACAATTTGTAGCTCGTAGCAACGTTTTAACGCCTATACCACAAGAAGGCTAACTAAAAATAAATATTATACTGAAAATGAAGAAAGATTCTACACCGAGTGCACTAAAGTTAGCTGACGAATAGTTGAAGGAGACTGGGAAGAAAGTGCACTTTCAAACGGTTCGCGAGGTGTTGAAAGAAAGTGGTTATAATGGGCGAGTTGCTTGGAAAAGGCCATATACAGCTTTTTGGTGTTCAGGGTCATCTCTAAGTCATAATTTAGACATGCTAGAATGCATTTTAACCGTCTACAGCCCGGTTTCCCCTTGTTTATGAGAAGAAAAATTACAGTTTATTACAATTTTACAGCTTTAAAAATATGGAAAAGCGGGAATTAAGAATTGTTATAAAGAAATTCACTGATGATAATCTAATGATACAAGAATACAATAGTACAGTAATTAACAAATAAAATGCGACGTATAAAATATAGGTAAATGGATAGCTATGTATGTGACTTTCATGTTACATTGCGTTATAAGGTGTTAATAACCTTTACAAGATGCAATAGAAAACAATATATCCTTTTTTGCAAAAAATACAGGCGACCTTGAAAAATTCGAGAAAAAATTACCATAGGAAAACAGTTTTTCCTTCGAAATCATTCAGATTACGTCTAAATATTCTCCAATATTATTAACCTCTTCAGGGACGATTTTCTTTAAAATTAGAAAATATTGATCTAATTTTTTATGTAGTTACATTTATACTCATGTTAAATCGACAGCAATTAAACTGCTTTCCTTAGGAGATTTCGGGAGATCGTGTTTTTCATATTTTCTCTATCGCAAATATTGGAATTTTCGGAAAATTTAAAGGTACACATATGTGTCGGTGTCCCTGAAGACGTTAAAAACAAAGAAGATATTTAAGTATTCGCATTTTCTTGGGACATCCTATATACGAAGATAATTTTATATCTCTCTTCGTATTTCCAAACCGCAACCTGTTCACCTTGAGTGTCAGATATAATATTGTACCTGAAAATTTTCCGAATTTATAGATTATATTGCTTTGTGTTTTTGCATACTTTGAAACATATGTTTAATAATGTTGTTACGTAGCATTGAAGAATTTCTTATTTAAATGTGTAGTTAAAATTGATATCTTCATTATCTGCAATAAATATTTCGTCATTCTTTCTTCCAAAGAAAAAAGGAAAAATGAATAGACAGTAACACTTACAAAGAAAAATATACAGGGTGTTCCAGTCTTTTCCGATCAAACATATTGGCAAAGTTTGTACACTCTGTATGCAGGATAAAAATTGTTCGAGGATCCTGGTACTCGGATATTAATTTGAATCTAAATGCGAGAGATTTACTTAAAGTTTGTATATATATCGACATTTTTATAAAAATCGTCAGTTTAATCCATTAGTCTCATTACTATTATATTCAATTAATTTTCACTATGAAAGAAGTAATGAAAAGTGTTCTTACGAATAGAGTTTTGCGTACTAGTAAAAAATAACAAGCATTCTCCTTTGCTAATTATAACAGTTTCATTTAAAATCAAATTAAACTGTCTAAACGAGTGTTCAGACGATTAACATATATTGCCAATATTTCAGGGTTCTCAACACTATTGTACAATACTGAAATATTGACAATGTATGTAGTATCGGGGCCTCCGTACCCAAATAGGAAACCGACAAGCAAGAATAGAGAGGGAGTGTTTGGCGTAGCGCGCAAAGCTTCGGCTTGCTGAGCCGAAGGTCCCGGGTTCGATTCCCGTTGGGTCTCCCTCGATATTTTTCCGTCGGTTCTTACATGGGTATTGTTCGTCTGAGGGTCTCTCTTCACATGTACAATAATGTTGAGAAAAAAGAAATATTGACAATTATACATATGTATATTATTCGTCCGAACCTCCCTTAACATTTTTCAATCGAAAGTATCTAGTCAACGTGAAAATTGTTACCGGGTTCGATTCCCGTTGGGTCCCTCGATATTTTTCCGTCGGTTCTTACATGGGTATTGTTCGTCTGAGAGTCTCTCTTCACATGTACAATAATGTTGAGAAAAAAAAAATTTCGACAATTATACATATGTATATTATTCATCCGAACCTCCCTTAACATTTTTCAATCGAAAATATCTAGTCAACGTGAAAATTGTTGATAACAGCCCTCGATACTTCGTATAAAGCAAACGGATAAAACGACCGAGCATATTCTTCCACAATTTGAGTTCCAAATAAGTACATCTCACATGACAGTGTCATAAGGATTCAGTGATTCCGTCGTACCTAATACGGAGGCCATCTAGCAGTCTATCAATTAGCATACACGTTGGCGGATACACGTGGTCCTAATCATATGCGCACACAGTGTAGTTTTACTACTAACAATATGCACGGTTTATACGACTTTAAATATTACATTGTAATTGTAATTTTTTCTACAGTTAAAATACTGTATAAACTTGTTATGCACTTGAGTACGCGTGGAAATGGTAAATGTACATTTACAATTTGATGAAATTAAAAAATTAAAAACACATTTTTTTAAATTTAAAAATTTTGAAATTATAAATATAATACTTTAATGATTAAAGGCACGTATAATAAACAAGTTGTCGTTATTTGTTTCTTCATAGATCACTTCAGCTATTGCTAGAAAAGTGTCTGTCTATTTACAATTTTATAGAGATATTAAATTTACCACAATGTTATTTTCGTGTACCTAATTTGTATTAGGAAAGTGTCTAGGTAGCATAGTAACGGGAGGAAATAAATAGAAAATATAGAAAAAACTAATTTATAGTATTTGTACTTCAGCTGCGACATATATTATATTTCTCTATAGTCGATGGTTTTATTACTGTATTCTTATTTTTAAATATTGCCAATTTTAGTTTGTTGTTTGGAATACGTTTATTACTCGGAAACGAGGTAAAAAGAACGATACATAATGAAATATAATATTTATTTTGTTAATTTGTCAACTGTTGAAACTACTGTCCAATATAGTAATTGCAAGCTCCTGCATTTCGTACAAATAGTTCCGTGTTTATGAATCTAAACGTGAACGAAAAATTGAACGGAAACAAAACGTGTACACTAATAATAAATTTTCTTAAAAACGAATCCGCCTTTGGAAAAAAGTTATTCTTCAATTATCAAATCAAATGAACCGTTGCTCATAAAATGACGTAGGTATTTCTCAACTAAATCATTTAGTACAGCACATCCTACGTAAGTTACAATTCTTGGAACCGATCACATACACTGCCGTTCGCAAGTAGTAGAACACCTAATTATGTTCACCAAAGTTAGTATCGCATATCAGTAAAAATATACAGGATGTTCACATTATTAGTTTCCAGTGTTTTTCTCCTAAGTGGTAGATTTGTGAGAAAACTAAAAGAGGTCAAAGTTTCACAATTTTTTTATACGCAATATGATGGTACGAGTAGGTTTCTTTAATTTGCAATGATTTTTGCGTAATGACGATATTACGAACTTTCTTGCATTGATCGCTATAATGTTTTTTATATCATACAAAAGAGACAAGTTCAACGACCTGCAACAAACACATTTTCGTGAGAATGGTGTGGCTTAATCAATGACGCGCTATTAGGATCTTATTTTTATGACGGCACCTTAAATGGAAATAGATGTTTCGAAATTTTATCGTGTACGCTTGTACTGCGAATTTCCAGAATGAATCATTTTTTTGGAGTCGTTATAATTTTGTAATCACTGTTTATGTTTGCTTTACACTCACTAAGTGTCCCAATACTTACGAATTTATCAGCTTCTTGCAAGATTTGATAAAAATAGAATTGATCATACTAAGCAAGTCTATGATAATTTCCAGTTATTGGAAAATAGATATTTTGAAATTTTATCGTATACACTGGTACTGCGAGATTTCAGGCTGAATCATTTTCTTCAGGATCATGATAATTTTGTAACGACTGTTTAGGTTTACTTTACACTCATTAAATGTCCTAATTCTTACGAACGGGAATGCAAGTAAAATGAATCATTTATGACACCGTTAGAAATCGCATAAGGATTCGTGGCTCGTGCGAATGTAAATGATCAATTTTTCAGAAGGCTGTCTCGATATATACAATGTACGTATAAACGCAAAAGTGCATCGAGCAATACAAATTCACAAACACCGATACAGTTGAATTGGTGGATCGTAAAATGTCGTCGAACGCACTCGCGAATAAACCGTGGCCACTCCTCGCTTCCTTGATGTTGTCCGCTGTTCAACATATACATATATTCAGAACACGCAGATACGTCACTCCGATTTCCATTGAATTTCTTGCCTTACGTAGTTACGTTCTTGTATCCGTAAAATACAGGGGTTCGATTGTGAAATTCAGTTTTTCGTCAATCCTTTCGCCAGCTACGCGATTTGGTAATCGTTTCAACGAATCGGAAAGAGAGACGTATACCGTTGTTGTTGGTTGCACAAGTTATGTGTTGGAAATTTCTTTTTTTTTATATCAGCAATCAAAATTGGATTCGTTAGTTCGTAAAACCCAATCGTTAGAGTCCTTTGAGCAACGTGACGAGAGAACTTCCATTGAAGAGACCTCCTATCCCGCATTTGAGGTCGATTGGCCAATGACTTTTTAATTTTCGGTAGTCCTGTTGCTGTAGAAGTGGTTGCAGGAGAGTTGGTGTGAGATTCTAATTTAGTTTGACGCTTCTTTGTTGTATGATTTTTGCAACGAAGGGGTGCCAAGTCATCATTAGTAGTTTTGTTTTATACGTACCACGGTGCAGCGGTATTTGTGCGAAGGATTTTGGGTTGGAATCTCTGTAAGAAGGCAATATTAATTAGCTTTACTAGCACATCCCTATAATTCTATTCCATAAGTCCGTATTAGTTTTATTGCTGCTTTACAGATAAGAATTTTGTTCTGCAATAATAGTATGTGATCTTCGATGTGTCGGAAATGCAGATGAAATGTTATTACCCGTATCTGTGAGATTGGATGGAAGTTTGTTACGTTACTTTTATTATAATTCGATCAGGTGACGACGTAATTTATCGAACTTATCGAGAGTCATTTTATTTCACTGAAAAACGAAAATTCCATAAGTTTTTTGTACGTTTAACACGCTCACTGCGGATCTGAAACTCGATTCTTGTGTACAGGGTGCCTTTTTTAACTAGACACGGTGGAACACATCAGAAGGAATTGAATCTGTCGAAAAACTGTTATAAAAGTTGGGACATAATGTTGTATAAATAGTTTCTTCTATTCAGGGTCAAATTTATTTTTTAAATGGAACTATAGATTAGACATAATGATCTTTCTTGCTATGTATTACTTGTTTCTCGCGTTGGCTGTTATTAAATGCTCTCTGTAAAACGCGTTTTCCCGATGCTTAGGTCCGCTTATCACTTATTGTTAGATCTGTGCCGTTCAGTCATTGCCCGCACGGGCAGCGCATTAGGCCTCCCGGGGCGTAAACAAATCGACGGGCAACAACTCACACCTTTTTGGGCAACGATGTAACCAGTAACCATCGTCGTAAGAAGGATCTATTTATGCTCCTACAAGTGTCTTTACTCCACTCTGCTTTAATGTAAGTACAGTAGTGCACACATAAGCGTCCGCATTTTTGCACACTTAAACATCCGTCGCTATCCCCACCAATTCTTGGAAATGGGATTTCGGAGTGGAGTTCGAGCGTGCCGAGTGAAACAAAGTATTCGATATCGACTCCTGAATGGGAACAACTGACACTTGATATATCGGTACACCCCACTCAGACACATCTCCTCTCTTTTCTTTAGTTAAATTCGCAGAAGTCGCCTCCCCACTTAAGCGTCCGCATTCTGTCCCGACTGCGGACGCTTATGTGTGCACTACTGTATATGTGACATCACTAGCCTGCGACTTCGCCCTCAGCTTTGCCCGCGGGCATCGGCGGGTGCCCTTGCCCGCCTGAAAGGCTGCTGTACGGCACTGGCTTAGGTAAATATTGAGAAGAGGAGAGTCCTGACTCTGCCTTAAATGCCGATTGCAACAAGAGACATCTACGTAAGGCAACCAGCGTCTAAAGGTTAACACGTTGATCACCTGTGACCGGAGATTGCTTCCTCGATGGGGTCATCAGTGACCGGAGTGCCTCAAGTGTTTAGTCAACTAAAACTTTCGAACACCATAGCTAACTAGACATTATTTTGAATTTAAAAAAAAAATAATAAAGCATAATATAATGTTATGCTTAGAATAATGAAAATTTTCTTGTGGCCCCCTGAGAACAATATGTAAATCTACTGTGGCAGTCAACGTGCTAGTGTTTAAATTTTGTGATCGTAATTTAGAAAACCGCATTTGGCATTTTTGACGTTTCACCATATCATTATCTGTTGCTTTACATCGTTCACATCGTGCTTGATCGTAGCTACCGCGCTATGCTCGAATAGAAGTTTATGTAACACGACGTATCTTAACGGAATATCTTCGATCTAAATAAATGTAAAAGTGCGTTGAACGAACAGTGTCGGAACAAAAGATCTTTGCAGATTGTACTGGAGCAAATGACCACTAAGTTGTACTATCTTGAAGTAAATACACTGTAAAGCGTAGAAAAGAATGCAAAGATTTATGGAACTATCTAATACTTTGTTACATCACAGGATGTATGCATAGAACATTGTTGTTAACTTTTCTTGCGAAGGTAATAAATCACTCCGATGATTTGGTAGATAACATTTTATCTCGTGTGAGTATTAGGAAGAATGTAAATAATGTTTCATTATCTAGTAAGTCAGACACGTTTTGTCCGATTCCAAAGCAGATGAATCACATGGTAATGATTGAATAATGGATCATTACTAGAAATTTTGTCACGTATTCTGTATTCTATTTAAATACGTGTTCTGTTGATCGAGGAAACAGAGTGTACAATAGCAGATTATGTGCGAGCAAGTTTCCTACTGTTTAACACGCAATTCATTGTTCCTTGTTGCTGTTTATTGTTCGGACACAGTTGTTAGAGAGATCAATTAAGCAAGAATAAAATGAGCCGTTTATTTTGAAAGTGGAGCAAGTCCATTTTTTATTTTGACTATAGATTTTTGACAGATAAAAAGATCATATTAAGTTCTATTTATTGTTATCATTAACTTCATTTTTTTTCTAAAATGAACTTGCCCTACTTTTAAAATAAACAGCTCAGTTCTATCAGTTTTTTCACAAGTATTTAGGGGGGTCTTCTAGTGTGACGGTCGTTTTTTTTAGGCCTTTTTTGCTAATTTATTACAGAAGTACGGTAAAAGTTATTAACATGAGCTTTATTCCTATGTATTTACTTGTCCTCGAAGAATCATTACAAATTTTTTTTGTTGAAAAATAATTAAATATGGCTGCTGTGGAACACGTCAAACAGGAGCATGAAAAAAAAAAAGTAGGTCCATGGCTGCCATGATTTGAGCTGTTCTGCTTATCAGAAATACATATATATTTTGGCATAATTCTACTACCGACCATAGCCACACATGTTCTGAAGACATGTGCAAAATTTGAGTTGGATTGGTTCAGTAGTTTTTGCCAGATCGTGGCAACCATTTAAGAAAACATGGTTCCGAGAAAAACGCGTTTAAAGTTTTCAGTGCAATTTAGATTCTCCCTTGATGTGTCACACTGAACGAGCTATAACTTCGTTATTTTATTCAATACAACTATAAAACTTGAGGAGTACATTCTTAAAGAGTTGTACTTTCGATACATGCAAAAAAATAAAAATCGGATTTTTGAAACCGTCACACTAGAAGACCCCCTTAATACGAATTAATCAGTCACGTATTTTCCACCATTATTCGCAACTTCTTCCCAAAGTTCTGATTCCAATGGTGAAAATCATTCTTGTGCTGTTCTGTCAGCAAGTAGTTTTAGAACCACGATTAAATTTATCAAGAAAAAAATATATCGGAAATGCTCACTTTTCTGAACCTAACGCTTCGTAGTTTTTGAACAAAAATCTTTTCATTATTAGCACAGAACGAAAAAACTCAAGATAACGTAAAGGAAGAAAACAAAAGCTATCGAATGACGTACATCACAAAGCTGTGATAGGCAAATGTTACGAATTTTGTTCAATAGAAAATGAAAATGGCAGAAACTCATGGACCAATGGAATCAAATTATTTCATAAAAAACTTCGTTTTCAAGAAAACCGAAATCAAGGATTCGCTACGCATCGTTGCTTCCGTTCATACTCTTATCTCAATAAACAGCGGTAATGTCACATTTCGCATATAAATAATCTACGCAGAAGATAGTGTAAATCTTCTGCAGCCGAAACAAAGAATCATACAAGCTTTCAAAGAATTAAAGCGTCGAAATACCGTACCATCAGTCCACGATTCTTTGATTCAAAGGGCAAGGATTTGTATGCGTTAACAAGGACGTCACTTTTAACAATTCGTTCAGTAATGTGAATTTAAATTAAGAAAATGGTTAATAAATGTATTATCAGTAGTTATCATGACATTGACATCGCGTATTAGTGCCTACAAACGTAAAGCTGAGAGATAGTTAAACCTTTACGATCGTATGTCTGCTCTCAGCCACCAAAGCACTTGTATCACACGATAGAGAAGTATAAAATATAATTTTTATGTAAAATGAAACCACATATTATTTTGTTAAACACGTGTATGTGAAGTTGAAAAGAAAAGGAAATTTTGTATTTATAATCTTGCATTATTGTATTAGTGTTCGTTCGACGAAAATTAATTTCGATCAGCTCAGCACGCATGTCTGAGTTAAATAGGACCGCAAAGGGTTAAATGCACGCACACTTTAACCCTTTCGCTACGGCAGATTTTAATGCGTAACGTGGATGACTGACCACGGCAGTAAAATTTGTTATTTCGGCCGTATCGTTTCAAAATTCGGTTTATCAAACTAAGGTGGAAGTGCGTGAAGGAAAAAGTGAATATTAAATTAAGGTGGAAGTGTGCCAAAAGGCTTTAACAGTGCAATGCGAGGAAATTGCCAAAACGCTTATAGGCGCCAATAGTAATGAAAGGGTTAATTTAATTTTCTCAAAAACGAAGCTTTTTATTCTACATTTTTGGTTTATTTGTACACGTAGAATTGGCCCATGTCCGGTCTTACCACGCATCCTGCCTCACCCTGCATAATTACGTATTGTTCTGCGGAATTGTATTACACATTTGGTGTTTCGTCTATTCAAACTGCGATGTAATCGAATATGATTGAGTGCTATTTACAGAAATACCGTGTAAGGAACATTGTTCACGATTTTCGTTGTTGAAATCGCATTTCTGGAACCCGTTCAAGTAGTTGTTATTCAATGAGAAGAATGGAAAACATTGTGTAGCACGGAATAAACGTGCAAGTTAAATATTTATTCGACACTCACAAGGAAAGTTTCTCAAATTATCAATTAGTTTTAGAAAAATAACGGTTGGAAGTTATAGTACTCTACCTCCTAATAATTGAAATGAGTGCCATTCGCTGCATTCGCTCGTCATAAGCAGCTCCAAAAATGGGTATAAATTACATATTCACCTAATTTTTCATGTACAGATGCATAAAACCATATATGGTACACAAAAGTACGTGTAACACAGAAGTGTACAATAAATAAAATATATATTTATACGCACATACAATCATTGTGTACCATATCCAAACGCAATCCGAACTTTGAATGGTATGGATCAAAGAAATGTGTAACACCCACCATCTGAATTGAGACCCAAATTTGTTTTCTATTCCAGTTATTTTACTTACATGTATTTATAAAAAATCCAAGAAGTAAAAGAAAATTGCGAAAAATTGTACCCATTTTTGGAGCGGCTTATAGCGGACTTTGACGCCATTTTTCTAGCCGATATTAAATTTTCCGAGCAAATGACACTCTTTTCAGTTATTAGGAGGTAGATTACTGTAACTTCCAATTGTTATTTTTTTTTTTAATTAATTGATCATCTGGGAAACTTTCCTTCCACGTTTTTCAGAATATAATTCGTTTCTACGCCGATTAGAAATATGAGAAATATGATCTTTAAATCTCGGAAGGCGAATGGTTTTAGACGGACGCGGGAGACGAATGCGGGGTCATTTTGACCCACAGCAAAATTTCTATTGTACACGGGTTTCAAGAAGGAATTGTGTATAAATGTGTATACTTTCAACTGTATATATTTGATATTTTTCTTGTTTATTTACATCTGATACATAAAATAGGTGTATTTTTTAATCTGAGCCGCCTGACTTTATCGCTGTTGAGTCCAAATGACCCTGCATTCGTCGTACGAGGGTTAATTGAAACAATAAATCGTGAAACAGACCGTGAGATGAATTAACAACACGTTTCTCATCGACTGCTCTTTTTCTTCCAAAAATGTAAACAATTGATCGAAGCAGTCGCTGTAGCAGTCAGTTTTGGCGTCTGACGAAACAGTCGGTACTTGGTACTGTGCACAGTCAGGAAACAGTAACTGTAAGTGCGTGTATTATGCTCGGAGGAAAATTGGCCCGATACTCTGGGTCAGTTTGAACGATCACGAGTGGCCGATAATTTCGCAAGTTCAATGTTAAGGCCAGACCATCTCTGGTTGGTCTTGTGTGTACGCGTGTATATGGAGGAGAGGTAGACAGGCCGATCACTGGTTGTCGGTCAGCTGTTTCGGCATACCTGCAGCCCAACGAAGAGGCGGCCGCTGGTTCGTCGAAAGAAAAGATGGATAAAACGTCCCAAGATGGTTCCGTTAGCTCGACCAGCCGACTTGAGACGTCTGCACGAGGTGAGAAAGGAGAGAAGACTGAACGGACACAGCACAGCGGCTCCCTTCGAGAGATATCGTTGCTTCACCGTCCATTCCGTACATTTTCCAAATATTTTTCGCACTTTCTAGCGTTCACATTCCTTGACATTGAATAGTTCTGTACCTTATTCGGGAAAAATGCTCCGTGTAACCTCACCAGAGACATTCTCGAGCCTCCAATCCAGTCCGTACAGTGACAGCTCTTCCTTTTTTTTTCACGATCTCTCTTTCTTCCCTTGAATCTTTCGCTGCAATCTTGATCTATGTTCGTAAACCCTGGTAATCAATATCTCGGGGAGTACAAGTGTA
This sequence comes from Habropoda laboriosa, assembly GCF_001263275.1. NCBI lineage: Eukaryota > Metazoa > Arthropoda > Insecta > Hymenoptera > Apidae > Habropoda > Habropoda laboriosa. Next base: position 190,214 of record NW_017100181.1, on the reverse strand, counting down.
TTTAACATATTCGCAGTCGCTAACGTGAATTCACGTCGTTTCGCAAGCTTTCTTTGGTTGCCGCTGAGTTATCGTATTTAACGGTTTCGAGCGTTTTATTTTCTTGGAAACAAATTTTGTAACTTTTATCCTCGTCTTAACGACAGAAGTCTGCGGCAACCTGCTTTTCAATTTCTTTATTTTCACCAGCTTTCAGTGCCGGCTACGAATGTGTTAATGTTTTTCGCACTTTCCAGCGTTCACATTCCTTAGCATTGAGTAAATCGAATAAATCGTTGAATTATTCAGAAAAAAATGTACCGATATAGTTGGGTATTGAGATTCGATAACGCAGACTGTAAAATGTCCATTTATATTATGTTATTCACAGGAGGTACAGGTGACGAAAAAGCAGGATGTTGTGACTTTATTTCAACAGAAAAATAACTGATTTCTCTCATTAACACATCTTGCACAAAAGATGTTCGTTCTCCTAATCCCCAAGACCAGTGGAATGCTACATTCTGTTCATCTTATCGTGAATGCAACAAATCATGTCAGTTATTTGAGGAGGCAGTATGTTCTTTTGTTAATGCCACTTTCTTATCAGGCTTATATCAGCCTCTATGAAAGTAGGCGTGTCTATTTATTCACACATTGTCAATTTGTTGGTTTAATAATGCCGTGATAAATGACTGTGTTTTGTTCAATACAGACGATAATATAACAATTAAAAACGTGTATACGCATAGCGTATTGTTCTGTAAAACATTGTGCAATATCTTAAAATTTAATAGTAGACAATACACGTAGACCACATATTTCTGTTTAAATGTAAGTAGAATATTAATCCTGCTACGGTCATCCATTCAACTGTACACTTAAGGTCTTTGGGTCGAAAATGACCCGAATATGCGAAATTCGTATTTTTAACCAATAAACAATATCAAGGAAATATGGAAATATGTTGTATCTTTTGCAGTATCTTCTGCTGTAGAAAAACAATGCATCGTGTTCAAATTATTTATGAATAACAAGTTTTACACATTTGGTAACCACGTCTTTTACATATAAATTTTGAACGTTTTTGTCACCTTAATGTGCTTTTATTATCAGTTTTGTCACAAAAATGGCATCTACCCCTTTTTGTAAGGCCCAAACCATATGCATCTGATGATACCTACGCAACACCTCTGTCGCTGCTTTTGTTTGTGGACAGTGCGTGAAAGACATCATTAATGAAATAGAAAAAAATGAATGGAAAGAAATACCTATACTGTTCCAAAAAGTCTTACACTATGCATATCTCTACAGCAACAAAAAAAGTGTATGCGTCGTACCAGAGTTCTAATCCCACCCTACAATAATTCACTTTTTTGGCATTAATAAAAGTATTCTAGTCATTTTATGCTAATTATCTTTTCTTCCAATTTTACCGTCACCTGCTGTTTTAGAAAACTTGACTATGATTGGTTTTTGTCGTTTGATAATGCCTCGTTTACGTTGGGTCAAAAAGGATCCGAAGATCTAACGTGTAACAACTTTTGTTACCAACAGACGGTATGAACTCAAACAATAAACTTTTGGTATAATGCCAAGAGAATAGAGACAAACGAAGTAATAACAATTTAATATATTTGTTTTGGTAACGACAGAAGTTCTTGAAGAAGTAAAAACGTGACGGGTCGAAAAAGACCCAGAGACTGTAACAGGGTTAGAAGTTGCAAAGAAATAAACAAACCGATGCTGAATTTTAAGTTTAAATAGCTAAACTTTAAATTTAAGCTGAACACTTTTTAATATTTTTTTTAATACAAGTAAATCATGTATGATAAACCAGTTCTTTGGAAGAACGATAAGAAGTAAACTGCTTATTTAGCCGAGAGAAGTTAAACACAGTTGGAACAAAGTGGAGCGAAATAATATTAAACGATAAAAAGTGGATGATTACACGTTAAGTAATTCTCATTCTTGTTTTACGATTTCATATAATTCGTTCTCTTTCTTACATTCCTCTCTTCTTAGGCTAGCTGGTGCATTAGGTCGTTCGAAAATTTCTGTCGGATTTCGTCGTCTGTGTTTAAACAACCGTACCTCTGCCAAAAGTGAACATATTTACTTAAAATAAGAGCCATTACAATCGATGCACATTTGCCAACGTTTCACTGATTTATTTATGCCATCTATAAAACATAGACAAGACAAAGAAGACGGATATATGGGTTCAGCACCAGCTGTCCGATAATCGAGCAAATGCTTCGAGCCTCTATTTGCTCTTCCTATATTCTGCGGAACTGTTCTGTTTTTATTTTTGTTTTTCTCGTTAATTACCACTTGCCTTTGCATCTAACCTGAAACTTTGCTGGCCAGCAATTTTTTTACCCACGTCGATATAAATGAAATAACAGATTTAACTTTATTCGCACAAAGTTCAGATTTAGAACGTATAACTGTCGAAAGTAAAAAGACGCAAACGATATATAAGTATAAAGCTATTTAATCGAAGCCCTGTGCACTTCAAAGAAACATCAAATACACAGTGACTAAAAGCAACATAATTTTTTTACATGATGGCGCTTAATGTGTTAACCCTTTCGTGACTATTGGCGCCTATAGACGTTCTGAAAATTTCCTAGCATTACACTGTTAAAGCCTTTTGGTACACTTCCACTTTAATTTAATATTTATTTTTTCCTTCACGCATTTCCACCTTAGTTCAATAAACCGAATTTTAAAAAGATACGGCCAAATTTTACAGCCGTGGTCAGTCATCCACGTTACGCATTAAAATCTGCCGTAGCGAAAGGATTAAATACATTACTTTTTTGAGGAAACAATGTGTCTAAAACGTCATTTCGAAAAGCGACGTTTCGTATGCATCAGCCTAAGTATTACGACGCAGGAGAAAATAATGTGCAAAGTATGGTAGGTTTTCAGGACACCGTACTTGCGGGTTACTGTATACGATTACGCATTACAGTCCACAAATGGGCGATGAATTGGTCGGTCGCGTAAAGCGGGCTGCTCGCCCGAGGTTGATGCCCGAACCCCGCGCCAACATTCCGGCTTCTCGTTCCCTTTTGGTCGTCTCTTCGATCCGTTTTGTGATGCCAAATCTGGAGGAACGCTCAGGATTAAGTTACGACACGTGAAAGGGTTTTGATTTTGCGTAGAGCTATCACTCCGAGACAAGGAGACAAATCGTGATCACTTTTCCCGTGGTTCATTCCACGTGAAATGATAAATGGGTCGCAGTTTTTTGACGTAACCTTTGACTCTCGTATTAATCCACTTTGTGTAATACGGGCCACGATAGAGGTAACGAGAATTCGTAAAATTAAATCCTCGAACTGCAGGACCGATTGATGTCGCCGCACTTATGGCCGTACACTGTATTTTGGGTTTCTGCAGGGTGAAGGAATGACGATTTACGAGTAACAGTGTGTTTCATTTACAAGTGGTAAATCTGCAAATGTTAATTGCTATTTGGAATATTTCGAGTTTTTGGATATTCTTTTGAAAGGCACCGCTGGCCGATTGGCTTGAAATTTAAAGGGAGTGGTGGGTAGGGAAGGTGGATCCCAAATATAAAATTTTAGCTTCGGGTATTTATTAGTTTCCGAGATATTGATAAAAATCTTTCGGAATGTTGCATATACAGACATTACTAACACAACCGTATCGACCTCAGTATCTATAGGGTGTCCCACGTAAAATTGGTTATTGTAACTTCGACAAATCTGAAGTTCTTGTTTTCTTTAAAGTCACAAAGTGAAAGAGAAGTATACAATAGATCCAACCTTAATCCAAACCCAAATCCAACCCCCCAAAAAGGTGCCTATTAGTGTTTGGCTTTTTTTATTAATATCTCGGAAAATAATAAATACTCGAAGCTAAAATTTTGTATTTGGGGTCCACCTTCCATCTCCACCACCCCCTTTAAATTTCAAGTCAATCAGCCATCGGTGCTTTTTAGAAGTACAGTCGACTTTTTCTTTGTGCCTGAATAGCCATTAATGTTTTATAAATCTCACTTGTACGGCAAAACTAAATTTGCTAACGTGTTTCGAACATTTCTTCGACCATAGCCGAGGTTCCAGGTCCTCAACTCCTCATATATCTGTCTATTTAATCGTCTCGACGTTCGAAACATGTTTATTTTGATTCCTGACTGATTTTACGATCTTGGCGTATCATGGTCCGTACTATACACACAGTCTAATTGGAAAGATTCGATTTAGTTGTACGATTAGTTTCGTATAATTTAGAAAATTGAGGGAAGAGGTTAAGTAGATTTTTAATCCTGCTGCAGCTCTTGAATGCTTCGTCACTTCTTTAAAAGTAGTAGCAGTCGGTTTAACCTCTTCAGGGACACCGACACACATGTGTACCTTTAGATTTTCCGAAAATTCCAATATTTGCGATAGAGAAATCCCGAAATCTCCAAAAATCTCCCAAGAAAAGCAGTTAATTGCTATCGATTTAACATGAATATAAATGTGTAACTGCATAAAAAATTAGATCAATATTTTCTAATTTTAAAAAATCGTCTCTGAAGAGGTTAAGAAGGAATGAGTTTCTAGCATGCAATGCTGTGCAAAGGTTTTTCACGTTTGTGAAAATGAAGGTAAACACATTACTTTTTTTCAAAAGTATGTCAGAGGAGCTGTTTATTATTATACACTTCTGATTAGGTAATATCAAGGAACGAGAAATATACACACGTTAGTAATAATTTTGTTATATTTTTTCAGTTAGAAAGGTTTTTAAAGAAGTGCAAATATGATTGAATTAAAAGAGATGAAAGAGCTACTAGCGAAGGCTGTTAGTAAAGGAAGCGTTCCTCTTAAAATAATTGTTTTCGGTGAAAACTAGATTTACGCACTTAAAGCAGAGTGTGAATGAGTTAACTGACTGTGATGAAATACTGAATATGCGAGAGCGATTAAAAGTATATGTAAGAAAAACCTGAAAGTATGAATTAATTTAATTAATTTATTTATGTATTGTGGATTAAAGAATAGGAACAGTTCTTCTTTTGAAAATTCGTCAAAATATGCATACATGTATGTAGGTACTTAATTTATTGGAAGGCATTTATTGCCTTAGAAACAAAGTAAGAATCAATTAGAATTGGAAGTTTGTGCATTCTTCCTTTTATAGGATTATTAAAATAAAGCAGTTTACACTAAAGAGTAATAATATTCTATTGTTAAAAACAATGGAACAAATCAAAAAAGCAAAGTATGAACCGTTTATTTTGAAAGCGAGGCAAGTCCATTTTTGAAGAAAAAAAAATGAAGTTAATGATAGACAATCTATAGTCAAAACAAAAAAATGGGCTTGCCCCACTTTTAAAATAAAGTGACCTTAAATCTTCGATCGATAACAGTTGGTAGAAAATTCAAAGAAATATTCTACAGGTGAAAGTACGACGAAAATCAAGAATAACAAAATTGCGTTTGAGGCTCCATTTTTTAGTTATTAACGTTTAAAAATATCCCCGTGACCGAGCAAACCTCCTTACACTAACGAATGTAGGGCACCTCAAAACACGGCGGTACAGTCATCCTCAAAACCAACATCACAAGTTGTAGGGAAGAAGGCAGTGGTATTCGGCGCCATAAATAGCATTATCAATTTCTGCAGTATTAACATTTGCTTCACTATGACACATATGTAATGTGTAATTAAAAGAAAGAGATTAATTCGTATAATTGCTCCGCATCGAAATTTAGATGAATCGATTTTTAATCCGGTTTTCTCGCCATCATTTTCCCGTAGAACATACCAGAGAATTGTGCGAAACCCAAAATATTACCATTTTTGACAAAGAAAGAATTAGGTAGATTATCTGTTATTATTACGAAATGGAAAAACTCTTGGGAGGTCCTACGATTTCATAGAGTAGTGACAAAGAACAAAGCATTAGCAATTTATCAATTATTACAGGATTGAGACTTAATAGATAAAGTACAAGCCATTTCCTGCGACACCACGTCTTCAAATACGGGACGATTACAAGGCACTTGTGTTCTGTTTGAACACATGATTGGATGGGATTTATTATATCTGTCTTATCGTCACTGTATGCATACACTACAGTTTAAAAGTATCTGGACACTCGTTCCTTTTTGACAGAGTATAATTTAAATTAGGAATAAAAACTTTTACAATGATTTTATCGTTTGTTATTGTTACTGTTAGGTACAGTCAAGTGTCACGATATAGTGAAATTTATTATGTTCAAATTATTCAACTAAAACGCAATAAAAAGTTTGTAGCTGTAAATACAAAACCTGACAGAATTATTTCGATACTTGAGAAAATCACAATCTTCAGTTTGTTTAATTCTCATGATCTAGATCGAATTCGGAGAGTTCTTCTGAACGTATTAAGTGTTTCTAAACTCTTGGTAATCTGTTTACAAACTGTATGTAGAGATACGAGTGGAGCTGAATCTTTGCATTTGCGTTCTCTGCTTTAGGTCGTCTTTAGCTGCTGTTACGTTCGAATGTATTTGTAGGACAAGTAAGAAAAGTGTAAAAAAATCGATTTTTCGAAATGTCAGGACTTGAGTACACCCTTAGGTAACATTAAGTACTGATATTACACATTTCACGAGTGCCCGCATACTTTTGAGCGGTGGTGTTTATGAAATTGTTTTAAAACGTGTATTCCTAGGAAGAACTTTGTAAATCTGTTGCTCCAGAAATACCATATTTTTTAAATTTCAGAATGTTTAGGCAAAAATTAACAAATCGAATTTTCAATCAAGTGTAGAAGATGCAAATTATATGCATGGTAAACTTTAAGTCATACAAATAAAATTGGACTTCTGCTTGCATAACACAGAATAGAAACAGCTGAGGGAGGATTATGCAGAATTTCTTGAGTTGAGTTCTGTCTTTTTCGGTAGATATCTACCTCAAAGAAATTCTCTCCTTATCCCTGGAGCTTTCCACAATACCAAATGAAAGGCTAAAGTAATTTATATTCTTATTCCGACGAGAATTTTTCTTGCACTCTAAGGAAATAATAGGAATTCGTGATTTACATATCTTCCTAGCTAATTTATATATTCCAGCCTGTATTAATGCTCCCATTTCTGCAACAGCATCACTTCAACACCTAAATTTTCTTCAGGAGCTTTAAACCTATTCAAGAATTTATGAAAATATGTCAAGTAGCGTTTATGGTACCTTACGCCAGAGAATGCAGCATTATTCGACGTGACACTGTCTTCCGATACAAAATGACCCGATCGAGGCGTTAAATAATGTTAATACGGGAGATATATTAAAGAAATTATAATACTTCCAAAAAATATGAAAAACTACATTAACATAGGTATAGAAAGTAGAAGCTTTTTCAGTATATTCGGTATACCTACGAACTTCTTAGAAAAAGATTCTTCTATCTAGGAAAATGACGAGTCATGAAATTTATAATTCACAAAAACATTTAAAAGTCGCCAAACTCATAAGAGAGTACAGGAACCTCCTAACTAAAAGCGAAGGAAGCAAGCAGTATGCTTCAGAAGGAACAGAAGACAACAAACAGCTTTCCCCGAATGTAAATAAATCTAAATAAATATAATAAAATCGCTCGAATCACGAAACTTCAACTTAAATGCAGCACGAGTTCTCGATGTCCAGTCAATTTCAAATTCTTTAGGAATCATGTTTAACACAATACGTAGCTCTATTTTGTAATGTATAAAAATTATATTTCATATTTTTCCATCGTGTGATATGTGAGTGCTTTGGTGGCTGAGAGCAGACGCCCGACCGCAAAGGATTAAACAAAAACAAAACACGCTAAAATTCTGCAATACGCAAATTCTGATTTCACAGTTCCGATAGCAATTTTGTCCGGTCACATATGCATCCACGAAATGGCGAAATGGGGGCATCACGGCACAATAATAGCGGTGCAACGGCAGATTCACGTCGTCTGCTCGTCTATTAATAAATTTAGGAGAAGTCCATCTATTTTGGAAACGATAAGCTCACTCGAACTGAGTTACGTGTGTCCGGTGAACATTGTTGCATGGGGCAAATTCTTTGGCAGTTGCAAAAGTGTGATTACCGAAATCTAGATTTCGTATTGAAGTAACACGAAACTTGTTGAACTTGCGTAGAAAAGAAGGTAGCAGAGGAAGGTGTACACCATCTTGGGCATTTCCTCTTTCATTCGTTTGTGACGAAAGTGTGGCCACGTTTGTACGGAAAATAGTAGAGCAATTGTCTGAGTTGCTCATTTGCCAAGTCGGTTAACTCGACGAAACGAAAAGTAGAGAAAATTGATGAAATTATATACCTGTGTCAAATGTAAATATTAATATTAATATTTTTTGTAGCGTTGCATTAAACAATTACTTAATCTAAATTCTTGTAAGCGTCTGAATTGCATTATTGCAACGAGTTACTTTAGAGTATGGAGGAAATCACATTAGCTTCTGAAATGAATGATTTATTATTCAACGGCTGTAGGAATTTTTGTCATTTAGCGGTGTTAAGCCTAACTATTAAGGAAATTTACTTTAACCTCTTAGGCACTGAGCACCACTATAGTGGCTTTCGCGGATATCATCTTTCTGTACGGCGCATCACTATACTGGCTTACGCGGATGTATTTTTCTGTACGACGCCTTTGTGTTGTACCGTGTTTTAAGATGTACCATACTGAAATGTACTATTAATTATTAGAATAAATTGTTAAAGTTAAAATGCGCGTTAAAATCATATCTTAATTTAAAAAAATTTTTTAAATAAATATTTTTTGTAAATACTAATGAAAAATTATAATTTAATCATCAAACACTTCATTCCAATGTACTCGTGTAAAGAACAGCATTATCCGTCACACATTGCAGTGCCGTATCATTTACACGTAATTCGCGTTGAACTCTGCCGTACCGAGAAACAGCCCCGCGTAAAGTTCCGCCGTGCCTAAGAGGTTAAATGTAAAAAGATAAGCATCAAGTGCTTTGGCACTGAAATTTTAAAAAATTCCAAAAGTGGAGTTGACCTCTTTTATTAAAGACTAGTTCACAGTTTAGCTATATGGGCACAAGGTATACAGTAATCTGTGATAGAAATTTTAAGAGGTCATCCTATACGATAATATGAAATTATTACTGCAACTTTGTTTTCACTCACAAATGTTTGATACATCAGCCAAAGAATACCTACAGTTTCAGCAATCTACTGAAAATTTGCAAACGTAGAACAGGTTACTAAATGTATATACAATCCTTGTCAGAAACAGTGACCTACTCTCGCTTTTAAATCCACAAAACTAGATTAAAGTCAACTTTTTAAGGTTGTTATTAGGTTGGTGCTATGAGACGTCGTTGTTTTAAATAAAACTTTAGATACATTGTATTTCTTCAAAAAATAATGTACATATTTAATCAGAATAACTTCCCACACGATTCTATAGTTTTCCCATTATTCATAAAAATCATATAGTTTCTCATTATTCATAAAAATCATTAATCTTTAAATTGAAGAATTCTTTGAATGCTACTGTTACAGTGTCTTCATTTCGGAATAATTTATTTGTTAAAAGATTGCCCAAAAGATTGAAGAAACAGTAGTTGCTTGGGGAAAGTTTTAGTGAATAGAGGAGGATGTCGCAAAATTTCATACTCTTCACCGTGAATTGTTTACAATAACTTTTCTCGAAACGGTATTATCGACGGCCCTATCTTACCTTCCATCTTGGCTCATTTTCCAATAAAAAGTCACTAATCTTGAATTTTGCACACCGACGTTGAAATGCCGTAACATTTACATAACCTTCTTGAAACGCTGGAATTATATTTTCAGCAGTTTTATCGCAGTTTTTCCGAGTTTAAACTCATATAAAAGAATTACGTGAATATCCCGATTACTCATCACGTCAGATAACAACGTCCAAACAATGGTATTATGAATTTTTGCAGTTGAATACACGTGTGCTACAGTAAATTCCTTTTTTTGACTATTGCATATAGAAATTTATGATCGGGCAAAATTTAATATACGGTATCGACTCGCCAAAAAACATTTCACTTGCAGCAACCTGATAGACACAAAAGATTAATAAAAAGTTTCACGTGCAACACAAGTATTCGCAAAAATTCACGAATTTCGTTAAATCTACACAAATGGTTAAAACAAATTTACAATCGTGAACTGAAAAATACTATATTAAAAAATTGTTACAAATTGAAATAAACGGTAAAAGGACAGCGAAGTTACTCGCTTTTTATATAGATTTCAGGCCCTTTATACCGAAACCACACAAAGTGTCGCTCTCGGATTTTGATAAATACCTCGGTAGTAGATGAAAAATTGAAAAGTATTCCATTTATTTTCAGTCGTTCATTTTCAACTTCGCGTTATAACTGAAGTCAGTTTGAGTAACTCTGCGTTGAAAGTGAAATCTGTGTAACGGTCATACACATAGTTCGAAAGAACTAGGAATCAGGTGCAATTTCTAGAAATGATAACACAATATTGTGTATCTTATCGACAACATTATAACAGCGAGAATTTTTACAATAAATTACACTAAATTAAACAAGTAATTTTTTTTTATATAATTCTTTCTTTGAATTTTATCTTTGAATGTTTATTTACTGATATACTACCGCTCTGAAGTATTCAGACACTTGATAGATGTGTAACAATCATACACAAATGTTAGTTAAATATATAAAATAGCGACTAAGAGCGATCTTTATCACTATCTTGTGGAATATATAAGTTGTGAATTAAAAATTATTGATTTAAAAACTTACCAATAGTGCACTAAAATTAAATTATTCGTCAACCTTAATCCTTTTATCAGTTTTTTAATTGTCTCCAAACTAATTCTCTTCTACGTTTCTTCTAAGTATTTTCACAAGTCTTTCTGAGATTTTGGACACTTAGCTCGTACTTTTTTTGTCCAATTCATCTCACAATTTCTCGATGGGGTTGAGGTCCGGTGATTAGAGAGGCCATTTTATAATTTTGAGTGCACTTCCACTAGCTAAGGTTTCTAAATAGTCTACACAATTTAGCGATGTGCTTAGGATTATTATCCTGCACAAAAATAAAATTGTATCCTATGAGTCTTCCTCCAGAAGGTACAACGTGTTCTCTCAAAACGTTTAAATACTGTTCTTTACGAAGAATACCACCTATCTTCGCTAAATCACCTGCTACATTTCCACCAAAGCAACCCTACACAATGACAGAACCACCACTGTTTTACTCTAGCCACCACACAATCGTTTATGAATTTTTCAGTCGACTTTCTTCAAACGAACTGACGTCTTTTGCTGATATGGTCCAACTTTTTATATTCCATTGCTCAACTGAGTCTTCTTGCTTCGTTCATGGGTTTTAAAAGTGGCTTTTTTACAGCTGCAAATCTACGTAGGTCTACTTTAAGGAGACGTTGTTTCACTGTAACCACGCTAATAGGATCTCCTCTGATTCTATTAATTTCTGCAGTGGTTTTCGGTGCAATAAGACGTCCAGTACGTTTGCTGATATTTTTAATATAGCGATCCTGAAATTCTGTGTATTTTTGGGCGTCTTGATCTTCTTTTTGACGAATAATCTTCAACACGTGTGTATTTCTTGACGACTTTAGAATTTTCTTTTTTACAGCAAATTTCCTAATTGAATCTTCTTCATTTGTCCTTTATCCTACCGATAATTCTCGTTCTGAACCCACATCCAACCGTGAAAGAAGGCAACTGCATAGCTCGCTAACTCCATTGTTATCTCTATGTACAGTTTGTATATACTTAATCGAGAGTTTATAAATACTCAATATATTCGGAAGACCTCTTTTTATTTCATTCAGACCTTGAAAATTAAACAACCTGAAGATAACCAACTTTTCAAGTAACAGAGACTGCTGTTCAAGTAAATCTTTTCAAGCAAGAGATAGTTTTACCAGGACGTGAAGTTTGTTATTGTATTTTATTTCACTAATTATTAATTTAAATTCTTTTGTATTTGGTGTTACTTTCGACAAATAAAACCATTAATTCAAACGTGTATTGTGCTCAGTTAGAAAAGTTAAGAGAAGCAGTAGCAGTGAAGCGTCCAGAACTCTTAAATCCAAACAAAGTGATTTTTCCAAACCACATGTGGCATAAAACGTGCAAAAGAAATTCCCCGAATTTATTTGAAAAATTTTATCACGGCCACAATATTCTCCGGACATTGTCCCACAAAATTACCACCTGTTTCATGCATTACATTTTTTAGTGGGCAAAAAATTTCACAATATAGACTCTATGGTAACTAACATTGAAAAATACCTTAATGATAAATCGAAGGAATTGTATACTGACAGCATTGTAGGTAGCTGTGCCAAAAAGATTGGAAGAAGCTGTGGAACGAGAAGGTGGCTGCATTCTTTCATAGCATTCAAAGGTATACTTGAAATATCGATCTAAATGGCACATCAATAAGTGTCACGAACTTATTCAAAGACGTAATAATAACAAATAATAAAATCATTCACTCCTTCTGTTTGCAATTTTCTGCAATCTGTGTTTATGAAAGTGGCCTAAGTCGTATATTTTTCGTTTCGAGATACTTAGAATTCTTCCTTAACCCTTATGTCAATAACCGGGTACCCTTTTGCATAATTCTCACTTAAAGTATTCGATCTTCCAGGTAAACGGCCAATCAAGTTGAGAATTTCGTTGTCAGAAAACTACTAAAATTGGACGATAAAGTAGATGACAATTCTGGTTATTGACATAAGGGTTAAGGTGTTTTAACAAATATTTTTCCACTATGTAATAAAATATTTCACAATATAACTCTTTTCTACGAAAAGATAGACGCCACACAAAATAAGCGATAAATTCAATATTCTTAGATTTTTGACTTAAACCACTTTGATAATCACCAGCACAAACATGCAAGTGCCCCAATACTTTTAAATGATAGTTTGCGCGTAGCAGTGTGCACAGAAAATTTATGATAAAATCAACGGTAATGTGGGATGTAACAATTGTGCGGTGACATATAATAGTGTGCAATTTAATCACAAACCTGTTTCAATGTTGTTGTCCACGTGAAAGCAAATTAACATGGAAGAGTGAAGATAGCCATTGCATATGCAGGTCAGCTTTTAGTGTGAACGGGTTTATATTTCGTTCCCGCTTGATGTAAGATATGCTAACCAGTTTAACGGGACACGCGTCCATCACCGTGACAAAAATCGAGTCCTTTTAAAATGGGAAATAATGCTAGTCTCGTGTCTCGTAACGAATTTAGAAAAGTAACGAATAGCAATCATTGAAAATAAGCTATATTAACGAACAATTTTATTCTTTATGTTTTAAACTGTTAATAATTAGAATTATATTAAATGAGAAATTAAAGAATGGAAAATCTTGGAATTTATATACCGAGTCAATTTTAACACAGGATACGTTAAATAATCGCTGAAATCATTTTTGACGTAACTTTATCTATCAGGAATGTAATAGCTATTTTGAATATCGAATTGTCTTTTTATTTTCAACGCATACGAGTACCGTTCATTATCATTTTATTGTGATTACTTTTGTCACTTATTGTCCACACTTCAGACATAATTTTCAAAAACTAGTTTTAAGCATCAAAATATTGTTTGTTTTTTGGACATCAAGGACGTAGCGACATAATACTTAAACTAACTTTCTCCGGGTTTTAACCAATTTGTCAGTCAAAAAACGTATCTTCAAGGTGCTGAGCTAAGAAGAAACGAATATCGGAAATCTGTGATTATTAATTTTTAATTGTTTGCACCAGGACGTATTTTAGTATATATTAACGATAAGATTTAGTAATAACGATCCTTTAAAATATAATCCTTTGAAATATGATCCTTTGAAATGATATAGCAGAAATTGTGCAAGTGGTGCAATAGAATTATAAATAATACCAACTTATTTATAAACTTCTATTGATAAATTGTTGATTTTATTGGATATATTTATAACTGTTATACATATGCATTGCATTGCAATAATTATTAAATGCGTTCTCCCATTATTTTCAAGTTCTTGAGACACGTAGCTGTCTGTCGAATAGCTGAAAACAAGATCTACGAATATTTGAATATTTTATTCAACCACATAATGCAGTATATTATAAAACAGCGATGAAAAGAGAAGTATTGAGAACTGAAGCGTAAGTCTCGAGTATAACGCGAAATAATACCGCAGTTAATCGCATGTGCTATTCGATTTTTATTTAATCAAGTTTGGCATCATCCAATTGAATTGAATTGCCCTTGAAGATGACTTCAACCAGATCGAAAAATTACATTCGCTCTACTTCGATTTATTTCCTCTTTGTACTTATCGTCGCGTTGGTATTACAATTGTCGAACAATTGATTACACCGTTATAGTTATTTACGTTGCCTTTCAATTTCTAGGACGTTTCGCGTTCCAAGAACTTAGCTCCGTGCACTTTACATGAAAATAACAAATTGCGCGATAGACACCGTGAAATAAAAGAATCGAACCTCCCTTAAGGATAATTGTTCCTTGAATGCAATAGAATTTATCTTGACTCTACAATCTTAACTTTTGGACGATTTAAAATTGATACATCTTCTCATGTTTACATCGCAACGAATCGTCCTTAAATGGAAGGAAGAAAAGTCTTCGAAATAGAATAATGCAACAGTAGGATTCCCCTATAACGCGGGAAATACAAATTAAGTTCCACCGATATGACTTTTTGGGTCAAATTTAATTAACCCAAAATTAGAAAATTTCAAATTCAGAATTAGTATGTTCTTTTTCTTTTTTGATATACGTTATACGGAGACAGTAGCAATTTTTTGATCTTGTTATACAGGGTCCTACTGTACACTTACGGCGGGGACAAAGAAATAGAAGAAAATAAGCGAATTAAAGTGAGAGCAAAGGGTTAGTAGGAGTAAGGGTAGAAGGAAAAGACAGGAAAGAAACGTTGTGAACGGCAGGAAACGTTGAAGGAGGTTGAAAGAGGTTAGGTTGGAGAGAGTAGTGTTTCACAACGAGTGTAGGAGGATAAGTTTAGGAGGAAAAGAAAAGTAGGATGGGTGAGGGGCAGGGATAAGTGAAGAGAAGAACGGTAAAATGGAAAGGAAAAACAGAATCGTGTAAGAAATTTGGACGTTACGGACATGACGCAGTAGGTAAAACAGATCGGATCGTTGGTTTACCGACGGGGAAGTCCAGCGAAACAGCAGCAAGTGGACGGGGACAATAGTAGAGTAGAAAAAGCACGAAGCGTACAGAGGGAGAGAGGAAGTTTGGAATAATTTGCAGTACAGAGAAAAGTGGTCAAAGATAAGAAGGGGAGACAAAAGTTAAAAAGCAGGCTATCGAATGAAGGAGGAGTGGAAGAGATGGGCCTGGAGACAATGTCGATGGTCTTCAAGCAGAGATAGGAGAAATGAGGACAGACCTACAGAATATGAGGGAAATGTTCAAGGAAGAAGTCAAGAAAGAGATTGAAGGGGCCATAAGAGAGAAACAAGAAGAATGAGAGGAGAAATGAAGGGAATTTATAAATAGGATAAGTGAGATGGAAGAGAAGATACGAGATGTAGAGAAGAATGAAGTGGAACAAGTGTACGAAGGAAAATTAGTGGAGGATATAGAATATATGCATAAAGAGAAGAGCAGAGAGACAGGACAGAAATGATATTGTAATAAAAAAAGGGCTAGAAGTAGAAAAAAATGGAAGACAGAGAGGAAGAGAAAGTAGTAGAAGACTTCTTTAAAACTAAAGGAATGGAAGGAGAAGCAAAGAATAATGTGGAATAAAAATAGACTTAAGAGTTAAGAAGATATTTATAGAGCATGATCTGTCGAGAAAGGAGCGAGAAATTCACTCACGAATTGATAATCGTTGATATTGATGAAAATTTGTTACATGGTATAGTACTGAAAAAAATATTTAACACACATTTCTGTTTTATCGGCAGTCGTTCACATTGAAGGGGCGAAAATCGCCGTCAAAGTTGGGGATGATAAACATATTTGGTCTAATATCTCGAAAATGATCAGAGATGAAGGAATTGTGCAAATTGACGAATCTTGTATTCTTCATGGACAAAATTTAAAAAGAAAATAACTTTTTATTCTTCAAATATGTAGAAAAATACGAATTTGTCAATTTACACTATTTCTGATCTCTAATTGTTTTCGAGATATTAGACCAAATATGTTTACTACCCCAAACTTTGAGGGCGAATTTCTCTCCTTCTCCGTGGACGATTTTTGGTATAAAAAAGTACGTTTGGATTATTTTTTTGAGAATTACTACCGTATACCAAAGTTTTATCAAAATCCGTGATTATCACTTCTGAGATATTCCCTTGTCAGTCAAAAAGAGTCTCCATACACCTTATTAGAATTTATTTAGCTTTGTATAATTTCAACAGAGAAGGTAGTAAATAAATTATATTTACGTTATTTTATTTAGAAACATAACATTTACTATTAGTACAAAGAAAAATGGTATACATTCATTTGCTATAACAGAAACGAGATGAACAAAATTTCCATACAGTATCTAAGAATTCAGCAAAATATCTACAAACAAGGCTCCAAAGGCAAATACATACTTTCTTCTTCACAAGCAAGTAGGAATTGTTTCCACAATGGAAAATATTAATTTGTTTAATTATTAACATTCCTTGAATAGAATATATAAAATAACGCAAATATTTACTAATTTCTCTGTTAAAATTGTGCAACGCAAAATACATTCTAACGAATGCGCCCTAACAAGGATGTACACTTATCTGGTCACTTCTAAATAGTACAAATCGACCTTTTTAATATAATTACTCTAACGCTGTCGATATTTACAGCGGCAGGCTATCGTTTGAAAATCGAACGGTACCTCCGACTGTCTGTTCGCTTTTATTTGATCTTCACTCGAAGAGTTTGGCTTCTCTAGTGGGACATTGTCTGCAGAAGGTCAGCGTACCTCTCACCTTCGAACGGACGACCGTTCCGTAAATAGAGTTGGTAAAGAGCTTACGTAATCGGCATATGTTCGCGATTTCCATCGTTGCCTCGCGGATTACGCTCTTTTATCTCCCGATCCTGTCCAGCTCTTTCGTTGAACAGAGCGTTTTCTTGAAATCGAACAGCGACGGTTCGGTGTGAATCGACCAGAAACGATTAACACGTGAACATGGACAAGCTGACGAACTTTTACGGTTTCCCTCGGATTTTGGCATTTCTCTAGGCGTTTCTTCACGTTGCGTCACCCGCTCGGTAGTCTGGAAAGTGCCACTTCGTGGCCGGAATCCAATTTTTCAACTTTCATATTGACAAAAGAATATGTTTCTTTCTGTAAAGTGGCAATCCGTTGAAGCTTCGAAATCCAAATATACTACTCCCTTCGGATAATTTCGTAATCAGCGACAGTCTTCTAAAATTCAGTTCTTCGTAGTATTAACTCCTTAACCCTCCAGCCGCGGGCGATTTTCATATTTTGCCACGCAAAATCGGGCGAAATTTATATTTTCTAGAGATTTCCTAGAAGCGTAGTTGGTGAAGTAACGCCTCCCTATATTCAAATACATAATAAAACCTATTAACAGAATAAGTATTTAGCGGCTGGAGGGTTAACCTATGAGTTTTTCCTGACTATGCATCTAAGCGTCGGTCGTTTAGTGTTTTGGTACTGTATCGGGCAACAAAAGCTAATCTATTGCAGATTAAATTTATTTAGTAATCCACGGTGTTACAAGTTCAAACGAAAGTTAGAATTGTAATGAATTTTTCTTATCAACACAACTATTTTTGTCATGCCTTGGCTAGACTTTCTGTCACGAGTCTGACTCGTTGTTATAGGTTAAGGGGTTAATTCTCGTAAACGCCAGGTAACAGATGTCGCCGTGAATGGTCGAATTTGATCGTAAAACATCGACATAGAGATGTTTTTAAATTTTCGTCACGAAATATCGTTTTCCAGACCACTGTGTACACCGTCGCGAAAACAAACGCGCAAATATGTTCTTCTGCAGCAGACACAAACACGCATCTGTATATTCACATTCGCGTCACGCGGCTCGATTAACATTTAATTGTCCCGATTATTCGTCACCACGGCTTAAGCTGCCTTCTGTTCGACATTTCTTTAGATTTACAATATATCAGTCGAAGAGTTTGAACTCTTGCGAATTTTTAATGTCGAACCAAGAAACGAATAGTTCAGCGATATGTGTAATAACTTGCAAAATATCGAGAAGAAATGAATTACCTCGATGCTTGTCACTCTTCAAACGAGCGAATAAACCAAATATTTTCAAACTAATTGAACTATTCGATAATATGGATCGTATGGATTCTTTCAACCGGACAAGAAAGATGGAGAAATTCAATTTCACAAACATCTGCTAAATGTTACGTTCAAAAATAACACTCGATTGCATATGAAGTGGCAAGAATGTTATTTTTGTAATTAGCGATTACAAATTGCAGTCACGAGAGAATCGTTGGATACGTAGAGGCTAGATTCTGTTACGTCACAGCATTTAGTTTAAATGGTCCTTTTTATAGCGCCTGTATCTAGCAGGTATCGGAAGGAAACATAGGATTCGAACAGGTAACATTCCTCGTGGAGAAATTTCTCCGCGGTCGATGGCTATTGTTTCGTCACCAGACATCCTTTCGTAATGTCACGCCTTATTGCACGGAATGATGGTACCCACGTATGACTACTACCAACGTTTATCTATTTAACGACGCCGCGAGGATCCCGTATCGGTTACTTGTGGAAAATTCCTCGTAAGACTGACAGAAGAAACAGCTGTTTCTTTGGCTAGCCCGTTTCAAATCGATTTTTAAATGCACTGCTCGCT
Organism: Habropoda laboriosa; assembly: GCF_001263275.1. Taxonomy (NCBI): domain Eukaryota; kingdom Metazoa; phylum Arthropoda; class Insecta; order Hymenoptera; family Apidae; genus Habropoda; species Habropoda laboriosa. The sequence continues at coordinate 171,363 of NW_017100181.1, read as the reverse complement.
AAAAAAAATCGCGACAGCTAGGAATTGGGGTTGCACCAATCTGGAGATTGCATGTTTTTCGGGTTACTTTGAGGAAAAAATGACCAGATTTTAATCATTTTTCCCTTTCAATACTTCAAACGATTGTATGTAAATTTCAGATTTCTGCGATTTCATTTTTAAGGTGTTGTAATTTTTTTTTTTTTAAGCAAGCAGTGTACAATGAGAAAGAGATGAACACTGGAAGAACCGGTCGGGTCAAAAATGACCCATTAGCAACTTTCCAGAGAAAGATGAATATTTTCGATACTGATAAGTATTGTTGTTTGCAACTTTCTGACATTCGTTTCTACAAGTTTAGTTCCATTTGTATCGACATGAGGCAATTTTTTAAATCACGTTTTAAGTTTCATGAAAAAACACTTTCAGAATGTTGCTAATGGGTCATTGTGATCCTTCGGTCCTTCAAGTGATAGATATAAAAAATTTTTAAATTGTATAACACGTACTTAAAATTAAATTTCTTCTTCAATTCGGTAAATTGCATTTTGCAGTTATTGAAACAACTGAAACATGAAAATAGTTGAAACTAATGAGAAATACAATTTACCAAATAAATTACATTCTTCATAACAGCAAAGGTGTATTTCAACGCTCGTTTAATCTGGGAATAGTAGAAAAAATGTGTCTTTGCAATTGTCTACGTGTTCTATGTTAGACCACTATGGTTCGTTTCTTTCTCATTCTTGAATCAAGGACATAAATTACTGCCAGAGCTAGCAGATATCATTAGAAATTTTCTTTCTCGACGAAGTAGCTACTTTTGAGGAAGCAAAAGCTTGAAAAGTTGTGCAGAATAATATTTTATTATTTCAATAATAACGACTTGATTATTGAATTTAACGTTGTAAATAATATTTATGAAAATGTTTCCATCTTTCCCACGTGATTAATTAATACTTAAGATAATCAATGTCGTACTCGTTACTAATTATTTATCTAATTGAATGCAAACAAACACAAATGGAAATTACCAGCGACTTACTTAGAATGATTAAGCATTCTCTGTTTTTATCAAATCTTATGAGAAACTGATACATTCATGAGTACTAGGACACTTGTCGAATGTGCACATCCGGCATTTCATAGTACAACAAGTCCATACGATAAAACTCCGAAATATCTGTTTCCATTTAAGGTGTCGTCGTAAGAATAAGATCCTAATAGTATCTTATTGATTATGCCATACCAAAGATTGTCACGAAATTGAGTTTGTTGTAGGTCGTTGAACTTGTCTCAGCAACCGTTTTCGTATAATAGAAATTCGTAATAGTGCCATTACGCAAAAATCGTTGCAAATTAAAGCAATCTATTCACGCCATCGTATTGCGTATAAAAAATGATAAAACTTTGACCTCTTTTAGTTTTCTCTTACTTACAGAAAAATGGTAGAAACCAATAGCGTGATCACCCTGTACATCTTTAATAATATATGATGCTAACTTTGGCGAAGAAATGTAATTTATAGTACCAGGGCGGATTGAAAAGTTTGTTAGTTTTCTCTTACTTACAGAAAAATGGTAGAAACCAATAGCGTGATCACCCTGTACATCTTTAGTAATATATGATGCTAACTTTGGCGAAGAAATGTAATTTATAGTACCAGGGCGGATTGAAAAGTTCGCGGCCTAAGTGGGAAGAACTGCTGCTAGGTGCTTGCAATTTTTACGGTGTAATCTGCGATCATTTGTGTACCGACGTACGAAGTTTCGTGGCTCTCTTTTACAGCTGGTGAAGTAGGGGTGTTTACAGCGACGGAGAAGAGACGAATAGTAGCGAGTACCTGGTGACAAAGGACATCACCGCATGGACCTTGAATGATTTTCGCAAGGTCCTTGAATGATCTTTGAAGTGAGGTCCTTTATCTTCAGGTATGGCTGTTCGTTTTCTAATTTTGTCCATCTCTACTCCATCTACTGCAAATACCTCTACTTCACTAGCTCTAAAAGGGAGAAAAATGACGACAGAGACACGAAACTGTATACATTAGTACACAATTAGTTACATATTATTCGGTAAAAATTACAAGCACTTAGCTGCAATCCTTCATACTTAGGCCGTGAACTTTTCAATCCACCCTAGTATATGCAGTGTATATTTAAGGGGTTAACTACAAAGTTGTATCTACAAATTGATTTCTAGATGACAAATTAGTAAACATTTTCCAGCATTGTGCAGTTGTGCAACCAGTCAATACTAAAACAACCTATAAAATGGCTTCTGCACTTCTTATTGTTAGTGGTTTCTGTCATAATTTATGTTTGCTGAAACTCTCCTGAAAAATATCATAGATTTTGTTTCGCATATTAAACAAAAAATAAGCTAACCATTTATGAGAGTTTCCCCACATGACTGTACTACCAATTATAACTCTCCCATATACTTGTGATTTTTCTCAGAGATACTGGTGTACGAACTGTAATCCAACGTACAAGTCATAATGGAAAAATGGAGAATTAGAATGAAGTTTCATTGTGACAGAGCGGTCATTATATTTCGCGTGTGCAGTGCCAATAAACAATACTAATGTTTTATGTAACAGTAAAAAATGTTATACAAGTACTGTTGCTGAGCGCATTTTTCAAAATTTTCAAGACACGAATTATATGCTGAATTCGTTTAAGAAATTATTATACAAAGTCTTATACATGCTTTATATTTTTCTCGTTAGATTTAGATTTAGTTTCAGTTTTAGAATTATTTAACGAATCTATACTACAATTAGATCTCGGTAGATTTAGTTAACGAATCTTACCGATTTAATGATTTATTGAATCTTAATTATTTAGTTAACGATGAGTAAATCTCGGTAGATTTAGTTAACGAATCATACAATCTGTTGTAATAGAATCTTCACTATTTACAATATATTTATTCTTAGTATAGAAGCTTTTATCTAACAAAACCATCAGATCTTTTAGCCGGAACTTGTATCTGTTGCGTGTTTGAGTCGTTAAAATAAAATGCACGGAACAAATGATATCGATTTAACCAAGGTATCGGTTAATTCATAACTGAATGTAGAAACAATACGAGCAACGGCGATACGACAGGCGAAGCCTGTAAACCATGGTTCGTCATCGACCGATAAGAAGAGGAGACACGCGTTTGCTTGGTTCACGAACGAGTGATGCTCAAGTTAAAACAGTCGACGATCGTCAGCAACCTCGTTATACCTGAGGATATGATCAGAGTTACATCACGAAAGCAATGCAGATGTGCGAAATGTAAAAAACGTCGGTTTATGCAGATTTCGCATCGCGTACACGTAGAAAAACGTTCCCGTGTTAATATGCGCATTATTTTTCCGTGGTGTTTCCGTATGTATGAATGGTGAACAACGAAAATAAGGAAACTGAAACTTGGATGTGGTTAAACTTACAAATACTTCAATTAAATCCGTGAAATATTATTTCAAATTAATATATGCTGGTTAAATTTCATTACTGAATGCTGTGTTCGATCATACGTAAAATTCCGTTTATAAATATTAGGACAACTATTATGTTCAAACAGAAGGTATTATATGATTTCTTATTAGAAAAGGTATTAGTACATTTCTTTGCCAAGGTTAATAACATATATCAGTAAAAATATACGTATGTACTCGTTATACGTAGAGATTCTGGAATGAATAATTTCTTTTTGAAATATTAATTATTTTGTAATGACTTTTCTGTGTCAAATAATTTTATATTAAAATTGTAACGACAACGAGACTCGTTTTATATTTAGCAAGTAAATTTTAGTAAATGTCTGTAGAATTCAACAGATTTTTAGTAAAACTTTGTAGTATCGGGGTCTCCGTATCCAAATAGGAAACCGACAAGGAAGAGTAGAGAGGGAGTGGTTGGTGTAGCGCGCAAAGCCTCGGCTTGCTAAGCCGAAGGTCCCGGGTTCGATTCCCGTAGGGTTCCTCCAGTATTTTTCCGGTTGGTTTCTGCAGTTTTAGTAGATTTTAGTGTAAATTTTAAAAGATTTTAGTTGATATTAATAAAATGCAGTAGAATTCAGTAGATTTCAGTATGCTACACACTCAGCAAGCGGCACAATACAGTAAATTCTCCACAAGTGTCAGTCCGCAAGGAAGCTAAATCTGACACTTGTAGAGTTCGGGACTACGTTTTCGAGCCTCGCGCCCGCCTTTGTAGTTTGCCGAACGTAGACAAGGACAGCGAATAAAAGATAAGGATGAAACGTGAGTCGAAGCAACCAAGCGATTTAAATACCAACTTTTTTAATTTTACGTTTTTTTATCCCGAAATTTTTCTTAACATATTGATGAGTTTTTTCTGATGAAAATGACATCAAACACGACATTATTTGAAGAACATTTACTTATTAACACGTTCAATGTCTGGCGTGACAGTGAAGAAGAAAATGTTGTTCAAATTATATCGTGTTTGATATCATTTTGATTAGAAAAATCTCAGCAACATGTTAAAAAAAATTTCAGATGAAAAAGTTAAATTAAAGAAATTATATTTTTCTATTATGAATTGTCGAACCGTGAAATCTCGTAAAAGAAACCGAGTGGTGTAGCGTTACACGCTTAACATACAGCGAGCGAGATAACTATGAATTGTCGAACTGTGAAATCTCGTAAAAGAAACCGAGTGGTGTAGCGTTACACGCTTGACATACAGCGAGCGAGATAAGATGGACGCAGCAATGACGCAGCCTAGGCGTAGGACCATCTATACTGACACTTGTAGAATCCAAACTGACTGACACTTGTAGAGAATTTACTGTACCTACGAACGAGAGTGTACGTATAGAACTACATTCTACAAATCTATTCGATCATAAAAAAGAGGCAATATTACACTTTTACCTATTTGAAATTTTCCGAAAATGTAAAGTTCTTCGTATTTCGTAGATTGTGTTCAGGTTGATATGGTCTCATGGCATGATCTTTAACATGTCGATGATACTCTTTCAATCCTGTTTCAATATTTTCTTCAAGACATTTATACAAAGTGGATAACGTGGCTTGATCATCTTAATTATTTCTGTTACTACTGGACCAATACAAATTCTTTTTGTGTTATATACCTACAGATTGATTGTAGTATATGTTTTGTACGTCATTCTTTTTTTTTCTCAAAGTTGGAAGAATCATTTTTAATTTTTTAAGTAGAACCCTATAATTCTTTCGCCTTTCTTTTAGCAGACAAAAAGACGAATACAAGCATCGCAATATACTTCCTTTCTCGTTAGAACAGAATAAATATATAAATATATGGAAGAATATATTTCAGAAAAATCCTGCAGTATGCATTCTACGTACATAGGAAGTTTAAGTAAAATCAGAATTTTCGGGTTGAGTGATTTTCCTTGTACAGCTGTTTAGATCGCGATCAATTTCTAAAGATACCAATATACCCGATAGATTAATTGATACTTCCTTTACTTAATTTATAGTAATAATACAGCTGCTGATACACATGTCAGAGCCACTGTCGACACAAGTAACATGTACTGTGCTTTTCAATTAAAATAGTCAACTGTTTAACGTATTCTGTTCTTCAAAATAATACAAACACTTCTATTTAATTGGTCAGTATTTTTTAAAATAAATAGTTAGTAAAAATAAACATTTTTGTCAGTATAATTAATTGTCAGTATTAAATCACATTTTGTCAGCACAATTTTGTTTATTTGGTTGGTATTCATTCGTTTTTTGTTCACTAAAAATCGAAGTTTTTGTTAGGTTAGGTTAGAATATTTTATTACACACAGTGACCATCTATTTAAAATACTGACAAATTATTATGTTTACTAATATTTTAATGAAAATACTGACAGTGTTTGTATTAATCGATGTAATACTGGCCATTTATTTAAAATACTGATTAAACATTTTTTTAAATACTGTCTCAATAAATAACAGCCTAATACAAATACGTATAATTGGTAATATCAGTCGTGAGCAAATTATAATTCTCTGATTAGTATTACCAGCGAAAATATCTACGTATATAAAATACCCGACTGAATGAAAGAAAGTATGTAGCTTCCGCAAGTCGTTATAGGAAGAGTTTACGAACGTTCGTTTCAAATATGGATGTAACCTTGGTTCCAAAACCCATCCGAATTACGTAATCGGTGCCCACGCTGAAACTTTATTCACAAATTTTTCTCTTATCTTCACTTCGCCTCCGATTCGCCTGGGCTCTACGCTGACAAGTTAAATTCGCGCAAAATAATCGTCTGCTATTTGGTGGAGTGGCTGAATTTATAAATAGACAGCAGAGGAGATCGCTGGATACCAGCGATGTGCGATGTAGATATTGCCGAACATGCTGATTATCAGAATCGTGACGTAAATCTAAGTGCACCGTTGTACCGTAATTATTACGCATAAGAGTAAATTTCATAAAATCGTTTGTCAGTTTCGTTAAGTCTGATATGGGCAACTGCTGCCCGTACGGGCAAAATATTTCGCCAGAGTGGTGGGGGAACGTTGCAGTAGCGTACGTTGCAGGTCCGTACACTACGCTCGACTAATTTAGGGTGCTTGTCGGTTGAAAATATTTTACCATGCGCTTGAATATTTTTCAGTAAACAAAAAGTATTTAATAAAGTGTAATATGTTTTTGAGTGTATTCTCTTTTACAGTTTTTATAAATTTTAATGCATTTCGTTAGTGTTAACCTTTTTTACTATTCGTTCAAATTTTTATAGTTTATGAATAATTATTCTTAATTCATGATTTAGTATTGCTCTCTGTTACATGTTAAATTATCTATAATTTTCTTAACAATTAATTAAAATTTCGACAAAACTATAGAAATTCCTTTATTTTTTTAAGAAATACTAAATTTTTGGGTACAGTTATTACTAATAAATATTTTTGTTATTATATTTTTATTGGTATTTGTTATTATACATATATTTGTTGTCGTTCATATGCGATTAAATTTATCGTTGCTATCACAGAATTTGCAAACGTACATCGTTACCTCTCTACGCGCTCTCAACACCTCTAGGCAGACGCTCATGCGTCAGAAAGTCACGTCCACAAAGGGTTAAGTTACATTTCTTCACCAAAGATAGTATCATATATCAGTAAGAATATATGTACTTTATATACTACGAGATTCTAGACTGAATAATTTTTTTTAAGACCTTAATAATTCTGCAATGGTTGTTTAGGTGTGTTTCACATTCAGTAAGTGTCTTAATACTTATGAACATGAGTGTATTCAATGCGCGAACGTTGCACAGATGGAAACATTAACACATTGTCTGCCACGCCAGATTTACATGTTGATCTCAGGAGGCCACAAGAAAATGTTCATTATTTTAAGCATAATATAATATTATGCTTTATTATTATTATCTTTTTTTTAAATTGAAAATAATGTCTATATATCGTTCAAAATAAGAGTAACCTCGCTTCGCGCATGGGACGTGCCTAAGGCAGGGCTAGAACGTCCAAACCCCCACTTAACCGCCTACGTTTTTCTTCGTCTTACCCTCTGTTACGCTGTCCGTCTACTGTTCCAGGCGTGACGCTTTCATATGCACGGTGATATAATTAATTCTCTATTTTACTTTTCTCATTTTGGTCTTATTGCTGCTATCGTTAAAAGAATGTTTCTTACGACCACATAAAGAATATGAAGATCTATTCTGATTTTCTTCCATACCGTCTTGTAATTCTTCAAATTTTATATATTTTTCTAATCATGCGACACTCTATGCGTTAAAGATCGTTCTTTTGTCGGATTGCTTCCCGCCCACCTTTCATAATTGCATAATTTTATTATTATTGCATACCTTACATAATTTTGTCTCTGAAAATCTTTAATATTTTTTCTGGAATGTTTTTTTGTATTAAAGTAAAATTTAAAATTGAAATTTATACTAACATATTTGTCACATTTTTCTGATTAAAATGATACAAACACGATATAATTTGGAGTACATTTGCTTACTTAATAAATGATAATAAGTAATAAGTAAGTACGTAAAAATAATCCAAATTTTTCGCGAATCGCGCGCGCGACACAGAGTTGCAAAAAGAACTTTTACCGCCGTTTTATATCGGTGATTTTTAAGTAGCAAGATACTTTTATTTCACTGTTCATCTTTGAAACTTGAATGCACACATTGTTGCAGTCTCTATTCTCGAATGCAACATCGATGGAAGCACTATTTCGAATGCAAAACATTGTTGTACGCGTTACTTTTGAATGCAACATTGCTTCAAGCGTTATATTTGAACGCAAACATTATTACAAGCACTACGCTTGACTGTAACATTGTTACAAGCGTCATTCTCGTTTTGCAACATGGTGCATTTTTCGGGAGCGACTCTCGGCGACAAAGTTGCCAGCGCGGTTCTCTCTTTTGCAACTTCGTTGCCGAAAGTCGCTCCCGAAAATTGCACATTGTTGCAAACGCGTCCTCGGGTTTGCAACTTTGTTGTCCCAAAAATCGCACATTGTTGCACGACGCGCCGTTTTGCAACAACGTGCAATTTTCGGGAGCGACTCGTGGCAACAAAGTTGCAAAAGGAGAATCGCGCTTGCAACTTTGTTGTCGAGCGTTGCTCCCGAAAAACGCACAAAGTTGCAAAACGGGGCGTCGTGCAACAATGTGTAATTTTCGTGACAACAAAGTTGCAAACGAGATAACGCGTTTGCAACAATGTGCAGTTTTCGGGAGCGACTCCCAGCAATAAAGTTGCAAAAGGAGAATCGCGCTTGCAACTTTTGAGTTGCTCCCGAAAAACGCACAAAGTTGCAAAACGGGGGCGTCGTGCAACAGTGTGCAATTTTCGCGACAACAAAGTTGCAAACCCGAGGACCTGTTTGCAACAATGTGCAATTTTCGGGAGCGACTCGCTGCAACAATGTTGCAAACTCGATAACACCTTTGCCATAATGTGCGTTCGAAAATAATACGAGTTAACGATGTTACGAGCGAGAATGGCGCTTGTAGCAATGTTACATTCAAGCGAAGTGCTTGTAATAATGTTTATGCCATAATGTGCGTTCGAAAATAATACGAGTTAACGATGTTACGAGCGAGAATGGCGCTTGTAACAATGTTACATTCAAGCGAAGTGCTCGTAATAATGTTTGCGTTCGAAATCACGCTTCTAATAATGTTGCAATCAGAAATAGAGATTCCAACAATGTTTGCGTTCGAATATAACGCTTGAAGCGATGTTGCATTCAAAAGTAACGCGTACAACAATGTTTTGCATTCGAAATAGTGCTTCCATCGATGTTGCATTCGAGAATAGAGACTGCAACAATGTGTGCATTCAAGTTTCAAAGATGAACAGTGAAATAAAAGTATCTTGCTACTAAAAAATCACCGTTCAACGATATAAAAGTTCTTTTCCTGCTACTGCCATCGTGTCCCACACCTCGAACAATTTGCAACCTCAGCTCACACTAATTTCCGTATATATATTTTTTAAATGAATCGTTCCCTATATATTGATATTTTTATTTTGCTCGGCTAAATTCATACAACTGGCAGCTACTCGTCTGTCATAAACCGCTGCTTTAACTTGCACGCAGTAGGTGCGCATACTTTTAAACCACCGGGTAGATTCTCTCCACTCTATGCGCTGTTTACGTTGACGTCGCTCTTGGGCCTAGCCAAAGTGGCGCTACGACCAATCGCATGCGTCACATCAGTAGATAGTAATGGGAACTGCGCCGAACGGACGAAAATCGGTCCGAGAGGGAGGTTACTCTTACCTTAAACGATGTATAGTTAGTTTATGTTGTTCGAAATTTTTAGTTGACGATATTCATTTTATTTTAATTATTCTAAATATTTGTGACACTCCGGTCACTGGTGACCATCGTGGCACCATCGAGGAAAAAATCTCCGGTCACAGGTGACCAACGTGGCAGTCAACGTGTTAAGACAGTGTCGTTCAGTCATTACGCGTACGGGCAACGTATTAGGTTTCCCCGGGCGTAAACAAATCGACGAACAACAAACCACGCCTGCTCGGGCAACGGTGTGTGTATGTATATAAACAGTAGCCATTGCCCATCTTAAGCAGGAGAATTATGTTTCGAAGACATGTAACACAAGCGTCTTTCCTCCACTCCGCTTTAATGTATGTGACCATCACTAGCCTACGACTTCGCCCTCATCTCTGCCCGCGGGCATCGGCCGGTGCCCTTGCCAGGTGATAGTCCTGCTAAACGGCCCTGCTTTAGGGAGTGATCCTCCTTTCTACACAGTCTGGCGTTTATCCGATTTATATGTTAATCATAATCTTTATTCGAAAACGGAGAGGAATTCCAAACATTTCATACTACAACTGAATTTTATTTGGTTCCTGTTTATAAATAAAGCTATTGCTGCAAAGCTGGAAAAAACATGATAACGAATTACACAAAGTAATACATAAACCATAGAAATAAGCAGAAAGCATATCCGCAATGTGTTAATTTTCCTTCTAAAGGAAGAAATTCCTTGGAAAAATTGTATTACTGTTCTACCTTTTCCTTGGAGGAATATACAGAGTGTCCCAGCAAAACCTGAATACCTGAGTAATATCTCCTTCGTTTTTAAGGATAGTGAAAAATGTTTAAGGCATAATGTGAATGGTTTCAAATTAAAATTTGTTTCAATGGCCATTTTTTTCAAATTTCTTTTAAATCATCGCTATTGTTTGCAGGGAAGTATTTTTCCCTGAGCCTGAGAACTTTCTAACAGTGCTGCGGCTACACCTTTATCTTATGCAGGACAGTTTGAACTTTCTGAACGATTTTTTTTTTTTATTAGCATCGATTATCGGTTTTGTTTACACGATTTATTCTAGTAAACATATTTACACCCGGTATGGTACACCAGTTACTGGACTTCGGTAGTTCTCTACACTTCCTACTTCAGACAATACGTCAAGCCATATTTAATCATTCAGGTACGGTGTTAATTTTCAAACGAAGCACATGTCAAAAATTGGTATACAGTAGATTTTGATAAATGTAATATTTTATGTTCATACTTTTTGGACATTTTAAAAGTATCGTTCAATCCATGAAAAGTGTAAAGTAGCAATTTATTTATAATTTACTTGCGCTACAAACAACGTTTCGCATGAAAAAGAAATTACTTTCAAAGACAAAACTGTCATGAGTAAAATCACCTGAGTAAAGTAAAGGAAAGAGAATTATTCATGCGACTAAGATTTTTATAGATAGATCAATCAATCAATAGTCGGATATTTCTTTAATACTTGCAACAATCATCTGTGGAGACTAAGATTGAAGAATTTTTTAATTTCTTGTAGTATTAACGTAGAACCTCTATGCCTGAGACAAAGTCGTATACTCTTGTCAGTGAATAAAGTCTCCATACACTTCATTAAAGTTTATTTATTGTTGTATAATTTCAACAGGTGGTAAATAAATAATATTTGCCTCCTTTTTTAATAATTTGCATTTTATACTAAAAATTATTAGGTCATCCCATAAGTTCGTGTCGAATTTTATAATTTAGATCAATATTTCCAAGGATCCTTTAGATTCGATAAAAAAATAAAAGCATAAGAGCATTCTCATTACACAACTTTATTTTATTTTTATTTTTTATTTTTTTTTGAATAAGACCATTATATTGTCGCTATAGTATTTCCTTGGATTGTCATTAAAATATTTTTCGCCTTCGGCGGAAACTTACGCGATGACCTAATACTAATAACTGGATAGATAACAGCGTCGTCGTATAACAGATGCATTGTATCATCTTCAAGAAGGTATATATATATATTTTTAAGATTGCGAACGATTTATTTCGCAAGTAGAACCTAATTCTGAACATAGTCTGATTACAAGCGCACTTGCGATTGTTCACAAGTAATTCACTGTAGCTTCATAAAGGTCCTCTTATCACACATGATTCTCTTCAATGCAGATCTTTCTCGGCTAATAGCAATGAATCGTGTAGTATGTAGGGTACAAATGATAAAGGAATGGTGACGTTAGTGTAAGTTAGCGTCGATTACGTTCAGTGGTGAACAAAGACGAGCGTCAAGACGAAAGACGAGAAACGAATTGAAAGTCACGTTCGAACGTGAGGATGATATCGTGAAATAAAATACAACATAACACTGGCATTTAGTAGCAGAAGCTTTCGTGACCGCGCAAAGTTTACAGCGTTGGAATGCGTATTAATTATGTATCGACTGTTGCACACTCTGTTGAGTGTAAGTAACAGTAATTTTTTAACTTATACGGAGTAAATTCTGAAACGTTTAATATACCGGGTGAACAACGTAACTCGATCACCTTAATTATTTCCGCTACTACTGGAGCGATACAAATTTCTTTTTTTCTTAATACCTTGGTTGAGAGAGGCCTGCAGGTTAATATATGAGTCACTCAGAAGGCAAAATGATTAACTCCACTTTTCGATATTCTTCCAATTTTAGTATCGAAGCACATGCTTGGTGACTCTTCATAAATAATAAAAATTTAATAAATTTAGTTTTATGGAGTAGGCCACTTTGCCTTCTGAGTGGCTCATATCTTTTTTAGGTCATTTTCTCTTCAAAGTTACCTAAGTCACCTTTAGTTTTTTAAATGGAACTCTATAATTCTTTTCGCCTACTGTTGTTTATTGCATTTGCAATTTTTAAAGGACACGTGCTATTTAAAAAGCAAAATAAAAAGAATGATTCTAGTTAGATATTGACAGAAGTACTGAACACTTTCGATTACGCTTGGTACATTATGCGGTGATAGAAAAATTAGTAATTGATAATTGTATTTAAGTTGCTGACAGAGTGTATTTTTTGGTTGCAGTTCCTTCAAAATCTGGGCAAGGTGGACAGAACTGCAGATGACATATTCGATGAACATCTACAGAACTTCATGAGGCAGCAAAATGCCGCTAACAGATTGCAGAAGGAGTTCAACAATTACATCAGGTGTGTTAGAGGTAAGTCGATCGAGAATCGGATTAGAGCCGCTAATAAGTATACGGACACTTGCTACTTTTTCACAGAATGTAATTTCAATTGAGGAATAAAATTTTTTACAATGATTTCGTCATTTGTTATTATTACTGTTGTGTATAGTAAAGTATCGTGACACAGTGAAATTAATTGTTATGTTGAAATTATTTAACGAAAATGCAATAACTAAATTTGTATCCGAAAATGCGGAACCTAACGGAACAATCTCGTTGCGCGAGAAAATCGCAATCTTCAGTTTGTTTAATTTTTATGATCTAGATCGAATTCGGAGAGTTTTTCCGAACGTATTAAGTGTTCCTAAACTCTCGATGAGCTACTTAGAAATTGTATATAGAGATAAGAATTGAGTTAGCGAGCTATGCAGTTGCCTTCCATGCTTTAGTTCGCCTTTAGCTGCTTTTACGTTCGGACGTGGGTTCAAAACGAGAATTATTCTTAGGACAAAGAACGAAGGAAGAATATTCAATTAGGGAAATTGCTCTAAGAAAGAAAATTCCAAAGTCGATGGTGCACGATACCATCGAGAAATACGTAAGTGTCGAAGGTTGTTCGTCAAACAGAAGATCGAGACGACCAGAAAAAACGCAGAATTTCAGGATCGCTATATTAAAAATATTAGCAAACGTACTGGACGTCTTATTGCACCGGAAACCACTGTAGAAATTAATAGAATCAGAGGAGATCCTATTAGCGTGGTTACAGTGAAACAACGTCTCCTTAAAGTAGACCTACGTAGATTTGCAGCTGTAAAAAAGCCACTTTTAAAACCCATGAACGAAGCAAGAAGACTTAGTTGAGCAATGGAATATAAAAAGTTGGACCATATCAGACTGGGAAAAAGTGTTACGGACAGATGAATCGAAATTCGATATTTTTGGAAGCAAAAGACGTCAGTTCGTTTGAAGAAAGTCGACTGAAAAATTCATAAACGATTGTGTGGTGGCTAGAGTAAAACAGTGGTGGTTCTGTCATTGTGTAGGGTTGCTTTGGTGGAAATGTAGCAGGTGATTTAGCGAAGATAGGTGGTATTCTTCGTAAAGAACAGTATTTAAACGTTTTGAGAGAACACGTTGTACCTTCTGGAGGAAGACTCATAGGATACAATTTTATTTTTGTGCAGGATAATAATCCTAAGCACATCGCTAAATTGTGTAGACTATTTAGAAACCTTAGCTGGTGGAAGTGTACTCAAAATTATAAAATGGCCTCCCTAATCACCGGATCTCAACCCCATCGAGAAATTGCGAGATGATTGGACAAAAAAGTACGAGCTAAGTGTCCAAAATCTCAGAAAGACTTGTGATAATATTTAGAAGAAACGTGGAAGAAAATTAGTTTAGGGACAATTAAAAATCAAGTTTCATCATTTCTAAGTGCATTTGGCTCCGCTGAAAGTAGAAAAATAATTTTGACCAACTTCTCCACACAAGTACTCCACTGTGCGACGATTCACAATCAGCAATCGTTCAATAGATAATAACAAACTGATCTAAATATTAGTTAACCAATGACGAGTTAACTCGTGTTTTCCTGTTAACATGTTAATATTAGGTAAAACCGATCAACCGTCATCTTCATTTCTTTTTCCGCCAAAGAAACAACCAAAGAAACGACCTATACGTCTGTCACAGAGTAATTAATCATAACAGTTCTTCTATTAATATCCGTATCTAGTCTTTTAAGTTTCAACAAATATGACAGTATTAGTTCGTGATTAGTCTCGAAATCATGACGCAGCAATATTCTAACGTTGAAACGACAAGTACCTATTTTACATTGACGCTGACTCTTTAAAGAACTCTTCAATTTAATTCCTAGTCTTTAATTCATACCTATTTACACTACCGGCCAAATGTTTGGAATCACTGTGCATTGCAAGTTGTACAAAAATTTCCAGAATAAAGTTAGCAATTTTAAGAATATTTTAACCAATTTTTCCTCGTTCAAATCAGTCGAAATAAGGTAAAATAATCAAGTCAATTTCAAATCTATAAAAAATTAGCAGCGGATTCAATTTTACCGTAAATTAGCAGGTGATTCGAAACTTTTGGCTGGTAGTGTATGATCCTGGAGGTCGAATCAGGTTTACCCAATAGTTCAGAGAAGAGTTCGAAACAGAAATTTCATTTAACCCTTTCCAGGCTAATGACTCCGTTTGTTTCCACGTACCATTGTTGCATTTCTGTTCATAGATGTCATTTCATATCATTTCTTAGTGAAGTAAACACTTTTACAAGTGTCCACACTGTTACACTTGGTGTATTTAACTGTTCAAAAAATAGAAAAGACTTGTTTCCCCCTTTTGAAGGATTTCATTAAATTGGGATTGGAAAGGGTTAATGAAAAAGCTTCAAACACGTTATCTTAGAAATAAATCATATACCGGCCTGTGTTTATACAAAGTTTTTTCACCGTTGCGATAAATAGAATGCACTTATAACATTTGGTTCCTTATTTTAGAAACACCCTGTGTACAAAGTGTTCTGTAATTCTGTAAATAATGATTTTAGCAAAAATTCATTCAAATATGCTGTTTAATTTTCTTCGTTCCTTGTACTTCTCAAGGTCACCTTGAATCTTTCTTTTTTTCCAAGGAGTGACGTAACTAATTCAATTTTCCCTATCTTTTTACACTTTTCGAGACCTCGAAGTCACCTTGAATCTTTTTCTTCAAGCAGTGTCGTAACTAATTCAATTTTTCCTGCCTTTTACACTTTCCGAGATCTCAAAGTCACCTTCAGACTTTTTTTCTAAGAAATGCCGTAACTAATTTAATTTCCTTTATCCATTGTACTTTTTGAGATCTCAAGGTCACCTTGAATCTCTTTTTTTCAATTTTCTAATCCCTTGTACTTTTTAATTTAATTTTCTTCATCCCTTGTACTTTTTGAGATCTCAAGGTCACCTTGAATCGTGTTTTGTTTTTAAAAAGCGTCGTGGTTAATTTAATTTCCTTTATCCATTGTACTTTTTGAGATCTCAAGGTCACCTTGAATCTCTTTTTTTCAATTTTCTAATCCCTTGTACTTTTTAATTTAATTTTCTTCATCCCTTGTACTTTTTGAGATCTCAAGGTCACCTTGAATCTTTTTTGTCAATTTTCTAATCCCTTGTACTTTTGAAACAAACTCAATCATCTTAAGCAACGTGTGACGTTGGAACGACTGTTAGAAACATTGAATATAAAATTTTCAAGCGAAATCAATTAGGTTATATTTTATCGTACGCTGCATACAAACGACCAGAAATACTAGAAATGGTAAGAAAATTTTGATTTCCTTCATTTTTGAAAAAGTTCATTTATCAATGTGTGCGCGCCGGAAATTCGTGTAGCAACACATTTGCTAAACGAAGCAGCATAAACTAGATATTTATAGCACAGCATAGTTAAATTAACGGATGCGTGTGAAAAATGACACGTGACCTTGGTTTTCCGTGACCTGTTCTATTTCGTTAGGGCTTACTCCCGGTGAATTATTCGACAGATATGTTCAACTTCACCGATTGCTATTTCTGTACGTGTGCTGAACAAAATGTTTATAGATTTTCTATTCTACTTAAATATTTCACGTGAAGGAATATCGATGAGGTTAAATTCATCGCGATTTCCTTATCGAAGCTGATTAAAGGCAATCATGCTTAAAGAAGCAACTGATTATTATTGAATAATAACGAATTTATGTCAAATTGATAAATTTATGTCAAACGTAAATCTGGGTAATCTTAGAAATGTAATCTAACGATCTTCGAAATATTGTGTGCGAAAGTCGTTAAAGAAATTTCATACACATACTTTTTCAGTACGCATACACAGCTGAGTAAAACCTTGTTTAAGTTGTTTTCATCGAAGTATGTATGTAATACGTTCGCAGCCTTGATTCGCGTTAAAGCTTGCAATTACAAGTTACCCGAAATAGTGACTAGTGAACTAGATACTGAACCAGTATCAGAACCAGTTTTCGTACCAGCGAATAGAAATAAATAACTCTTCGTTTACTGGAAAAAAAGTATTCGAGAAATCTTTGTTGTATCTGTAAATAGTGACTTGTAAACGCAAAACTGTCACGAAATATTACTATAAATGTCTACAAACGCTGTGCAATCATGCTTCTGTCTATAGTTTTTATATTTACTTTAGAAAAACTAAAATCTACAAAAAAAAAAAAAAAAATAAAATTTCGAATCTTTTAAATGTTTCATATGTTAAACCTACCAACACGTTGACTTCCACGCCAGATTTACACGTTGGTCTCGAGGGGGCCACAAAAAAATGTTCATTATTCTAAGCGTAATATTATATTACGCTTTATTATTAATTTTTTCAATTCAAAGTAATGTCCAGTTAGCTACGATGTTCAAAATTTTTAGTTGACGATAGTCGTTTGATTTTACACATTTGAGACACTCCGGGCACCGATGACCACAGTGACTTCGTCCAGGAAACAATCCCCGGTCACAGGTGAGCAACGTGTTAATAAAAGAACAAGATGTTATACACTTAAAAACGTACGCATGATGAAACTGGTAGTTTCAGGGAATTTTAACGGTATTCGTTAATTATATTTGTACTGTCCTACGCTGAGAAGATGACGAGCGGGACGGCACAGGGGCAAGGAGAGAGTAAGCCACTTGCTCGACGTTTGATTAGTAGATGTGACCGTTTCTTCCAATAATAAAAATGCGTGTGACTTAACTTTATGAGTTTGTCCGCTACATCCAATGAGACCCGCGTTCCTTCCGCTCGTCATCTTCTCAACGTAGGGCAGTACGTAATTATATTCATAAAAGCTATAAATATGTACAGAATCGCTCTTACAAAAAATGACATATTTAACAAAATACGATTTTACGTTCAGCTCGAATTTACAGTTGTTTTCAGGTAAAATTGCCACAGTAGGATTATGCTGAAGTTGAAGAGCTTTTTAAAAATAACAAAAGGAACGATACGCAGGGTGTCTCTTTCAACTGGACGCGGCGTCAGGAGGAACTGAACCTGTCGAAGAAATGTTATTACAAAAGTTGTTTCGCACGATGACGGACATGATGTGGTATAGTTCCTTCACCGATGAAGCAGTAGGGGACATTTGAAGGTCAAGTTTATTTTTTTAAACGGAATGCTATATGTTCTTTTTTCATAATATGATAGCGTTTGTTAAGGCGAATTCAACAGTGTGCCATGCGAAGTCATTTGATTTTATGAAAAATTGTGAAATAGTGAAGATTGTATCTCGCACTATACTATAATACAAATTCTCCATGATTGTACAACTTTCCATAAAACGAAAAGACTTAATGTGGCATCTCGTTGAGTTCGTCTTAACAAACACTGTAAGATTAAGAATAGAAAAATATAGCGTGTCATTTATAAAAATTCTAGTCGACATTCAAATCTTCCTCGTTACTTCACCCGCGAAAAAACCACACCACATTATGTCCCCCATCGTACCAAACAACTTTTGAAAGAAAGTTAAAAGAAACACCCTGTACATAACCAAATAACAATTCTTATGGAATAAGTGTTTTATTTTATTTGAAATACGTTCCTTCTGCGGTGATACAACAATCTGTACGATCACCCGATGCGTCAAGTGACTTTTCTATATCCTTTTGTGAGATGCCCTTGAGAATGCTGGTTTTCTGACGACTTTCTTCTTCTGGTGACTTTCAGTCAGCACTTCGACGTTTTGTTTCGGAATCACGTTGAAAACACCACGTCTCTTTACTAGTAAAACTTGAGGAAGTTTGGATTCTTACTGTTACACCCTCAAATATTTTCTTGCTTAGTCCTAGGTCTTATCTGTATACACAACTAGTCACCAACTTTCATCATTACTCACACTGGACTCCTCACCTTCCAACTCTCCTACACAGTCGTAATCCAAAGATCATCTTCCTGAAACCATTAAGCAGCCCTATTTTTCCATCCTCGGGTCACTCTCTGTTTTGTCATCTGCACGTCACGTTCCGTCAGTTTGAATAAAGCTCCGATTTAAGCGCTACCCCAATATCTGCCCTCAGTTTCGAGAAACTGAGGCAGAACCGGGCATCACGTTACGAACGGTTTCAGTGATATCTTTGCAATGATCAACTCGATCCAATTTTTGATTATCAATCAACGTGCGAGGAGCAAACTGTGCACGAACCTTGTGAAACTTTAAATACTTTAAATGAAACTTTCAAGATCCTGATGAAGCTAGCTACAATGCTGGCGAAACGTCGGAATGTAACTTCTTTTGGACACGGCTTACACCCGGAAGCCTCGAATAATTCCACTCGTATTAATCCTGGCCGTGAAAGTCTCGAAACTCTCGTTTAAATACTCGGTTGAAATGAGATAAAGCTTGCCTTGGTAATCCCAGCCCATTTTCCAATAATCGTACCGAAGACTGGCTAAATTTTCATTACTTCACTTTTTCGACGTTTTCTTCGGTGATTCCTGTTCTGTTGATCTCTTTTTGACCCGCCTCAAACCGTTTAAACCAGTCGTAAACTTGTGTTGAAGGTAGATAATTATCGTCATATACTTCTTACTATCAGTTGATGCGTTTCGGTAAATGTTTGACCAAGTTTGAAACAGACTTTAACGTTAACTTCTTGTATGAAATATAGTTTTCGAAACGTGTACAAAAACTACTGTTAGGTGTTGAAAACTATTGTTACTTCAGGTGTTAGAACTCGGCAAGGAGTGATTAAGATCCTGGCAGAAGAAGAAAATAGTCTAACAGAGATTGAATAACGCAGGTTCTCTTGGAAACAAATGTAACAAAAATTGCCATTTTTTGGTCTTATCTGTTAGCTACATTTCATGGATACAGTCAAGAACAGAAATATGTGAACATCCTTCAAAGCAGAATAGCTTTTTTTTTTAAATTAGATCAAACAGCTAAGCTTTTTGAATACGTTAGAAGGATTAGTTTACTACATGACGTGTGAAAACAATTTTGAAAAAGCTGCAATTAGTCGGAATCGCGAGGAAAATAGCGAAGGTCGCTTTTTGCTACTTTTTTAATCTGAGCTCGTCATGAAAATTTAGAAAATACGTTTTGAAGATCTACGTCAATTATGCACACGCTGAAAATTTCGTCGAAATCGGTGGATGAAGAAACAAAAGCGACAGGCATCGAAAGATGTAAGAATCTGCAGATTTATTACAGTTCTAGGCCTAAAGTCGTGAAATAATGCGATTTTCACAATTTTTAACCGTTTATAGCTCATAGTAACATTAACCGATTTCAATGAAATTTTCAGTATGCGTATAATTTACATAGACCCTACAAAACGTATTTTTTTAAATTTACATTACAAGCCCAGATAAAAAAGTTGTAAACAGTGACCTTTACAATTTTCTTTGCGATTCCCACAAATTGTAATTTTTCCAAATTTTTTCTACATGTCATCTAGTAAACTAATCCTCCTAACTTCTCAAAAAAAAACTCAAGCCGTTTGGCCCAATTTTAAAAAAGTTACTCTATTTTGAAGTTTTGATGTATATATTGTATACATTAACTGAAGAAACTGATAGACTGGTGTTCGGGAACTGTTCTTAAACTGTTACACGAGCAATGTTCGCTAAAAGTTGGTATAAGTCACAAACAGTTCGTGAACATTGTGTGAGGACGCACCTTAAGAGAGACTAACTTTGCCCGCCTGGGAAAGTCCTTTTATCGTTGCCACCGAAAACTACTCACGGGCATTGGTGGTTGGTTTACGACGGGCATGGCGTTGTTCTCTTCCACACTCGCCTTGCTCGTGCAATAAACGGACTGGTCGGACCATATGGTATTCGTCGAACGACGAATTATTTAAACAATAGTACGGACGACTAATTTACTATTTCATTCACCCTGTTCCGAAGTTCTGGGGTAAGTGTCGTGCTGTTCCTCACAGTCCTCTTACCAGAAGACCTTCATCTTGCCCACTCCGTGGCCAGATCTTCTTAGGAACAATATTCGTTCTTAAAGCAACGCAACTGGTTGTTGTCTGTCTGTCTTCTTCCAAACAATCAAATATATGACACCCGATAGCTGCGTGACTTCGAGTCAGTAGCAATCGTTGGTCGTCCGGGTTGTCTCCTTTCATAAACACTCTCTATGGCTACACGCGGTCTAAGTGTTTTCGACGACCCTTAAGAGTACGTTGTCGCTGACATATCAATTTCTTCCATAAGATTATTCACCAAACGAGGTGAACTTCCTCGTAAAATCGAATATTTCATACTGCATAAGGTCCTTTACAAAATCCTAATCATGGTTTTGTCGAATTAACTTTGCAGCCGCGTGCGTACTATGTCCGTGAAAAAACTGTTTCGAGTACTCTGTGTCGTGAACGGGTTGCGTACGTTTCACGGATGAATGACGGCTACATGAATAACGTAGCAGACATTGAATAACGACCGCCGTTCCTGCGCAGGCCCTACGCGACACTCACGTTAGAAACATCAATCGACAGACGAAACAGACCTAATATTTTAACCGTCTCGTTTCGAAATGTACACGTATCGGAAGTACGATTCTGCCAGATTTTCATATCATTCTTTATAACAATTTATTACAATTCACTTACGTACATCTTTACTTATAAACGTATATGGAGAATCTTAATCGTTAATTGTTTGTCTGGTAGTTTATCCGTGTATTGCTTTGCAGCAATGACGTTTGAAAAAGTATGAATAATAATAATAATATAACGCAATTTTCCACGCTAAAATAACTCTTTCCACTCGCTTCGACGTATATACAACTCTGTTCCTTGATCACCCTCGCCCTTCTCTATTTATACTACGTATACCCCTATTTGCTATACATATAGGAGGACGCTTCCTTGCACTTTTCACTTTCTCCGACTACATACGCTCGCTAATTTTGGATTTTTCCCGCTAAAACAGCGATGGGCCTCGAAAGCGCACGAGACCCACTGCAAAAGGGCCTGATTTGAGTTTCTGACTTTCCCTTTTATAGCCTTCTTCCTGTACCCCTTAGAATAACGCAGGAAGGGGCCAATATTTTTCGATACTACATACATATTTTTTTAACGACCTTGTCTATGTACTGTGCAGAGCTGGAAAGATGTCCCGCAAGACGGCACAGGAGCAATAGAGGTATAGTCGATGGAAGAAATGTAGCGAGATCGTAAAATCGTTCAGGCGTCAAAATTTACACGTTCAACACGACTGAAACCTGAGAAGCTGAGGAGCCGAAATCTCGATCGAAGTTGCACGAAGTGTGCCTTAGCTTTGATTCAGTTCTAATCGAAAAACGAAAATTGTCGCATTCGACCCTGGGTGCTATTGCATCGATCGGTACCGCAACATAACACATTCGCAGCCAGCAATTTTTTCACTTTTCTAATACTGAAAGCCGGTGAAAATAAGGATATTCAAAAGCTGGTTGCCGTGAACTACTGTCCTTAAGACAAGGATAGAAATTATGAAATTTGTTTTCAAGAAAATAAAATGCTCCAAACCGTTAAATATGGTAACTCAGCGGCAACCAAAAAGAGCTTACGAAATGACACGAATTCACAAACGGTTGCGAATGTGTTAATGCTTTAATTTACGACTCGCTATATTTCTTCCGCCGACTATACTACGCTCGCACCGTCTGACTCGCCCGTCACGCGGTGCTACATGTATGATACGATTCTTCGATTTTATCGCGTCAGCCAATAATGACAATTGTGTTAGAGAAGGTGGGCCTATGGGAATATAACCCAATCAGACCTGCATTCCTTCCTCTGGATATTTTTCCATCTCTGCACAATACACATGTCTCTCCACAAAAAATAAAACATACATTTTGTAGAGGAAGGACCAAAAGTAAGGGGATAATGTTATATTATACAAGCACAGCAGTTTCTGAATATAATCTCTGAATTTGGAGAATGTTAATATGAACTTCCAACTTTCTGTTTTTTGAAATTAATTAAGTGGAAGACTACTAAGCGACTATAAATGCAATTGTAACAAAGTATTGTTAAAAAATAATGAAACACGATAACATATTCAATTTCTTTTTAATTTTGCAACAAGTTTTTCAATGTAGTCCAATAAGAAAAATGGATACATTCTTTTTCGTCCACAAGCTGTGAAAGAAATAAAAGACAAATTTCAATAATGTGTAAAAATACAAAACCATCCTCTTCGAAACAAGTTTTTTATTTCTACAGATTTTACACGTACTTGTACGATAATACCACCGCTGTCGTTAACACTTAACGGATGGGTCACGTAAATTTACGTTTTTCCATTCTGACTTCCTAGGACGGCCCACGTAGATTTACGTTTTCGCTTGAATTTGTATTACGCTTCTCTTAAAAAATGCCCGGAAACCGAGAAAGACAGAGAAAAAATAGCCCGTCTGTTAAGCGTTAATAAGGGATTCACAATGCTGGCTATCTAACGCTTTAAGCTCCAATTAAAAAAAATTGTTTACAGCGATAAAAAGTAGATTTTTCATACGTAAAAATGTCCAATTAATACGACAAGTGTGCTAGAATTAACGTATTTTCCCAGGTTCACAAATGACGTCGGAATGTTGTCCAAGTATAGAGCCATGGAGATCCTGTGAAGAATGCAATATCTGCTGTTATTGGAAAAGAGTTACATGTAAAGTATATCATTGTCCATGAATCATGTTCACGTGCCTCTGTTAATATTTTGTTGCAACTCCTTGTGCAAAAATTACTGCCGCCATACGCTTAAGCATTGAATGTACTAAATTTCTTAAAGGAACCTACAAACAAACAAAAATTTTTTTTAAAATTTTCTCTGTCAATTCTGCGAGTATAAGTTTTTCTCAATAATTTGCTCTACTTTGTTTATAATTCTCGGCATTAGAAGTGCACAAATTTTTACTTTGAAAACTAAGTTCCATGACTGAATGAATGAATTATTAATGAATTTCTGCCCTATAAGCAGAATCATCTTTTTCTTATTCTTGGAATACATTTTCCATTTGTCTTTCGGTCAAATTAACTATCTTATCTAGCTATGGTGCTACGAGAAAATTTGTATACACAATTTAAATGGTTTCAAAGGATGAATAAGATGGGAGAAAAAGTTTTTTATATTTTTCCAAGGTATGTTGCAGCAGACATTGTATAATAATATGACCTTAAAATGATCTTAGACTCTAAAATTTTAAATCAAATGTGAAACTTCCTTTCATTTTTTACCATTTCTTCTATCGAACACCTTATTCACCCTCTGAAACCATTTAAATTACGTATAAACATTTTTTCGTACCACCATAGCTGGGGAAGGTATTTAAATGGCCTGCTTTACGTGGCGCACCTTGTATATAAGGCAAAAAGTTCCACTACCTTGAAATCAAAGAAGAGAGGATAAAAGTGCATGAGTTCAAAAGTGACTATAACTCCGGAACAAGGTCAAATAAAGCATATGTTTATACGAACCTTTTTCATTGTTTTTGCATTCTCTGTTCACCGCTGAAGTGTATCCTATATGTTAAGAAACCCATTGTATGTCATCGTGAACTTCAACGATCTTCTAGGAATATATGAAAATGTATCAGAGCCATTTTTCTACGTCAAGACCAGAATCTTGTCATTAGAGGACCTAAGGCATTTAGACACGTTGATTCGGAGTTGCAAAATGGGGAAGCAAGGATGATTTGTCGAAAACGTGCTGGTGTCATAATATTTCACAGAAATCCATTTCTACGCCAATGCATTTACCTTTCTTTTTATCAATTGAGACAACACATAACAGCATTCACATGTAAATACCCGCATGCGCTGTACCGTAGTGGATAGCCTGACGAAAAATCTGTCCACACATACACGCACGTCTGCAGGCTTTTTCCACTTTTACGATAAATCACCGCGTTTTCGCGAAAGTTGATCTACGATGATCATCGATGATTAGGCATTTCTGATCGCATATTTTCCGAATTTTCCCTTCCCAGAATGTCAGATCTTCATTGCCACAGTTTCATTCACTGGAACCTATTTTTGAGCTAAGGATTCTCGTTTCGGAAATTTGTGCCTCCCACCTTTAAAGGTCACCTTCCTTCTATCTAAGTAAAGGCGTGTTAAAGGCGTACTAGAAGCGTGTTAGTGATAGACATGCTGATTAGTCGTTGGAATTTTTTAATATCAGTAAATCAGCGTGCTGTGCAGAGCTGAGAAGTTGGCGTGCAAGACGCTACGCAGTGCTATATGATCCGATTCGTCGATGTTATCACGTTTGGCCACTAATGACAATACGTGTGCCTATGGATTTCTTCCACGGGACTTTTTTCCAGCTCTGCACAGTAGCTATCTACGCTAAAACGTCCCCTCAAGCGGAGGCCGTCTAGGACCGTAGAGTGGGGATGGCGTGCCCCGCCCATTTGCCCCTCATTTTCTCAGGCATGCGCGTTAAGGCCTTCAACTTTGCTTGGTCGAGCTATACACAGTTCCCGTATTATTGTGTGATCCTTCGAAAAATTCTTGTAAGGGAACATTCCGAAATAATAATCATTGTATTGATGAAACTTTGGTACATGGTATCTAGTAGTACTTGAAATATTTTACATATGAGCCGTTTAATGCGAAAGTGGTGTAAGTCGAAAAAGTTGAATTCTGGATAATGAGGGATAAAGTAAAAGCTCTGAAAAATTCAATAATATGAAAGAATGTTGCATCTCTTTTATGTGTGCCACTATATTAGTTATACCTTAAGCTAATAATGCCATTTTGCCACGAAAATCAAGATATATGTATAATCATTTTATTCAATACACCATTACACTATTCCTGCATATAGCGTCCATGCTATTCGAGTGGGTGGTTCTTATATTTTGCCATCCACCGAGAAACTAGTGAAGATATACCCACACCACTTCTGCACAAAACAGAATAAAAGTTGAACTTCCGAGATATGGTGTTGAATCCCATATTCTTTTTTATCGGCAATTGACCATATGGAAGAGGTGAAAATCTCCTTATATATGGGTGTAGTACCTAACTACTCTTCGTTCAAAATAAGAATAACCTCGTTTCGCGCATGGGACGTGCCTAGGGCAGGGCTAGAACGTCCAAACCCCTACTTAACCGCCTACGTTTTTCTCCGTCTTACCCTCTGCAACACTCTCTGTCTATGCGCAGAACGAACGAGAATCGGTCCGAGAGCGAGGTTACTCTTATTTTGAACGATGTATAGAACCACTAGAACGTCCAAACCCCCACTTAACCGCCTACGTTCTTCCCCGTCTTACCCTCTGCTACGCTCTGTCTATGCGCAGAACGGACGAAAATCGGCCAGAGAGCAAGGTTATTCTTATTTGGAACGAACAGTATATTGGTCTGCAACGATGCGAATTTTCGTCAGGGCCAACCTCGGTCTGGATACCATTAGGTCCCGTCTTTTACCTTCCTTTCGGAATTCTCGCTTTAAGACAAAATGAATTTTAGTGATTCTAAAGTAGTAAACTGTAATTTCGATCGCTACCCAAACTCTAATTTCCTCAATTCAAAGGTAATCCTTCCTCGCGACTGTGTCATAAACCGAACACGTCAATGTACAGCATTTCTCTATCTTTAACAGTTTTTGAGGCATTAGACCAAGTATTGTATGTTTACTTTCAAGGAGATTTTCACCCCTTCGCTCTGGACGATTGCCAATATAAAAAAAAAAGTGACGAATAATTTTTTTTAAAACTACCGCATATACCAGAGTTTCACGAAAATCGTAGATTATCACTTCGGGATGTTCGTTTGTTGATTTACATACCACGTGCAAATACCACAAGACTCGTACGTTATTTTTAACAACCACGGGCATTAAAGCAAAGCTACGAGAACGTATCACAGCATTATATGTACGAACCTATCGGTATACATTGACATTCACCTTGCACGACTTGTAAAAACTTGCACGAGTCTCGTCACGAACTGAAATTACATGCTGAAAGTGCATATGCAAATTGAAAGATACATAGAAAGATCGCGACAGTTGCGCCTGCTATTGGTTGTTACTGAATGTTGCTCAACTCCGTAAAATATAATGTTGAAAGATATACTATGTGTGAATATTTGTATTATTTCGCAATTCAAGTTGGAAAAATTTGAAATTTGCGTTTAATGTAGAAAATACAATTAAAAGTAACATTACGTTGCTGGAAAATAAATAACCGATCAGTGTTTTTACATTTGATATGTTACAATTTAAACATTATTCACATACATACACTGCCGTTCGTAAGTAATTAGGACACCTGTTATATTCGTACATTTAAGTTACATTTCTTCTTCAATGTTAATATCATATATCAGTGAAAATATACAGGGTGTTCACACTATTAGTGTCCAACGTTTCTCTCATAAGTGGTAGATTTGTGAAAAAAAAATAGAAGAGGACCAAGTTTCCCTATTTTTCATACACATTACGATGACCTCAATAGATTGTTTAAATTTGCAATAATTTTCACGTAATGACGATACCACGTATATTTTTAAATTCACAGCTATAATTCCTTTTATATCATACGAAAGCGGTTGACAAGCGGTTGTCAACGACCTACAACCAAGTCATTTTCAAATTCAATTTCGTGACAATGCGTGGCATAATCAATGACACACTGTTCGGATCTTATCTATACGATTGTACCTTAAATAGTAATAAACATTTAGAAGTTTTATCGTATGTACTCGGTCTACGAAATTCCAGACTGAATCGTTTTTTTCAGTCTCTCAATAATTCTACAATGACTGCTTAAGTTTTCTTCACATATAATAAATGTCCTAGTACTTACGAATGGAAATGTATGTTAATCAAAATAACATTCGTTGTTATTTATACATTTTTTTTCTAACGCATTACAAGACCATTTATGTCGTTTTTAGAACATTCTAGAATTCTAAAACAAATAAACTCTGAAGGTTTTAACAACCGTTGCTTTTGTAGCGAAATTTTTTTGCTTGAAAGAATGGGCTAAATCAGGGTTTCCCAAAGTGCGGCCCGCAAACCCTAGAAATGCGGTCCACGATGGGCAGATCAGCCGCGATCTTGAATTTACAGAGATGATTTACATTTTTACAAAAAAATAAATCAATTTTATCATATTATAATTAAAAGTTGTTCAGTTAAAAAAATACTAAATTTTATATGTAATATATCTTGTTATTATATAGATTGT
>NW_017100181.1:136954-143115 GCF_001263275.1 Habropoda laboriosa | reverse complement strand
AGTAGAGATGGACAAAATTAGAAAACGAACAGCCATACCTGAAGATAAAGGACCTCACTTCAAAGATCATTCAAGGACCTTGCGAAAATCATTCAAGGTCCTTGCGGTGATGTCCTTTGTCACCAGGTACTCGCTACTATTTGTCTCTTCTCCGTCGCTGTAAACACCCCTACTTCACCAGCTGTAAAAGAGAGCCACGAAACTTCGTACGTCGGTGCACAAATGATCGCAGATTACACCGTAAAAATTGCAAGCACCTAGCAGCAGTTCTTCCCATTTAGGCCGCGAACTTTTCAAGCCGCCCTCGTATTTTCGAATGTACAATTTGGCCCATTTATACAAAACTTTGAGAACCCCTGGTGTAAATGTTTGAAAAAATGATAGTCTATTGGAAACAGATCAGCGATTTGAGATGAGTGAGGGCGAGTATTATCGTACAGTAGAATAGATGCTCATCGATTGACCAACTATGGCTGCTTCTTATTTTTTTATGCACTTCATCTAACTGTTGGCAGTACATATTTGTCTGCGCTGATTGATTCCACAGCATTTAAAAGTGTGTAATGAACAACCTCTGTCATTATCCATCGTACCAAAAATTTGAAAATACATTTAACGATGGCTTCGGCATATCTTTTGAGGCTTTTTTACGATTTAACCTAGGCATGAGCAACTCGTGCCTGCATCATATACAGTAGTGCACACATAAGCGTCTGCAGTCGGGACCGAATGCGGACGCTTAAGTGGGCAGGTGACTTCTGCGACTAAACGAGAGAGAGATGTGTCTGAGTGGGATACCGATTATATCAAGTGTCAGTTGTTCACATTCAGGAGTCGATATCGAATACTTTGTTTCCACTTCGAAGTCCCATTTCAAAGAATTGGTGGGGATAGCGACGGACGCTTAAGTGTGCAAAAATGCGGACGCTTATGTGTACACTATTGTACATACATATGTAGTACGCCTAATAGTTTTATTTAGAGTACTCATGAGCTCAAGTATTCACCGTGAAAATATTTTGCCATGTGCTTGAATATTTTGTAATAAAAATAAGGTTTAATATTTTTTAATGTATTCTCTTTTTCAATTGTTATAAATTTTAATACATTTAGTTCGTTTAAACTTTTTTCTATGTATTCATTTAGGTTCTTTCATTTTTTCACGAAACAAAATTGTATATATAGAAACATTGTATATGTATATATAGAAAGTATGCATTATGCAGAATACTTCATATTAATATACAGGGTCTTCCTGAACGAATGAACAAGAATTTACCAATTGATACGGAGAATGATTCTGATCAAACACTTTCGAGCAAATATACTCATGAAATTCAATAGTTAAGAAGTTACTGTTAAAGAAAGTTGCTAATTTTCGTTAATTTTAATGCGGTTTTATTACATAAATGAATTTTTATCTATGAAAATATTAATCGTATGAATAAATCTTTTTCCCAACTTCACTCGGGAGGATTTTGACTTTAAAAATAATTTTTTTTTTTTAATTAATAATGTTTTTTGTAGCGCACGTAAGTTGTAAATAAATTTTTATTTAAACTATTCATGGATAAGATAATATTTTCGAAATGTGCAAAAATTATGTTTTTTTTTTAGCAAAGTTTACACGCGGTTCATTTGGAATATAACGTAAAATGTGATTGCGATATACGTTTTTATGTATAGTCGATGGAACAAATATAGCACGCTCGAAAATCAAAGCAGCAAGTGACGACACAGCATGATCTACTCGCAGCCAGGACCGTATACGGCATTCTGTTTCAGGATCCGCGCAACAAAGCGATGACAAGTTAAAGGACAAATTAAAAATGCCAATTAGCATTTCTAATATTCGAAGTTTCTTTCTGTACTGGACGTGTCGTAAAGCTACGTGACCAACGTGGATCAATTGGCTAGCTCAATTTTAGGAACGTCGAACTGATACAGAATGAAATAATCATTGGAAGAAAGTAGTAGATGAAGTGATAAAAATTGATGCAAAATACAGGTGAAAACGAAGACCATTAGAAGAATTCGAAGGACGACACCCTGACCGAGAGTTCGGTCCTTCTCATATTTCTGTCAATTCCCTTATTAGAACACTCGAAACATGTTTATTTTGACTCCTGACCGATTTTACGAGCTCGCTATATTTGTTCCACCGACTATACGGACTCGAGTGTACCCCATTTCTAGACGGTCTTCCCACTTCCATGGAACGTGTGGTTTCTGCCTACACAGGTTGCCCCACCACAGAAAAGTGGGCAGAGTTGCCAACGCGCGGGCTTAAGTTGCCCAATTTTAAACACCGGAAAGATCTTTCTCGATTGTGATATAAAAGCCACTTTTCGTCGCAAGTTAGAATGCGATTCAAGAAATTACAATATTTTACGTTGTTGCTGTTGCTTTTCGTTTTGATTCGTGCGCCATTCATTTGTCCAATTTCTTTACTTCCCCCATAACCTTCAAATGAACAAGAACAGTCGTACGATATACCCAAAGTTCTAGTATGTACAGTTGGTGGAAGCGACGTAGCGGGGTCGTAAATTGAAGCATTAACCCTTTGCAGTTCTGTGTGGAGTCAGACTCGACATAGGAATTTTTGCCTTCAGATATCGTACAATGATAAATTATAAACGATAATAAATCATTCTTTTATGCATTAATGTTATACTGAAACTTAATGTTTTAGAATTGATATTACGCTGAAATATTGAAATAGAGGTCAACTGTACGGTACCGTCCGACAGTGGCCAAATGAGTGCGGACTAAATGCAAATTCGGGCCGCTATGCAAAGGGTTAAAGAGCCCTCGGTTATTTGTGAATTGATATTTAAAATTTCTGCTTACAGTCTTTACGGTATTAAACCTTTGTCGCTTTCTGCTCAATAGTAATTCCAATATTGGTAAAAATTAATCTGCGGCTGTCAACGATTGAGGCGCAGGCAAATTGTTTAAAGAAGCAATTCCGAGTTGACATCGAACGGCCCTGAGCGAGGCTCTCGGGGTCCTTATCTCCCTCGAATTGCTGTTTTTGCACTCGGAATACGCATACTTTGACTCCTGACCGATTTTACGATATCACTGTATCGGTTCCACCGACTATACTCTCACGTTAATTTTCTTAGATTTTCTTCAATTGTCGTTCTTGAAAGGTTCTCGGGTATCCGTTGGTTTGTGTCCTCGGTCTTCTTGACCTTTAAGGCCTGTGTCACCAGAATGAAATTTCTCAAATGAACTACGTGCTGTGCGTTCACTAGCTGCATTATTGTTGCCTCATATTTTCTGGATATGTATTCGGGGTAGCTTCTGTAGCGTTGTGCTTCAGAATTTTAAGAGAATACATAATTGGTAGAAAATTGATAATATATAAGAAGAAAAAATGAAAATATACTTTCCTATTTTTACATCAAATATTTATTTTTCTACTTTTACATAAATATCTTATGTAAAATTTTGGGTAAATATTTTACGTAAAAATGAAGAAACAAAAGGTAGCCAAGATTATATTAGTAACATATGAAATGTCCGATTCTGTTGTATCAATATTTTAGACCTTATTTTCTCGGTAAATATTTGTCTTTGGAGATGTTTGAAAATGACAAGTTCAAGAGTAAACTTTCTTTTGTCAAATTCTGTCTTTATTTGTTTTGTTTACGTTGCTAACCTTGCTTTTATTCAACGTGCTTTCAAACATGAATCAACGTGATTTTCGCGTACTTTTCTTATATGAGTGGAAAAGTGGTCGTAACACAGCAGCAGCTGCTCGAAACATAAATGCTGCATTCGGGAATGATACAGTTAACGAACGTACAGTGATGGTTCCAAAAATTCGAAGCCGGAGATGAAAGCCTCGTTATTGAAGCACGCGGAAGACCAGAGCCGTCCATTAACGACGGTCAGTTGCAGATTTCTATCGAAGCAAATACGCGACCAACAGTTAGAGATTTGTCCCAAGAATTCAGTGTAAGTCCCACGACAATTTCACGTCACCTGAAATCGACTGGGAAAGTGAAAAAAGCTGGACAAGTGGGTGCCACTTGAACTTAACGAACGGCAGAAGCTCCAACGTCAAGACATATGCAATTCACTGCTAATCCGAAATGATAGGGATCCGTTTTTGGATCGCATTGTCACTTGTGATGAAAAGTGGATACTGTATGACAATAGACGACGTTCTGCCCAATGGTTGGATGCAGATGAATCCCCACGACATATGCCAAAGCCAGCCTTGCATCCAAGGAAGATAATGACCACACTGTGGTGGTCAATGGCTGGTGTAATTCACTATAATTTCTTAATGACGGGTGAAACAATTAATGCGGAGAAATATTGTGCCGAAATTGAAGCAATGCACCAGAAATTGCGAGTAAAACAACCGGCATTGGCCAACCGAAAGGGCCCAATTGTGCTTCATGACCAATGCTCGACCGCATGTTTCACAAATAACGGTGCAAAAGCTGAATAGTCTGCCTCATCCACCATGTTCACCTGACCTGTCGCTTACCGATTATCATTTTTTCAAACATTTAAATCATTTCCTCAACGAGAAAACGCTTATGAATCAAGAGACTGTCGAAAATGCCTTTCAGCAATTTATTGTCACCAGACCTCCGAATTTTTATAAAAATGGAATTCAAAAACTTTTAACTAATTGGAAAAAATGTGTGGAATGTAACGGTTCCTATTTTGATTAATAAAATTTAATATTAAAGAAATTATGATCATTTGAACTTACCGCTAAAAATCGGACATTTCATATGTTACGACCTGATAGTGTCATGGCTGAAGAAATAATTTTACTTGTCTATGTTAACTACGATTTAATTATCCAAGTTAAACGTAATTTAATTAGCTAAATCAACTGTACTATGATCAATATCTTTGTGTTTATTCGCGCATAACATAGATGAAACGGTTTTACTTCAAAATTACTATATCATGTTCAAAAATTGCAAGATCGTTATTTCATTAAATGATCCGGTAATAACAATTTAGTGAAGAGAAGAAAGGAATGCGAGCGCGTAGTGCTTCTATTTAGAGCAGAAAATTTAAGAGCTGTTGCAAGAACTGTTTCATTGTTGAAAAGAAAAGTACAATTTTCTAGTAAAATTCTTTATAGAAAGATTTATTAGTAGAAATTTTTCAAATCTCTGAAAAAAGATTGCAATATTTATTTACATTTATTATTAAAAATATTGCATTAGTATTTTCACTAAATAAGCCTATTTTCATTAATATTTAATCAGCCTATTTTTTGTCAAATTGTATAATCCATTATTTTCACGTAAATTAATTGTTCGTTAATAAAATTCCATGAAATAAAAACACGTAACGCTGAGTGTGTGAGTGCGTGTGTATATGTGTACTTATGTATTTATCTGCCATTAATAATATATGGTAGTAGAATAACAAAAAAGCAATCACAATCACAATGAGCTTGTAATTTTATTTGTAATTTTTTCATAAGTATATAACCGTATGAAAAGAAAAAAAAATGCATAATATCATATTGCAGCCGTATATTGCAAATTGTAATAAATAATTATTTAAGCTAGCCAAACGTATTACCAATATGATTGTGAAATTTTTCAATTCGTGTGTTCACAGCGGTACAAGCGGCGTCAAAAACACTCATGGATTCCCTGAACGAAATCTACGAAAGCCAATGGACTGGTCATGATCTTTTGTATGTGCAGGCTCAAAATCTAGACATGCTGTGGCAAGATTTCACTCATAAGCTTGCAGATCAAGTTCTCGTGCCTCTCAATACATATCAAAGTCAATTTCCAGAGATGAGGGTATGCCTGGCAAGATACATTCCTATAAAAAGTTTTCTTCGATTATCGAAATTTCATTTACCAGGATCATGCATAATCATGTTTCGTTAAGCTGGTACACCACCCTGAGGCGTCTAAAAATAGGTAAAGTTTGGGAAATTTTTTCTTGGCTAACTATTAAATTAAATGTTTCAATTTTGTTAGAAGATATAAATGTAACTTTCAGCTTTCTTCTTTAATTTTTAGAAAGTAGAAATGTTACAAAATGGAGGAGCTATTGCGAAACCTCTTCTGCTAGAACCATCGACTGCCGGCTGCCATCACTGACAAGGATTGGAACGACTGAAATAAAAATTTGTTTTAATTTGTAAATTTCAAATG
>NW_017100181.1:135367-136826 GCF_001263275.1 Habropoda laboriosa | reverse complement strand
TATATCAATTATTTAATTATTTAGAAATATTTAAAGTTGATTTTTCTTGTTTATAGAAAGAAGTTTCTCCTATACAAACTGCCCCACCATTTCTATAACAATTAAAATTTTTGAAAAATCCTACGCTAAATTGTAGGTAATACGTTTTTATTTGTAAATCAAACAGAATTTTTTATTTCAGACGTTCCAATCCTTTTGTCGCCAGCAATCGATGTTCTAGCAGAAAAGGTTTCACAATTAGCGAATAACTCCTCCATTTTGTAACTTCTTTACTTAATAAAAATTGAAGAAAAAAAGCTGAAAGTTACGTTTATATCCTCATAAAAAAAATTGAAACTTTTCATTTTGTAGTTACCTGCGAAAAATATTCCCAAACTTCACTTATCTTTAGAGTGGTGCTACCCCCGTTAACATATTATCAGAATAATTGTAATACTTTTTTCTCTCTTTAATATTCATCGTTCATCTCATATAATAATAGTATTACTTCGCGTAAATTGTACGATGTATCTTATTACATAGGTGATATTTGTTACAGAAAAAAATTGATAAGCGTGGACGCAAGCTTGTAGATTATGACAGTCAAAGACACAATTTCCAATCACTACAATGCAATCCAAGAAAGCGAGACGAACTTAAAGTTTCTCGAGGAAAAGAATTATTGGAGGAAGCTAAGCGTACATACGAACAACTTAATTCTGAGCTTCATGACGAACTACCTGCTTTATATGACTCGCGTGTTCTTTTCCTCGTTACTAATTTGCAGACATTGTTCGCTGCGGAACAAGTATTTCATACTGAAAGTGCTAAGGTATGTTTCATAACTATATTTATCATGATAAGTGTTCTGGCCCGAAATAAACGATATTTTATTCGATTTCCCTAACTTCGTCGTATTACATCTGAATTGATGGATTACTTTAATTTTAATGGAAATGTTGACAAAGGATACATCTATATCAATAACACAAAGGCTTGAAATTAGCTCAGGCAAAGCTAGATGAAATGTAAAGTAAATAAGAATTAAGTTATGTGAATAAATGTGAGATAATATTTGAAAAGTCATATAAGGTTTAAATCTTTGCTAATATTTCTGTGTATAATTTCTTAATCGATGCAAGCAGTGAAACAATTAAATTAGAAAGAAAAGAAAATCTAATGCAATTATTATTATGTATTACATTCGTTTTTATATAAGATAACTAAAGTGTGTGTGTTTCAAATTTTGTACAGAATCCTGGGTGTTAATTAAGCGATATAAAGTAAATGATGTATACTTACATAAATGAAAAATTTTTAATAAGAAAATTGACGGTCTACAAACTGATATCTGACAGAGTTGTATAGAAATACAGTAAATTCTCTACAAGTGTCAGTCAGTTTGGATTCTACAAGTGTCAGTGTAGATGGTCCTACGCCTAGGTCTGCGTCATTGCTGCGCCTATGTTATCTCGCTCGC
>NW_017100181.1:130665-135313 GCF_001263275.1 Habropoda laboriosa | reverse complement strand
GGATAAGAAAACGTAAAATTAAAAAAGTTGATATTTAAATCGCTTGGTTGCCTCGACTCACGTTTCATCCTTATCTCTTATTCGCTGTCCTTGTCTACGTTCGGCAAACTACAAAGGCGGGCGCGAGGCTCGAAAACGTAGTCCCTGACTCTACAAGTGTCAGGTTTAGCTTCCTTGCGGACTGACACTTGTGGAGAATTTACTGTATCTGGTTCTCTGACGATACAATGTATACATATAGGGTGAGTCAAATAACTTGTCCACCCTGAATAACTTTTAAAATATGTGTTCTACAAAAAGGTACTTTATATAAAAATTGCACGGTATTGAAGAGAATATTTGACACTGAAACAGTTTTTTAAAATAATCTATTTGTTTGCGGGATATCACGATGACCTTAAATTTTCTAAATGGAATGCGTACCTTCTTGTATTAAAATTTCAAGGAGCAGTAAATTTCAATAAGAAAATTATAAAATATAAAAAGAATAAAATTATAAATTATTTTAATTTTGTATAAATTATACAATTAGTAAAGAGAAAAATTAAAATCAAACTATAGAATGGTAAAAAAGTGGACACTTGCCGTCCTTAATTAATAGATTGCACAGGTGTATGCCATACAAATAAATATACGGATTCCATTTAAAAAATTCAAAGCACCTTGGTGTCTCGTAAGTAAATAGATTAATTAAGAAAAACCGTTTCAGCATCATATGTTCCCTTCGCTACCGTGCAATTTATATGTAAAACACTTTTCTGTAGAACGCATACTTCAAAAATTATTCGGCATGGATGAGTTATGTGAGTCACCCTATATAACTGTCCTATTCTATATACAGAAGAATGTGCATATGCATAATATTTTATAAGTTATCCCACCAACTCTGTCCACCATAAATATCTCCATTATTTCAAGTCATAGGACATTACTTACAAAAGTTGCATGGCTGCAAGAAAGATGTAACATGATGGCAATATTGTTATACAGTATACATATACAATGTTATAATAGCTGTTTCTTTGCAGATGGATGTGTAGATGAGATCTGGAAGTTACTTTAATTTTTCTAATTGGAATGTCAAATTTTTTATATTCAAGTGAGGTAGAATAATATATTCTAAGTATAAAACTACCAAAGTACATTTAAAACTCACCGTTCCTGAGATATTCGACATTGTACGTTCTATTATTGTCATTATGAAACATGTTTGAAGTGCCGACCATGTGCATCGATACAAATGTTGTAATCTGTGAACCGTTGAATCTCTTGCATGTCTTATCGTCTGGGAGTCTATTCCAGAACACGTTTCTGCATTATATCTTGCAGAATGCAATTGGTATTTTTCGATATACAATATTTTTCACAAAAGAACATGTTTCATAGTGAAAGTAATAAGATAAACAATATGGAATATCTCAGGAAAGGTGAGAGTTTGGGGACAAATGTATTGCAGTACTTTTTATACTCTATTAATTTCGCTATTCTATCTCATTTTGGTAGATGGCAGTTGTTGATTATAGGAGGAAATAAATAGAGAGAAGATAGGTAGTAAGTAGAAAGGAAAGAGAAAGAAAGATTTCGTGATTCTGGGCCTCTCTAATGGGAGCCCTCAACAGTAAGATTACATAGAATAATTAAAATCAGGTTAAAAGATTTATATATATGTATTAATAAGAGCCTTGCCGAGGACTAGTGAGAAAGGTCAATGGTCCGTCCCTCTGGCGGCGGAACGTAGGAGGTACAGCCACAAATATGAAAAAATGGGACATTCTTTTTAAAGAAACTAAATTGACGTCCAGATCTCCTCTATACCTCTAACCGCAAAGAAACTATTGCCACTATGTCATAGCTTTCTTGCAACCATACAACTTTAATGCTTTCGCTTATTACTTGAAGTAATGCAGATATTTCAGGTGGACAAAGTTGATGAGACACCCTTATAATATTTGTCAATGTTTTTGTACAAATAATTCTAATTGAATACGTTTACATTCTAGGTATATTCGGAACTAGAAGCAATTGTTGATAAGCTGGCTAATGAAAGCCAGAGAGGATCGTATACGCTCAAGAAAACTACCGAACCACAATCTCCGAAATCACCTAATGCCAACTCTTCGTAAGTAAATTCATTGAAACTCTATGTAATTTATCTGTTGGCTATTACACGATATTGAATGAATTTTACTCGTTTCAGTTTGATAATCAACACACAACCAGCTCAAAATAATGTTTCACCAGGTAAATATGCTAAATAAATGATATTTACATATGTACGTCTTTTGTGCGTTTGAATCGTTTGTGTACTAATATTTCGTGCATGAGTAGAATGCAATTATGCCACATAAGACGTTCCCGCAGACATAATTATGTGGCTAAATGTTTAGTTTTGAGTGAGCTTTATTGCGTGTTACAGCCGTGGATGATTCTGCTCCGGTAGCAAGAAACACATCACCGACTACTCAATTAAATGGCAATGCTAACAGCAATGCTAACAGCAATGATAATTCCCTCAGTAACCAGGATGTGCCTCCGCAAAGCACAGTTACGGCATCTAAACGAGTAGAAGAATTGTACGATATTCCAGTTGGTAAGTATGTAACGTAGGAGTAAATGTCACCGATTGCGCGGTTTGCGAATCTAAAGGCAAACATTAACGTATCGATGATTGGAACTCTTTGACGAAGTGATTTGCGAGATAAGAGATTTTCTACATAAGTCAATAAAACGCGCGCACACGCATGTACATACACACATACATTTAATGTATTATTAAACTAATCTTTACTAAATTTAAACTGCCTAGAGTATAATTTGGAGTGTTTTATATATGTGCGGTTAAAAGTTACATTACTAGTTAAATATATAACTGAATGTTATAAAATAATACGTATCATTGAATGAATTTCATTTGCAGTTGAAATAATTTCTTCTAGTATTAAGCAATTTTTCTATTGACACTTGGATAAGTATATATGAAGTATGTGTACACCTTTTATGCTTTAAAAACATATGTTAAAGTTTATTTAAAGCCAAAAATGAAACAATTTTCCAAATTATACTTTGAAATGTATAACATATAACAAGTTCATATACAGGGTGATCCACACAACTGGAACAAGTTGTATCTCTTTTCTGATTGTATTTAAAATAACATATTTGAGGGAAAACATAAATGATCCAAAGAAGACTACATTTTCAAGGTCATATTTTTTTCGCATGTGCAATGGTGCATGTGTATTGTACCGTTGCACTATTTCTTTAAATAGAAACATATATCTTATTTTTACATAGATCAAATCCTTTCATTATTCTGCGTGAAAAAGTATTAAGGTAAAATGGTCGAAAAGTGATTAATTTGTGAGATATTTTAAATAAATGTCTTTATTAAAAAAGATTCTTACAACGTTGCAATGAAACGTTAAAGCTTCTTCAATGAAGACATAATTTATTTAAAATATCTCAGGAACTAATCATTTTTCGATTATTTTACCATAACACTTTTTTACGCAGAATAACGATGTAAAAAAATTATGTAAAAAAAATGTTTTTGTTTAAAAATATGGTACAATTGTAAAATGCATATGCATGTTTGCATGTGTGAAAAAAAACACGAGCTTGAAAATGTAGTTCCTTTTAGACCATTTGTCTTTCTCCTTTAACATGTTTTTTTTTTTAATTTAACTAGAGAAAAGATATGACTTGTTCTAGTTGTATGAATCACCCTGTATATATAAAACTGGTATACCATAGAATGTTTTATTAATAAAAGTATGTTGCTTGCTCATTTGTGCATGGTCTTGTTGAAGCAATGAAACCAAATTTGATTTTCTAATTCTGACTCTCAGTTATACCTAAAAATTTTCAATAAAAGATTTTAGCAATTTGGTTTGTACATACCCAATGAAAGTCAGTATTTAAACAAAACTATATCACAGGTCCATGACTAATGAAGCGGATTCAATTATTTTAGAGGTGGAATATGAAAATGGTACCAATTTATCTCTAGGGGCAACGACTGACAACTTACCACCTGGGGTTTTGTACAGAGTCAAGGCTACTTACAAATATAGATGTGAGGATGCAGATGAATTGTCATTTGATGTTGGTGATATTATTCGTGTAGTGGAGTATGATGATCCAGAAGAACAGGTTTGTATTTTATTAGCAATTTTTTTCATGCATATACACACAGGTCTAAATAAACATATACTTTTATTATTACATTTATAATAGTAAGAGTATTGTTAGTATTGACGGTTGTGATAATAATAAATACAATAAAATATTTTATTACTCTAGGAGCAAGGTTGGTTAATGGGTATCAAGGAAGGTACAGATGAAAAGGGTATGTTTCCAGCGAATTTCACAAAACCACTGTGAAAACTTCACTAAATTCGTTTATTACACTCCAATGCTCACTGAAACGACGTATTCTATTTTAAGAATAGTTGCAATATTGAAAGTGAGAGTCACACAGTCATCTGAGGTATTATATATATAAAGGAAATAAATAATAACAGCCACTGTCTGTGCCAACATTCATTGTCTGTAATATGGGATTATTCTTCTATATCCAATGTATGAATACACATTATGAATAATCAAATGAAATATTTAAATAATATATTGTAATACATCATGCAAT
>NW_017100181.1:125268-130289 GCF_001263275.1 Habropoda laboriosa | reverse complement strand
TTATTTTTGTGAAAATTTATTTTCAAAATTTTATTTACATTTTCGGTTGTAATATATACGTATACAAATATTCAATGACCAAGTATTTTTTCGGTATACGTATATAGAAAATCAAATGGCGGTGATTACCTTAGATTAGATACTACAGATCTTGTGTCCACTTCTATATCGGGAATAGAATGAGTATCAGTAATGGTCCTATGAGGAAAATTTGTAGTGCTGATTAATATTTGTTAGATAGATTTGTTGAGAAAATTTTACATTCAATTTTATGTAATAAATAGTGTTACAATAATATATAATTATAAAGTAGTACAAGGAGACTACCAATTTCAGCTTCCACTAAGTTGTGTGTCCCTTTATTTTATCATATTGATCTGAGACATACAGAATGTAGAAAAGTTAAATTGTTTATAAGTAAGAAGTTTTATGGTTGAACGATTGATCCATTGTCACACTAATAATTAACCCCATATACGAATTGAACAAACAATGCTTATTTGTACACGTTAAGAAAATATGTTGGTTGTGTGTTCTAATTATATAGTGATAATATTCATAATAATAACGGACGGACGTATATTTATATTTTATAAGGTGGACCAATAAAAAAGAATGCGAAAAGTGAAAAATTTTAATAATAATAATTAATAAATAATATTGGTGTACACTGTTTTGAAACGTAATGCGAATTTAATAAATTCATAAGGAGATTCAAATTGAAATTCAAATCGAAAATGTAATGAATTCAGTATGCAAAGAATCGAAAAACTTAGTATTATGATGCAACATATCATGCTTCACTTTAATATCATTATCACAGTTTTCATATAATTTGAATATATACACATTCCATTCAAAGATAAACAGACCAACTTTATTTCAATGATCAACACAATATTTCAGTAGTTATTTATGTTGAATCTGTCACACACTTTTATTACTTTATTATACTATATTCAATGCTTACAAGAATTAAAAGTGAAGTATGAATGGTGTTTCTTTATTTCAGATTTAAATGTTATATTTCATTGTTTTGTGTACATCACAATAATTGAGACGTAAATATTATTGAAATATATTACAAATGTGCCAATAATGCTACAGTATTCTATACATCAAGAATGTGATATTATTATTTACGAAACTATCAGGTTATTAGATTTGACTCTCTCTGAAAGCCGATCGACGCCACAACTGTCAGGTTGAAATGAAATTCAATTTTTAATATTATTTACAAGATCATTATACATAGTAAAAACTCAAATTTTTATGAAACGTATTCAAACATGTATATATGTATTTCAAATGTGTAATAACGTGGGTGGCACTATTTGGCAATAGATCGATTAACATTACTAATATAGTAATATATTAAGTCCATTGGAAAAATAAACAAATGCATTTAATTAACCTAAAGAAGATAAGTGGTAAATGAATATATTATTTTTGTTTTTAAACGAAAATAATGTATCAGAAATTTGGTAAGAATATTTTATATAACAATATAAATCGCGATGAAAATATTATATCATAAAAAAAAGTGTACTTATCGCTAGTAAACAGTTTTAACATGTTAGTAAAGAATAATACAAACAGTATACAAGAAATTTATAGTAAATAATTTTTTCAAATTTACATTAACATTAATGGAACTGGATAAATAGTAACGGTAGTTTTTATCCATGCCTGTGAATTTTCGATTCATAGTCTATACTCGGATGCATTGATGGCTGCTGAGCAAGTAGTACATATTTCTGATTCCCGCTAAGGTGCAGACGGCTGCTCATAATCACACCACATATTGTGGGTTAATTTTAATAGTAACTCCTTTATTATCTAGGTTAAGCAGTTACTATGAACATCGATAATTAGCAGTAGTAAGTGCTATACTTTTTCAGCTTCAACACATATTAAAATGTTAAAAAAAGTAATAGTCATATCTACTTGTCTTCTTTATGTTGTATTTATTTATTAATGTAATAATCAAGCAATAACTATTAATATTGATTAGAATTTCTAATGCACCTAAATTATAATAGTGAGGTCTAAAGTTTAGTGTAGCAGTGGAGCAATCAGTTGTTATATCATTTATGATTTTTATGTCTTGTTGTTTATTTTACTGAAGCAATTAGTCATATCTTCATAACCTTAATATAAACTATAATGCGTATATACGTTTACTGCTTTAATTGTCCTTTTCAATTGAAGATGATTATAATAAATAATTATTGGTTTGTAACATAAGTGTTTATGATTTAAATATGTGTTTTGTTTAATAGCTGACCTCAAAATGTACCTTCCTTACATTAATCCATTAAAAATTACTTTTTGTACTGAAACTACAATTTTACAACTGACACCTATGAAAAAATTTTATATCGAAGTATTTCAACTGTAGAATTGTTTACATTGAAAACTTTTATTTGATAAATAATCTCAAAATTTAAATAAATTGTTGCTCTTAAATAGTAATTAAATTAAAGATATAACCAAAATAACAATTAGAATGTGATGAAGCTAATGTCACATCACATTGCAATTTAGTAATTATAGAACAATTAATATTTACATGAATCTTGTTATTTCTTTTGTATACCAGCATTAGAAGAGAGTGTCTTCTCTTTATTAATGACAATTTTTATCACTTGTACCTTTGAAAACACAACAGTATACAGTGGCATGCAAATGTATTCCACCACATTTTTTTGTAATAACTTTTAAACATAAATTGTGCAAGTAACTTTTTAATGCACAAAGAGTATTTGATACTAATGCATTAATGTTAAATAGATATAATTAGATAGATATTTATATCATATAAATACAATTACAAAATATTTCCAATACAAACAAAAAAATTCATACTTTTATACAGCTATGACTATCTTGAATGCTTCATTGGCATGCCCTTTGCAGCAATTACTATAGCACATCTTCAAGGTATTGATTCAATAAGATGGTTAATATATTGTTAAGAAGTTTTTGTCCATTCATTCTATAAAGATTACAACAGTGTGCTTTTTTATGACCTTTTATATTTTTAAGATGATTTCCCAGTGCTTTCCAAGTTTGATAGGATTTAGATCAGCTGATTGAGCATAACACAATAAAACTTATACATTTTTTTATACACAACTGGTCTTTGACTACCTTAGCAGTCATTACCATGTTGAAAAACCTAATTTTGTGGCACACTTTTCCAAGCATGTGGTGATACCTCTTTTAATATATTTTTGTAGCCAATACTTTTCATGATGCCATCAATTTCTATTAAGGTTCTAACTCTTTGAATGGAGAATGCACCCCATATCATGATGTTCTCTCCACTGTATTTAAGTATCCAAATTTTGTACTTACAATCTATTATTCTATCTATTCTACTTCCTACCGTTCGTCGTATATACAGTTTCCAAATTACTTCTAAATAAGTTAAATTTACATTTATCTCTAAACAGAATTTTCAATCTTAACTCAGTATTTTCGTACAAATTTTAATTTGATCTTTTGATTTTTCTTACTATTAAATGGTCTTTCAATACCAATGCAACCAAATAATCTCGCACTAATTAAGTGTCGTGAGATAAAACTGCGACTAACATCGGCTATTTTCATTCCTTAATTCAAATTTTTAATATTCAATTGACTTTCTTATAAGATTATCCGCTCATTGTGTAGTTTTACATAATCTTTTAAAGGTCTTTCAGGCCAAGCTCATAATTAAATTTTTTAATTATATTATTCTCTCTTGTTTTAATTGTCAATCATAAGTTAGCAATTTGATGTGATGTTCCTCTGCTTTTGAACAACGTAATCACTACCGAACGCAGTGACATATTGGTATAACAATGCATTTTATTTCAGTATAGATGAAAGATTAATTTCTTTCATTATTCTAAGAAGGTAAAATAAAAAGGTATCTACAAGTTGCTAAAAAACCAAATGACTTGATATTTTGCACATATCTAATGTAATAAATATCTAATGTTACATTACCAGAAATGTACTATTCACAAATAATGATACCTTAATACCATGCACTCTTTGTGCATTAAAAAATTCCTTGCATAATTTTGCATTTAAAAGTTATTACAGAAATATACCATAACTCAATACTTTTATATGCCACTGTATATCCCTTGAAGAAACTTGATCAACTTTGCGTTTATGCAGTAAAGGATGTAGTACAAAGAAGTCCCTAAAATCTTATGCATTATAAAATGATAAAACAATATTTTAGTATATCTGTTTATAATTTACAAAA
This sequence comes from Habropoda laboriosa, assembly GCF_001263275.1. Classification (NCBI taxonomy): domain Eukaryota; kingdom Metazoa; phylum Arthropoda; class Insecta; order Hymenoptera; family Apidae; genus Habropoda; species Habropoda laboriosa. The sequence goes on along the minus strand of NW_017100181.1, from coordinate 126,025 downwards.
AAGAATGTAAAATGTTGGTATTTGTTTCTTACAGAGTTTAAAATGTTTAAACTATTTAAAACTTTGAAAAATATAACAAAAATTTAGAGCTGTATTTAACAGGAACTCAAGTAAATAACAGACTTTAATGGAGAATAAATACATAACTTTTCATAATTAAAGATAAATAAACAGCTTCCTGAAATCTTTATTCTATATGAACAACCTTTGCAAGTATCTTAATTAGTTGCAAGTAGTCTTACTAATACTTACTCACTCCTACTCTATACCCTCCAAACCTGAATGAATGCATTTATTTAGCAATACATCTCAGATAAGTACATTAAATATTTCAATTATCTTGTACACATAAGAATAAAAAGTTGAAACGTTTTATCATAATTTATATTACAAATAAAACTAAAGAACAAATTTTATTTTTATGATAATAAGTATTAATAATACTAATTATATGTTTTGTATGTATTTTTTGATCATTTGTTTATACATGATACTTGCTATTACAATAACTTTTTGTAGAAGCTATATCAACAATATGATATTATTCTAAATGATTATCAAAGCAGATGTATATTAAATTTGGAACTTTTGATAGTGATAGTCATGTACGATGTAAACAAGAGTAAAATATTTGATTTAAAAATCATTAAAGAACCATTCAATAGAAAATGCAAACATTATGAAGAAACAATCAAAATCTATTAATACTTGATAGCTCTTTGTAAAATTTTTGAAAATATTAGGAAATTATTTAATG
>NW_017100181.1:124688-124993 GCF_001263275.1 Habropoda laboriosa | reverse complement strand
ATGCCATTGAAATATAAATCACAGAAATGCATTTTAAATACTATTTTTATTTTCTATAGCATGTACTTTCTATTTTCATTATTTTTCATCTATTTTATTCATTTGAAATCATTCATATTTAGCATAAGAAAACTTATATAACAAAACTTACTTTGAATAATGGAGTTTAATTAGAATTCATTATCACCTCAAGAAAGTCAGAAAAGGTAATTGTAATTTATAACATTTTATGTAGAAATAATTGAAATTGTTTGGCAGTTTGTAAGTTTATGACAATTATAAAAATATAATATTTATATATCGGT
>NW_017100181.1:103165-124402 GCF_001263275.1 Habropoda laboriosa | reverse complement strand
AATGCATGTGCAATAGAATACTTCGTTAAATTTATTTTAAATATTGGTGAAATTTTTATTTTAAATCAAGCAGTATCCTGTGTACTATCTACCGCTAATTCAGTCTACAGTTAACTGAATCAGAGCTATAAAATAATTATTGAAAAGGTTTCTCGAATCTTTTAGTTTTTTTTACTGAATTTAAATTAATTTTCATGAAAATAAATTTTATTAGTTTATTATACACATTTAGTTGTTCTATCTTACAAGTTGATCATTGTTTGAAATTATAACAATTGAAAATCTACATAAACTGCATATTTTATTCGTTGTACAATTAAAATTATTATGTACAGAAAGTAGAAAAGCTTTTATAACCAAAAAATTACTCCTTTATGACATTGCAACAGTAGACACTTTAGATGATTCGAATTCTAAACATGCAGTTAAATTAATTTATAGTTTATTTCTTACATTGATTTCCATATAAGACAAAATAAAAAATTGACAAGATTTAATAAGTAGTTACTTTATCGTATAACAACAACAATCTTTTTTATTATTGTTATCAGCATTTTACATATAATAATATTTATACATTAAATAATTACTTTTCAAATATGTTTATAGCATATATTAGTATTTGCACAAATTACATTATTAATCACATTACTGAAGGCGATTTCAATACGAATAAACTTATTCTTTTAAACAGGAAATTACCGTTGGAAGCTTTTAAATTCCGGAAGTAAAACTGTTTCATAAAAATGGCGCGGTTATTGAATAAACGCAAATCTATGATTGTTCTATAATAAATTTCAACAGAATATTTCGAAAAGTTAGCAATTTGCACATATTAATTGGTACATGAAATGTAAATGACAGAATACTTTTATACTCTTTAAGAAAAGTATTTTTCGATGACGGGGAAATATTGCGAAGTGTTCGTTTCAAACGCCCCTATAGCATAAAAGAAACCGGCGTGAAAGAACGAATGGATATGAATAGAGGTGAGCTATGAACTATGAGTTACGTGAAAATAAGAGAGTGCAATAAAGAGAAAAGAAAACAGGCACAGTGTAAGAAAGTGCGCGGCGCGATCTCGCGTGTCGCTGCGAGTCGTTAGAATCGGTCGGTTGTACAGAGACGAGTATAACCTATATCCGAAATGCCACGGCGCTGTTACGTTCTCCGTGCCTCCTCCCTGGCGGGTGGCGGCCGCACCTCCTCCTTCTCGCCGATTTTAATCTCGTTAGCGGACACGTGCGCGCCCCCGCGCCTACAGACCACTATACGACAACCTACCGTGTCGGGGCTTCGCCAATCTGGTTTGGTCTAACAGGATTCTCGAGCGACCGAGGGTTGATAAAAGGCTGCGTACCGAGCGGGCGCGGCGCGAATCGCAGGAGGAGTTGCTCCGCTCGAGGTGTGGGCGCTTGTGCAGCAGCAGTAATAACAGCAGACGACCTCGTCATCGTCTTCTATTCTGTCGTCCCCGGTTCGTTGTTTCTATCTACGTTGTCCTCGTAATCGTGTTCGTCGTTTGGTATACGTCGCGTATAGGTTGCGTGTGTGCACACACGGTGCATATTCAGTGTGAATCTATCTCGTCGCGTGTCGGTACAGAAAGAGTACTATAGAAAGAGAGAAAGAGAGGGAAAGAAAGAAGGAGAAAGAGAGTGTGAGCCGAAAAGAGGGAAAGGGTAGGAGAACGAGATAGAGAGGGGGTGAGAGGGAGAGAGAGTGAGTGAGAGAGAGAGGAGAGAGAGAGAGGGGAGATAGAGCGCCGGTGGGTTACCACACCCAACCGCGCCGGGGACTGAGTGAACGAGTGAACGAGCCGTACGAGAGCTCTCTCGCGAGTAGTACGCGGGTACAGCGAGGGACCAAGGGACCGACGGTCGAGATTCGACGGAGTACAGTCGGGACTCTTTAAATCTCGATCCAACGGACCTCGCTCTCGCGAAATTCTTTTCTCAGCGGAATCACCAAAATCGCCGGAATCGTTGAAATCGCGCCACGAACAAAGGCTAAACGTGTGCGCGCGTGTCTCCCCCGCTTCCTCGACATCTCTCGTGAGTGCTTTCACATTTCATCGCAGAACGTGCGTGCGTGAATAAAGAACGAGGAAAGGGAAAAGGAGAGGAAGAAACGAAGAAGAAGGATAAAGGTAGAGGGAATCGAGACGAAAGCTTGAAAAAAAAATAGAGGAGAAGAGAATAAGAGAGCAGAGACAAGCTGCCGGCCGAGGTTCGTGCGTGTGCGTACATGTGTTGATGTGTCGCTGGCGTCGTCAAGCTCTACCAGGAGTGCTCTGTCGCCGCGTGTGCCGACGTTATTGAGAATACGGGGATCCCGGAAAAGTATCCGTCAAATCTACGATTACGTCTACGCCGTTGTCCGCGTACACGTCGTTGCCGTCATCGCCGTCGTCACCGTGGACAAGTGGTAGTGAATCGTGCTAGTGGCAATAGTGGTGGTGCGGGCGATCGGGAAGAGTTTCATTGGTTTAACCAGCGCGAGTGGAAAGGAAGGAAAGAAGGAAACCACGAGGACGGCGACGAGACGTCGTCGCTCGTTCGCGGTGGCCAGGTAATATCGGCCCGACGACGATATCGTGCCGTCGAGCCCGCTGCTGTCTACGACGAACCTCGCCACTCCGCAATCGCTCGCCACCACTGCAAATCACTCGTTCCCTCTCTCCCTTCCTCCCTCCCTCCTCCTCCACCTCCCCCTCCTCCACCCTCCTCCTCCTTCTCCTTCTCCACCTCCTCCTCCTCCTCCTGCTCCTCCTCTTCCTTTTCATTTTTCTTCTCTCTTCCTCCTCTATCCGTCGAGGATCTTGCCGTCCTGAACCATGGCGTGCTGCCTGTCGGAAGAGGCGAGGGAGCAGAAACGAATCAATCAGGAGATCGAGCGGCAATTACGAAAGGACAAGCGAGATGCCAGGCGGGAACTTAAGCTGCTACTTTTGGGTGAGTTTAATCATTGATCTATAGAAAACCTTTCTCGTAATACATTTTATCATTCACGTTGTACGGATTGTGTATCACTATATTCTCAGTGCTCGGCAGTGCGTTCTCTTTTCTACGATAACTACGCCGTGCCGTACCGTGCCGTGCTAAGCCGTGCCGTTCCATTCCATTCGATTCCATTCCATGTCGTTCCGTTCCGTTCTCTCTGTCTCGTTTCGTCTCTTGGCTGGCGTACCGTCGCGATCGAATTATCGGGTGTGTCGTCTTTTTTTCACCATCGATACGTTCGCATTTAATCGTGCTCCTTCGTTTCATTTTATCGTCTCTCGCAAGTGTTATACCTCTCGGCTGGATCTGGGTTTCTCTACTACCTAAGACGAACCGATCAGACAGCACGAGTGTAGCTGACCTAGTCTAGCCGGCGTGCGCTTGACAGTTCTCGACCATAGTCGCTACACGACACTCTCCGGCTTTTCTGCCGGTTAACTATTATACGAGCACCCACCTGCGTATTTCCCGAAATTTTCCAAAGCTTCGCTTTTTCTTTTGTTATTGTTTTTCGCTCGCTTTCGAACTTTCGTTGCGAGCCTTTTAGGTTATCTCGTGTTGTTTAACGTTGCTGCCATTGCACGCGTTCATCCTTATTCACGATCACGCACAGATTTCTCGAGCTCAGCGGCATGTAAAGAGACGTGAACGTTTTTAGAAAATTGCCAAGATATTAAAAGCCGTTTTATTATTATAGCTGCTTTGTGGGCTGTCGATTGAGCAAATCGATTTTCCCAGATGAGAAATTGTCGCTGATATGATTTTTATAACATTCTTGTTTCACTTGGCATTATGGAAATCTTACGAGACTTATAGGATTAGTGGGAACGGTGTATCATAAGAACATTTTTTTTTCTCAGCAATGTAAATTAATTTGGTGCTGTGTCTTGTCGGTAAACCACGCTATCAGTAAGCGATTGCTTCACGATATACAGGAGTAGAGTCGATTCTAAAATTAGTATAATTATCGAGAGGTTCATACTGATTTTACTGTATTTGTATATCTTATCCATCTACGTGATTGTGTCGATTTTTAATTATGCGATCATTCCAGTCTTAATTAATCTGGTGAAACAATCAGGAGTTTAAAATTTTTTAACGTATCTTCCACCTTTAAGTTTCACGTGAAATTTACACCGTAAAAAACATTGCGATGAAAAGGGCTTGTGTCTGCGCAAAACACGCATACTAAAATATAAAGTATCAATGTAAAAATATCTTTCTATTAATATTTATTGGGTGGTTGTAAGTATTTTTATGAATGTTTAAATACGTACATTCAACTATTTTACTGGAATTAATTTGATGTATTTTTCGTAATTTACATTGTTTATTAATTCTTAACAATTTTGTATTGAGCAAAATTCTTATAAAGTCCAAATATCTTTACAAGGATTCAGTGTGACACATTGAAGTACGAGGAGAATTTGAGATATTTAGATTTAGTATTCTATCACGTGCTGCAAAAGTCACAAATCAAATATATAAAAAGTTTTAAAAGGTGGTAAATAGAACGAAGAGAAAAGAATAAAAATCATTCTATTTTACAATTTTTAAATTAATTGAAAATTAAATACTCGACATTGTCGTATCTTTTCTTCATATTTGACTCACTGTGCGTAGCTGTGGAAATAATCGAAGGTTATTGCCACTAATTAAGAGAAAGTTATTCTTTCCTCAAATGATAAACCGAAACTCAAAAATGCTCATGCACTAATTCCTCAGGCAAAAATATTTGTATATTTCTGTACGTTTTATTATTTCCCAAATATTTTCGCTACGAAAATTCCGCCGGTCGTTTAATTATACCGAGCCAGCAGTGTAAGGTAGCTTTGGTCCTTTCAAGATTGGCGGTGGTCGTGTACAGAATTCTAACCTTAAATAATCATCGACCGCGTAAGATTAGCCGTGCGTTCAAACTTTTCTCTCTTCGGGTGTTTAATATGACACATAATAGAATCGGTAACACGATCTACGGCCGGCCGGTTTCAAATCCCTTTGTCGCGATACATCTCGCCCCGAGAAACTCACCTTGCTTATGATCTGAGAAGTCGCTGCTCGTTACCGAGCATTGTCTCCTCGAGACTTTCATGCCTTTGTGACTTTATAATTCACGCGAGGCTACTGTGCATATTTACCTAGCTATTCCGCAAAATGAAACCCGAGTTAAATGTGCTCGAAGCGGTTTTTTATCGGGTGTCAGCGCGTACAAGCGGCCCGGGGAATCCTGCTGCTCTTTCATGCGAATCTCGCCCCGAAGCCCAGTTTTTTTCATTGTCTCCCTCCCTCCCTGTGTTGTTGTTGTTACCTTTTCTCTCTCTCTCTCTCTCTCTCATTTTCTTGTCCTTTTCTCTCTTTTCAGTTGTTTTTGCGAATGTGTCAAAAGCTAAACTCGCTTTCGACGAATCGCTTTACCATAACCTAAAAAATATCGTCCACTACGCTGGTATTAACGGCAATTAGAACGCGCGCGGTTTTCCTCGCGACATTACTCATTCGTAAGTGATATCACGCGGAACGATCGGCGCTGCGATTGCTTCATTGTGTACACAGCTAACTCTCGTATGCCTTTGTGCTGATGTGTGTGAGCACACGGTTTTATCTAATTCCACGTTTCCCCGAGATAATGACCTAGAAAATAGCTGTGATAATTTCGCGGTGCGTAAAGCGGCGATGTTCTCAGCCGAGCTATCGATACCGGATTACCCGCTACGACGCGTGTTTCCGTAACGTTCAACACGCTACTATTTGTCTTAACGTTTATTTCGGAACCCGTCTCTCCTTTCTTTGTTTCCGCGAGGCTCTGTGTCTTGTATTCCGGCCAAAAGTCGCGATATGCTCGCCGGCAGACACGATAAAGTGGTTCGTTCTAGAGAAAAGACACGGGTCAAAGTGCTGTTGAAAACGTTAGAAGATGCTGTAAGATATCACGGTGAACCCAGTGTGAAGTTCAACGAAGATTTAACAATTCGGCGTCGTTACTGGCCGTCAGTTTAATTGAATTGCTAGCCGCGTGTAACGAGCGGGCGCAGAGCTTTGGTGAAATTCGAGGGATTCATCGATTAGCCAGTTACCGTTAGTCACGCTTCCTTACGACACACGTAGCGACCTTTTCCCGTGCCGATGAACTTCGGAATCGCCGAAACGCAGCAACCAACCTGTCGTGTTGGCAAAGCGGAAACTCCGTCGATTCATTTTCAATGATCGATCGTAGTTTTCATTTCGATTCGTGTTTACTACTCGGCCGAAACGCAGCAACCAACCTGTCGTGTTGGCAAAGCGGAAACTCCGTCGATTCATTTTCAATCATCGATCGTAGTTTTCATTTCGATTCGTGTTTACTACTCGCGTCTACCGTTCAGCGTATGCGTGTTCCGTTAGCGATGTACACTTTTACATGAGAATTGATTCATTAATGTGTCGGGACAAATATTACGGAAGAAGCGGGATTTAGTATTATGAAACCTTGAAATAATTCCCAATTGCTCATTAACGACACGTTCCCGATTGTGTTTGTGTGGCAGTCGCCTGTTGCCTAATGCAACGTTTCGTCATTTCCAGAGGGTAACTGCGACAGAGTGTATACCTTTTCTTAACGTAATAGGCACAATTAACACATTCAACTCGAGGCCTGCTGATCGGTCGGCATGTATTATGTCATCCCATAGCTTCGTGTCGAATTTTATAATTTAGATCAATATTTTCAACCAACCTTTAAATTTGATTAAAACAAAAAAAAATACGCCAGCATCTTCTCATTCCACAACTTTTTCTAATCTTTTTTTTTTTTTGGTAAGATTATTATGTCATCGTTGCAGCATTTCCTTGGATTTTCATTGAAATATTTTTCACTTTCGGCACGAACTTGTAGGATGACCTAATAATTATCTCGCAGGCGTTTAATATTTTTCCCATTTTTTTTTATCCACGATAAATGTATATTTTAACGAATAGAAAAAATTGAACTATACTTTTTCCAAAATATATGTTTCACATATTACGTGACTTTGCATTCAGGCCGCGTGGGCCACCGGTGACCCACGTTATTCGTCATATATGTTATTTATCAATAGCAATACGTCACCTAGAGAATTGAAAACGCATAATTGATAACCCACTGTACGATGAAATAACATTTATTAAATTTGTTTTATTTATGAGAAATTAAGCGCCATGCATGTGCTTTGATACTAAATTTGGAAAAATATCAAAAAAGTGGAGTTGATCGTTTTGGCTTCTGAGTGGCTTAATTGATATTATGAAACATTTCACGATAATCTTTCTTCGTATAAGAAATTACCAAATGGCCTGAGCGGAAAGTCCAACGTGGTCCACCGATGGCCCACGCGGCACCTCAACGTGTTCATTTTTCGAACGCTTCCAAAAACAGATACCATTATAGGGCACTGTCATTAAGTTTCCACCTCTATGATCTACATTTTATTAAATTTCCGTTCATTTATATTCTTACGAATTAGGTTAGAAAGCTTTGACACTAGAACTGTGACGGATTTCTGGTTCCTTACTTAAATTACAGAAATGATTACGAACAAAAAAATAATTACATCAATTTATTTTCCATTAACGATTCCAATTTTGAAATTCTTCACGTAGTTTTATCTAAATATACCAGAAGGGAAAGAATTTACCACGTTCAACTCTGACCCACCGGTGGGTCACGCTGTTTGGCAGAAGTTCAGCTTGCGACCCACCGGTGGGTCACCTCGAGTTGTATGTGTTAAAAGGAAACGATGCTCGGAATTTAGCTGAAATTTGTGGCCCTGTTATTGCAAAACAGCTGTTTATTGGGAATTTTCGTGAATAGAGTAGCTTCATTTTTTGGGCTGATAAAAAAATAAATCATTTGTAGTGTTACATGAGTCATTCAGATGCGAAATTAGTTAGCTCCATTTTTTGCAGGTTTTTCCACTTTTAGCAGCAAAGTACATGATCGATGCTTAACTTCTCATAAATAAAACGAATTTGATAAATTTTGTTCGATCGAGTTAGTCACTTTGGCTTCTAATTGGCTCATATATAAATATACATATTGTCTACATTAATTAAAAAAACATTTGCTTAATTGGATTCTATTTTGAAAAGCTTCTGTATGCTATATAAGTGAATTGCGTAACAAGGATATATTAGCCCATTTTACTGTCATAACTGCAATAGAAATTGATTTTGATTGTAGTTCCATTGATTTTGAAATCGATTTGAAGTGAAACCCTTTGGATACAATAGGTACTAGCTTTTAACAATACAGTACACACAATTATTTGCCAATTATTTAGAAACAATTGATATCTTTCTTTTTTAGATATCCTTGTGATAAAGTTACCATGATATTCCTTGATATATCTTATCTGGATTTTTTTTTTAAATTGGTATCGAAAGTCAGGCCAATAGAAATACTGAAATCGTATTCAGTCTTATAGACAAATGGTGCAAAAATTTTTTTTTATCAATTTATTTCTTTTTCTTATCGTTCGAATCGGAGTATTCTTTCTTGTACTAGGAAAATTTTATTAGCCCTAATTTCATTTGTTATCATGTACTATTTTTGCATTTATATCCTGTATTTCTGTCCATAGTAAAATAAACATTTTTACAAATGGCCACACTGTAACATTTCCCCCTTCTTGAAGAATTTAATTAAATTAGGCTGCAAAGGGTTAATGCACCACCAGGTTTTTAATGCTGAATATAATCTATCACAAAGATTGTGTACTTTCATCCTTTTGTGATTGAATTATCTTTTTTATATTTCTTTTTTATCAACTGATCATCAGTACCAATTAGTCGTTTGAGTGTTTACCAACATATGGTAAAAAAGTGTAAACTTTTTTTATGACTTAAATTACTTGCGAATAATATGGAAATATGTTTTTATTTTTTCTTATCTCATTTTTAATCATTTCTACGAATTATGAATGCACTCAGTTCCTGATATTTATAATGTTATATCCTATCTGAACTTTTTACAACACTTGAACACTCAAAGGGTTACTCTGACTTCAGAAACATTTTTTGTAACATTGGATGTACACATATATCTTGAATTGTACTTTTACAAAATATTATTACCGTAACGATTAAAGGAAATGGAAAGAAGATGACCGTTCCTAATAGAATAAGAATATAATTTTTCAAGGCATTTTTAAGATGTTAGATACTTTTACCATATTTTAAAATATCAATGGATTGTCCATTGAAATCGTTATTATTCAAACCGAATTCCTTCGTTTAACGCTATTTTTAAGGCAGACCATAAAACTTCAACCGTAACTTTTATCGCAAGTGTTTTAATCTCAAATACACTTTTTCGATAATCATCGTTAAGAAATATCAAAATTTTCCATTTCTGCAGAAGGAAAGTGCCATAATGTATTCAAAGGTTCGCATGAATTCCTGTACGCAGACGCAACACGAAAAAGATAGTTCTAACATAAATCACAGTCAGAATAGTATACAGTTCTGTCCTTCAATTTAATTCATTTCATCTATCAAACAGAAACCGATGCTTTTCGATGGAAGTCGACAGAATCGTTCGTAGAACGAAGAGAGGAAACGGAAGAATTGATTTTCCAAGCGGAGATTTCATAGTGTAGGAAAAATAACGATAAATTTCGAATCATTCGGCTACATGACGTAGAAAAATGTTTTTTTTTAAGTAGAAAATTCGTTTGGTCGTCCTTTTTGAAAAAGGTGTTCGACCTGGACAGAAATTAGCGTATAACACGAACACGGATTCCGTAAACAAAGCATATTACTTAGTAGATCGGAATGTCGGTCGGTTTTACTTACGATCGTTTGTATTTCTAGAGTTGCGGTTCGGAGTAAGTGTAAGAATAAGTTTCAAGCATTAATTCGAACTCTGTTCTTCCGGCCCGAGGACGTGAGTAGCGTAGCGAGCGTGGAATAATTTTCCCGGTCATATTCTCTCATAACTCTATTCATTGTGCACCGATTAAGTTCTTAACCTTCGACGAAGCGATATCACTATAATAGTGCCGCCATACGAGGATTCCTTGTGTGAACATTACACGCTCGACACCGATCCAGCGGCCACGAACTTGGCCAATCCGCGCGCGATTTATCGCGAATTCGGCGTTGGCCACCGTGTTTCCCCAAAATCATTTTACCAATATCGAATGCATTAATTTCAGGGAAAGTATCGGCGGCTTGTGACGCAACCGGGATAATAGTTTGCGATTACAGCGGGTTTGAATTATTGGCCAATGTACAAGCGAATGATATTTTAGTCTGCGGCTTGGTACCATGCGAGACCTTTAGCAAAAGATGATTCCCTCTTTAACTTCTCTCTGTTCGAAGTGTAAATCAACGGATGTTTCGATTTTAATCGCCTATTAATACTTTTTTCACTTTGTAGACGCGTATAGTTTTACCATTGACGTTGTTTTAACCTGATAACTATGATTCCTCTAATTCCCTGCTGACATAAAATATATAAGTTACTATTAAATGGCGACTGACTAAATTAAACGAAGGCGTCAAAAATTAACTATTAACCCTTTGCGATCGGTGCCGCCATAGTGGCGGCATTTCAGTTTTGTTCTAGAAATCGGTGTCGCCGCTATGGCGGCATGATCTTTGTTTTGTCAAGTATCGTACTTTGGAAAATTACAAAAATTAAAACGTTTTATTTTTATGCACTATAACTAGTATGTATTAAACGAAATGTATCAGTTTCAAAATATTCTGTTTTTCAATATCCTTATACATAAAAAGAAAAATGTAAATTTGCTCCGACTAGCTGGTAGTCCCATCAGAGAAATGTACCGATCGCAAAGGGTTAACCTGATAACCCTGTCTTTGGGTCTTTTTTGACCCAAATACCTTAAGCGTATAGCCGAACAAAGGAACGCACTAAGGTTAGGTTAGGTTCACTTCTGAAACAGAAATTAAATCTCTCTAGTTTACAGTTAAAAATGAGTAAAAATTATAACCAGTTGCTTCATTTTGATTCTTGCAAATGTATTTTACATTTAACACAGGCATAACAGTACAATTCAAATTTAATAATCCCTCAATAAATGAACTATTGTGTTCTAGTTATTTGTGAACCAATGACGACATTAACTCGTCTTCCTCAGTTAACAGGTTGAAGATACGGGAACTTCGGTAAAAGCTAACTTAACTCGGTACAGTTCTGTACTGTTCAAGTTTTAAGAATTTAGTCTGAATAAAAACGTTTTCAACGGACAATTCCAATGAAATATGGTAAAAATAACATCTTAATCCTCCGTAGGTAAACATATTTTTTCACACTCCGTGGGTCAACCGGCTCGTTTGTGTCCAAGTCTAATTTTTTAACTGTTTCAAGCTTTCAAAAAATCTGAAAAAATTCTGGAGTACTTATCGAAGTCTAAACTACATCGTACATATAAACTTGTTCGTTAAGTCAAGTGTTTAAAACTATCTTCAATAAAAATGTAAATTTGTTTGAAAGAAATACAGGAGTGAAATTTCGCTTGGGTCATCAAAGACCCAGATTGCCTACCGAGGGTTAAAAATGCCTCGAAAGATGATTTTCTTACTCTATTACGAACGATCGTCGACTTTCCTTGTCCTTTAATTGGTTCTATAAACAATACTTCGATACGTCTACTATACTGGAATAAATAACGAAGTACCGTAAATTCAAGATGATGTGAAGAAATGATTACGAAAGTTCCATATATTATAAATGTTGCGTAATTACGAGAATCTGGTAATATCTTTTCTTCTTTTAAATTTGAATTATTGATTTATTTTAGTTACTGAAGTGATATACTTTCCAACTTAACAAATATTCTGTTTTTTTTTCTCTAGTTATGAAAATATAGTTTAAAACCACACTTGTTGGTTCATTTTTTTTTCTTTTAATTAAGTGGTACACATTTATTCTAGCTTATCGTAATTTCCTCTTTGTCTCTTATTTCATTATTCTCTATTATATAGAGATTATTCTCGAAAATCTTGTTACATTGGTTAGTGATGTATGACGCTTTTACCGGTCTCTTCAATTTTGACCTAACAAAGTGAAATAGGTTTTACATGGCATAAATAGTCCAAAAATAAATCACTTATGAATAATTCATTGACATATGTATGTACCTATTTTTAAAACTAATTCGATTCAGTATCAGCAACAGATTCAAATTTATGAGCATTTTGAAACTTATTTAAATTGAAACACATTCAACACGATAATTGATTAAATTTGAAATTATACATCTTTAACAGGAATAATAATAATTACTAAGGGAGAAATTGTGGATTTTCAATATTCCTTTACGAACCAGCATAATTATGCTAGCGTTTTATAGGCAACAAAAAATATATCTGGTATGTAAAAACAATTTTACAATGAAGTCATTTTTATAGGAAATCTTTCGTCTGTTTACTTGTGCAAATTTTTTAATGAAAACGGAAGCAAATTTTTTCGTAGTAATGTCCAATAAAATATCGCTTTTCCTTACTATATTGAGCATTTCAAAGGATTCCTGAGAATAATACAGTTGGAAATATGAAATTTTCGATTGTATTTGAGCAAAAATAATTTGCATACGTAATATCAGTGAAATTGACCTCTTTTAAAATTTCGTCAAGCGTTAAACTTGCAAACACAATTATACATCCTCCATAATTATCCTCTATAAGTATCGAAACAATAATTAAAAATTGAATATTGTTAGCACGCTTATATACGCGGGTCCGGAAGTAGTGACATTAAAGATTGCGGTCGCTTCCGTGCCGCCTATATGAACATATCGCTGTATCTAATGCGTGACCTTCGTCGTAAAGTAGAATATGGGAAAGTTTGCGCTTACTGATTCTTATGCAAGACGTTATAAATTGATGGGTAAGAAGAAAAAAATGAATTTCACGAATACGAATTCAAGTCTTTGAACTTGATGGGCGTCGATTAAGTTTCGTTCGCCAATCGATTTTTCGAAGGTCGCCGCTGATTATCGTCATAAAACATCTTAGTCACATTTGGCTGCCAGACTGAGGTGTCGAACGCTCATCGGCCCGCCATAGACCTTCCCCCGGACGATACTAGCGCCACTACTAGGCAATTACACTGTTTCCATAAAACACTCAACGACGACAAAGACGAAAGAAACTTTCCAATCATAAAGGACACCTTCTTGGGGATTGAAAATGTTAATAACAAATTCGGTCCCCCAGAAGGAACCACACCAGGACACAAATCGGACACAAGCGACACATTTCCACTTCCACACGCTAATAGCCAATAAGAAACAAACAGCATTTCATATAAACTCCAACACACCATCGAGACAATAAGTACCAAAAGCATTACACAAAGCACCAATCAGTTTCACATCACTCCAACCTTTCAAGGACTCGCCCGAGAGTCACGACAAATATACAAATTCCGACTCAAACAAGAGTCCATTTCAAATAGATTACTCGCGATTCATTTGCCGGTAATCAGCGTCCTACAATACCGACGTGAAACAGTGTAAGCGGGCTTTACGACCTCGTGAAATTCTTCGTTCAGAATTTCGGTGTTCGGGACGCAACAATTTCTACATCAGGTGTAGAAATAAATTCTTTCCGACTTTTAGGTGCGATCGAAGTTTTATTTAAAAAGTATGAAAACAGGTCAATCGTCAAAATAATTTCCGTTATTGTTGTTGACCTTTTGCCACTTTTCTGGCAGCTTGCGCGTTCCGTTGCCAATGATACTCGATGGCTTTGAATCAATTATGCGAATCCGGTCGAAAAGAATTCATTTCTACACCTAACACATTCTGCCTTAAAAAATAAAACATTCCTATATTTCGATCATAAATAAAATTAAATATTTCTATTGAATTTTATTTAAATCTACATTTAACAACAGTTCTGTGAGCGGCAATGCGTACACAAGCTCGCGGGCAGCCACTGTGGCCATTCGTCGCGGAAGGGGTAAAGACCTAATGATACGAAAAATGATCGCGGCGGTTGCCGACAAAAGGCAATTCAAAAACTGGTACGTGACAAATCGTTGTAGATACTGAGAAATAGTTCTTTCTCCTAGAAACATGTGATCTGAGAATAAAAGCAGCGATAAAAAAATCTTGATAAATGTTATCTTGTCTTGCGATGCGTGCGTAATAATAGATACCAATCATCGTCCACGGTAACGAAAGAATTAAAAAAATTGCCAACAACCATTCGTGTATCAGTATGTACAGTACACATCTTTCCTGGTATATACACTGCTGATCATAAGTATTAGGACACCCGTTATATACGCACAAAAAGTGTTACACGATTCAAATTACATATCTTCGCCACAGTTAGTGCCATACATCAACACAAATGTACGTGCTCGTTGTATTACGAGATTCCGAACTGAATAATTTTTCTTGGATGTGGTACACTAATTTGTATTCATTTTTTTTTTTTTTTTGTATAATTTCACATCTACTACCTGGTCTCGTTTATCTACATCATTCGAGTACATCGGATCATCACTTAAAAAAGATTACAAGTTTTACTAGCACGTTATATCGTCTTTTTTGTACCAAAGCCATGAATATGCAAATAACTTTTCACTTTTTCACTAAGGTAGGCTGAATGTAATTAAAGGAGGAGGAAACAATAAAAAAATTTGTTTGTTTGGTTGAGTATAAGTTTGAAGGAGAGACTAGTAACCTGTAAAAAAATCTTTGAAAATTTGATCTCGAGAATTCTCTGATTACATTTCACGTTTAATTGTGAATTTCTATAATTTCTCGAGTCGCACGTTTATGATATTGGCGTAAGGGGGACGATACGTAGTCACAGAGAGTTCCAATCCAACCTCGAACGTTTTGGAAACACAGAAACGTGCATGATTGAATCGATCAAATTGTTAAAAGAACAATTGGTTCATGTATCGATTGGTCGAACGAAGACGGGTTATATTCGTAAATGAAATTAATAAATAATTTAACAGTAGACAGATAAATAAGAATAAGAGATTTCGTGTACGAACGTAAGGCATCGTGCTATTTTCGTGGACGCAATGTTTGCCGATCGGCTGCGAATTCTTCTACTTCTTCTTTCGTCGATCTTAATCTTTTTCTTCTTTCGACGAAATTAATTTTAGCACAGCTGTATAGCTGGTGTACGGCAACGAGGGCACCGGAAACGTGTCGAATTAGAAATCTTTTCAGTGATGATCACATTTAACCTTCGTGCATTTCGTTTCCTCATAACTGAAATCGATCGACTAGTGAATGAACTTTTATCTAACGTTTTTTTAAACATTCTATCAATCCCGATGAAGGAAAACGACGCTGGTCCTTCTGGCTCAACGTACTCTCCTTTTAAACCCGAATTTCCTTCGAATAAAATTTATCGAATCTTCCGAAAATTTACGGGTTCTTTTAACTACGTGACTATCTTGAAGAATTTCGAAATTATGCGAAATATTTTAGTAGAAGCAACATTAATTCCATTTATAACATACGCTGACATAGCAATATTTTATTTTTTTTTTTTATTTTAGACATATCAGTGTTGCTAAAGAAACACCTTTTTTTCATTCTTCCTTTCTATATTGTATTCGTGTGATAATTATTTCAATTTTTACTCTATTTCTTCCGAATTTAATCCTAAAAATAATTTTGTGGATTAAACTACGTCGTTTTGCTTTGCACAAGTGTCAGAAAGATATTTTTGTAAATTATTCGTAATTTTAGTATATTGGTAAATCGACGTGTAAGGCTTTAAATAAGAGGGGCGCTATTGATAAAATTGAAAGTTTGTATATTGTTTAAAACTCTAATCGAATGAAGGATACGGATATGAAGGCAAATTTTCCTTGAAAATGTAATTCATTATTTTATATACTTTTACGTTGATTCTATGTAACAATGAAATATATTGACATATTCGTAAATAAAGTCAATACTTATACCAATACTCTAGTCATATCTAATACGGTCAAACCTCCTATAACACGGTTTATTCATTCCGTGCTGTATCGAAACCGTGTTAAGGGGGTCTTCTAGTGTGACGGTTTCAAAAAAATCCGATTTTGATTTTTCTGCATGTATCGAAAGTGAAAGTACAACTCTTTAAGAATGTACTCCTCAAGTTTTATAGTTGTATTCAATAAAGTAACGAAGTTATAGCTCGTTTAGTGTGACACATCAAGGGAGAATCTAAATGGCACTGAAAACTTTAAACGCGTTTTTCTCGGAACCACGTTTTCTGAAATGGTTGCCACGATCTGGCAAAAACTACTGAAACAATCGAGCTCAAATTTTGCACGTATCTTCAGAACATGTGTGGCTATGGTCGGTAGTAGAATTATGCCAAAATATATATTTTTCTGATTTTTCGAGCCTCTGAAAGACGAAAAGAAGTCGAAAAAATCGATACTTCATATTCAAAGTGCCGTCATTTTTTGAATTTTCAATATTTTTCTTTTATTCTACTACCGACCATAGCGACACACATACTAAATAAGAATCAATTGGATTTTTTTATTTCTGATAAGCAGAACAGCTCAAATCATGGCAGCCATGGACCTACTTTTTTTCTTTCATGCTCATGTTTGACGTGTTCCACAGCAGCAATATTTAATTATTTTTCAACAACGAAAATTTGTAATGATTCTTCGAGGACAAGTAAATACACAGGAATAAAGCTCATGTTAATAACTGTTACCGTACTTCTGTAATAAATTAGCGAAGAAGGCCTAAAAAAAACGGCCGTCACACTAGAAGACAGACCCCCTTAAGCGAAACTTAGAACGAATGCAAATCAGGGTGATTTATTCCGTGTTATATCGAAATCGTGCTCTCGGAATGCCGTACTGTTTGAAACGCGTTGAACGAAACTTACAATCTGCGATAGTTTTAAAGTTATACAGAGAAGTAAGGTAACACTTAGGTATCTTCGTTCAAGGGCCGTTTTCACCCCGAAGAACCGAAAAAGGGCCAGAAAAGAAATTGCCCGATACTTCTCTCGAGGTGCCCCTACAAACCTGCAAAATTTAAACAAAATCGGAATTCTCGGGTTACCGAAGTTTCCTTGTTACAAACCCAAAGGATTTATTTTGGGTTCTTTTTTACGATTTTAAGAGTTCGTACATGGAATCAAAGATAAGATAGACAGTTATTCAGAATTTTTATAAATGTAAAAAATACAAATTACAACAACAATAAGCGCTTATTAGAAAGCAAATAACTTTATTAATTTTCATCATCACTGTTTCTTTACATGTATGGGCGAAGTGTGTGTGTGTGTATTTCTTTGTGTATGAGTGCGTGTGCTCGAGAACTGGCGAGGATCAGATACATTTTTTTTAAACGAAACAGTGTATACTTGAAACATTCGTGCTATGTGAGAGTTGCCCAGGTTTACGAAGCCGTGCTACATGGAAACCATTTAAAGGATTATTGTGTCAAAGGATGATTCCAAGTTTTGCACCGTGTTATAAGAGGGTTGACTATATGTGCCGGTGGTTATGAATGTGGTCTAAGTCAAAAATTTAAATAAATCGAATTTATGTTACATCGATCTTTCCATAGAAAAGATTTACGTTATAAAAGTAAGTAGGTGTTTTGTGCTAATATTTTGCTGCAAATTCGATTTACAGTAGTGGAAATGTGAAGTATATAGCTTATCGTCGTATTTGACTAAAGGAAAGAAAAGCTAAATATTTCACATTTCCACTACTGTAAATCGAATAATATGTTAGTAAAAATATCATGTAATCTGTGTTTTGAATTCGTCTCGATGTCTACAAAAAAATGGTAAAAAAAGAAATCTGTGTTCCTATTTGTAAAATCCAAGGCGACCTCGATTTCGCCATGAAAACAAACCGTTTTCGAAATTTTTTTTACTGATATCTATTGTACACTCCATACCCTGCAACTTTTGTTCTAAACTTTTTTTTGTCAGACGGCTGCAAGTGGGTGAAAAATCGTGCGTCGCGTTAGAGGCAACACCTTGTATACAGGGTGTCCAGTTTGAATCTATAATTGCGAATTACATACTCGTAAACTACCCGCTGTATGAAAAAATGGTTCAGACAGAAATTGAATAGTTCCGAGGTGTAATTAGTTTTTCTGTAGATAGACACGTAGAGGTCATACGAAGGATGTTTTCTCAAATGGAGTCATATAATTTTTACTGCACCAGTCGACGCAGCTCTCTATTTCCTATAAAAAATTATTAAGGTGTTTATGTCGAAAAACTACTAGTTCAGGAGATAGTTTAGTCTCGATATTTGAAAATTGAAAATTTTTAATTCTACATACATGTAAGTGAAATCATTTTTAGCGTGCTCTTTAGTGTAGTTTCATATTGCAAATTTAAATACAACTTGAAGAATTTCTAAATTCAGAACAATTTGCGAAATATTTACATCAATACGATGCGAATGAAGTTAAATTAGGTGTAATTACTGATATCACTACGTATGCGTACCATTATATGTACATTCAGTTAAAAACGTCTCCGTACATCTCATTAGAATTTATTTTGCGTTACACAATTTCAACAGAGAAAGTAGTAAATAAGTAATATTTACGTTATTTTATTTAGAAACGTAACATTAACTATTACTACAAAGAAAATTTATCTACATTCATTTGTTAATAATTAAGCAAATAAATATAAATATAGACAGATGTTTTCCATTATGGGAAAAATATTTCGAGTAACTTCTGTTCTACTTGTAAACAAGGAAGTGACTTGTATTTGCCTCTGGAGCCTTGATTGTACAATAGATATTTTACTGAATTCTTTTGATACTGAACGGAAATGCTTTTCATCTCATTTCTCTTTTACTTTATTCTTACTAATAGTAAAATAACGTAAATATTATTTGTTTACTAACTACACTGTTGAAACTATACAACGCTAAATAAACAAGGCTAAAGATTTTTTCCACCGAGTGTAGGTTTACACATATATTTGTTCCATTTCAATGCGGAATTGCGTAAATCGATATATACATGTTTCCTATTGTTTTTCTTCTTTCTTTCCATATAACATCGGCAATTAGAATTGGATTCTTTGGGCTAATGCGACGACGTAAGACCCAAACATCAGTGTACCTATTTGTTTACGAAGACACATGTATGTAGGTTGAATCGTTTGAAAGTAATAAACGAATGACAAATCTGTTTCTCCATTGAAAGAAGGACAACGTTGAATTCGTTGGACGAGGTCAAGAGATGAAGAAAAATTGAGTTTGTTAGTTCGAATCGTCTAAGGCGATATTAGTTAATTGTAAATCGTGTGAGGTCGGTTAGTCGTTAATGGTATTGTGTCCGGCTTCATTGATGTTGTAATATGACATTTAATTGACAACGACTTGACGGCTTGACCGTTTAACTTCGTTTAAAGGAACGAGGATCCATAGGTTACGAAGTCGTACGTGATATCTTGATTGATTTCTTTCATTTATTATTTATCATTAAAATTAATAATCAACAGTAAACTGAAAATCATCTTTATACGCTACGATTCACGCGTGCTTAAAGGGTTATTCCTAACATTGGCATTTTCAGGCATTATGCCATTTATGGCATTAAAAGTATTTTTTCATTCAGTTTCTTTACAAAATAGCGACGCAACACCGAACCATTATTTGCCGCACGATTTAACTTGAAACAAAATATCAAAACTTTTCCAACCAAAAGAAGTACACAGGATTTTTAAAAAATATTGAGTTTTGTAGAAATGGTGGATATATGAAGAAAGAACCGTAGTTTTGCCTTAATTTGGTGTAAGAATGTTAATTATAGAGAAAGGTTTCAATGTATTGCAAAAATCCTAACAGAGATTATTTTGTGAAAATTTCATGTTGAATTCGATAACTGTAGAAGTTATGCAGACTTCAAAAATGTTATTCTGAGAAAAACGCGTTTAAAGTTTCGATTACCGATTGACGGTAACGCGCTTCGTTAAATCGGCTCTAATGGTATAAAACCATCGAAATTTTTTATTAACCCTTTGCGATTCGAGTTATATACTTTCGCTGTTTCGTTTAAGCTATAGTCGGCGCTCGTTTATCTACTTGCAGACGGTATGGTGTAGTTTTCTTTTATTTCAATATTTCAGCATATTAAGTACAGTATTAATGTGTACAAAAAATAGTTTACTGTCGTTTATAATTTATAATTTATCATTGCATCTGATGGTAAAAATTCCATCAAATGTGCGTTAAAATTATTAAAATTATATTTTTAAATGTACAAACTATGAATTTAAGCAGAAACAGGAAATTCGATTTTTTCAGATCTCAGAAGTGATCTAACCCCTTGAACACACGCGGTAATGTTATTAAATGTACACTCGTGTGAAAGAAATTTTTCCAAAAGTTTGATAATAAGGTAGTTGATGAAAAGTCGAAGGTCAATCGAAGCCTGAAGTTGAAAATAATAAATGAAACCAATCTGATTTTTATTTTTCTGAAGGTTTCAGCGTCCACTGTATTCGACTACACGTTCAACTTTTTATGCAAGCTTGCAATCTGTATTATCACTTCGCAGCCAAGTCATGCGTGAGTTTCGGCCTCCTAACTGTCTACAGAATGCACTGTCGTTCAAATGACCGTCACTTGAAAATTAGAAAAGTCGTTTGTTTCTTGTTATTTCGAAAATAGAAATTTTACGTAATCCTTCTCACGGCGGATATCGGGTCACCGTTGACCCGACTTTTAGATGTCTCTTCCTTCAACCGGCATTTGAAACAAAGTCACGACTCTCCTTTCCTTATATTACAAATATATTTGTCTTTGTAATCATAATATATTTGTATAATTTTAAATAATATAATACCTAGATAATAAAAAAATATGGTTTCATTTGCGTACGAAACAGATTTTAGTATTGGGTCATATTTGACCCGGCATCTGCCGTGCGTGCGACTATCGCACCGTCCGCTCTTCGAGGGTTAAACATCGGTATTTCCTTCGTTGACGAAGAAGAACAACGAACAAAGGATGTACTAAGTTTCTACGAACAATCTATTCAATCCTTCCTTTAGTTTTAATCTATTGGAGTGTTAAGGGGTTGCAAGAATTACCGATGTTTATTGGAAATTTTGTAGGTATGCGAGCAATGAGACCCGTAATTTTTATAAATTGGATACTTCGTTATTACAATTATGCACAATTTTACAGTCAATAAGCTGATCATATGTAATAATTAGAACTCGTTTGACTTTTGTCAGGATTCTTTTGAATGTTTTACCGGTCTTTGGCTAT
>NW_017100181.1:90976-102925 GCF_001263275.1 Habropoda laboriosa | reverse complement strand
TTTCTGTCAACAAAATAAATTTTATATTGTTTATAAAAACACAATGTATAAAGATAAAATATTGATTGTCGATTCAATCATTGGAAAAATGTACATTGAACTGTATGGATTTTATCCGAAGTCGATCTGTCGATTACATTCTGAGTTATCCTGCACACCATCCTGGAAAATACAGTTTCGAGAAAAATTCGTTTAACCTTTTCATAGCCGAATTATTTTTTTAAAGAATTTGTTGTTTATCTACCGATCGTCGCGTCTATAATGGATGCTAAATTGAGATCAATTTTTGTTCAAGTTCTCAAGTGGAACATAAGCATCCCACTGGTCACGAAAGGGTTAAAGTTGGAGCCTTGATGCATCTCCATAAGTGTACTTGTAACATCGTTATTTTTATGAATTCGTCCTTAATTATTGTACGATATTTTGAGACGTATTTTCAATTTATGCAACGAAAAAAGAAAATCGATTTTTTGACACTTTCAAACTGAACTCCCGCTTTAGTGCTTGTGTTCAAATATATTGCACCGTACTTGATTTCAAGTGGGTTCCTCGAAAACGGAATACAGATTTGGAGCTCCGTTTAAGAGGATCATCGAACGCTTTCAATTTATTCGTTACTTTTATATATACATACAGTTGCCGTGGAAAGTGTGCTAACATGCTACGAAAATGTGCATTTTGAAAGAAATAGTATAGTATACAGTTGTTTCCATTGTGGGCCACATAAAGCAGGCCATTTAATTACCTTCTCCAGCTGTGGTGATACGAGAAAATTTTCATACGTAGTTTAAATGATCTCAGAGGATGAATAAGATGGAAGAAATTTTTTTTCATATATGCCATTTTTTCTGTCTGTTTTTTGAAAGGTCACCCATGTTTCTTTACATGAATTTAAACATGCATAATAATACGATGTTAAAATGACCTTGGATTCTAAAATTTTAAATCAAATGTGAAACTTCCTTTCATTTCTTTGCCATTTCTTGCATCAAAAAATTTTTCTTCCATCTTATTCCTCCTTTAAAATCATTCAAATTACATACGTATAAAAAATTTCCCGTACCGCCATAGCTAGAGAAGATAATTAAGTGACCTGTTTTACCTGGCTCACCTCGCTTCGCCAAACATCATTTGCTGACTTTTTCGCAATGCCACTGCTTAGTATAACTCACTTTACAGCGAAGAATAGCCGTGTATTTTTAAATTTACATCAGAAGCTCACACGGGAAGTAAGTTGGGCAGACCTTTCCCGATCCTATTTCCTTCTAATATATTCGAGAAATAATTATTATGTTATACGTACATGTTACCGATCAAATATAAAATTAGCACGAATACTTCCTTAGAATGCCAAAAATCCGCGAACTTACACCTGCAGAGAGATCACAAATATTTCATGGAATATCAAAGGAAGATTCGTCAAGAAAAATTGCCGCAGACTTTAATGTGTTTATAAAAGGTGTCCGAAAGATCGGTTAGGAAAAACTGGAAATGTAGATGATCTTCCAAAATCAGAACGTCCACGTGAAAGCACACGTTTTGTTTCCGCGAAACAATTAAAATTCGACAAGAAACTCGGACACGTTCACGCGTAAAGCTGCGTCTACGCTATATAACAAAACAGTGTTATAAAACAAATGGTTTAATAACTTTGTACAACATGTTTTTGTAACTTGTTACAAGATTATGTCGTTTGATATTATAGTAACAAGCCTGTAACAAATTTGTATTTTTTTCTATTTCGTTTGAATTCATCTTCCTATCAACGCCTAATTCAGCCCACGCATCATGCTTCTTATTTGCGTCTTTGTAGTTCATAGAAGTAGGGTCCCATAATACATTACAGTTTTTTTTTCCATTCCATTTTACAATTACTAAAAACGATATCGAGCAACAAATGAATTTCTAATCAAAGGTAAGTAACAGGTAGGCTGAGATGACGAACCGCTTGTATACGGTCGATGGAAAATGTTTTATAACCGTATCACCACTGGTTTGTGCCGACTGATAGCGTGTCATATAACAATGCTTTATAACTATCTTTGATCTTTGCCGACACTTGATGGATTATAACTTGTTATGTAACACGAAAAATGTTTTTTGACATAATGTTATAGAACATCTTCCTTTCTCTTTTTGTAACAAGTTCTGTAGCTTTGCTGTATAACAGGGGTGGGGCCATAGCGCGGCTCTTATGCAAATGTATGTATGAAATATGGTAAACTAAAACTGATCAATGTCCAAAAGTAAAGATAAATAAATGGCTCTTTCAAATATTCCTTCCTGAAGTGTGGCTTCCAAAGGTAGTGTAGCTGGACACCTCTGCTATATAACGTGTTATGTTATACAGGGTGAACCACTGAAATTGTGATCACTTATTCTATTGTTAGGGGATCGATCGAAGTTTTTTTTAAGATGATTATAGTACATTTTTTCGAAATTTTCAAGGTCTTCTAACTGACTGTATTGTCATATAATTTTGTCTGGGATTTTAATAATTTTATAACGACTTATTAGATTTGCTTCACATTTACTGAGTGTCTTAATACCTGTATTCGAGAATGTACGAAAAAGAGTACTGTAATCATCTTGAAAACCTCTTCGAATCATGATATGCGACACAAAAACAATTTCGATCTTTCCACTACCAACTTTTTCCAGTAGTCTAATTTGATCACGTTAGGCAGCTCGCCGTGCACATATAGTTGTAAACGCAGCTTGAAACAGGTAGGATTATACGGTTGTGTGTCAAGAAAACGACTATACACTACCGGCCAAAAGTTTCGAATCACCTGCTAATTTACGGTAAAATTGAATCCGCAGCTAATTTTTTATAGATTTGAAATTGATGTTGCGAAGATCGACAGTATTTTACCTTATTTCGATTGATTTGAACGAGGAAAAATAGGTTAAAATATTCTTAAAATAGCTAACTTTATTCTGGAAATTTTTCTATAACTTGTAATGCACAGTGATTCCAAACATTTGGCCGGTAGTGTATGTCAGTGAAATCAGTGCTAAGAAACGTTTAACGTTTGCTAGGCAATATATAAATAAATCTTCAGACTCCCGAGAGAGGGCCATATTCAGCGATAAATCAAAATTTCAACTTCGTTTACACAATAGAAGAAAATACACTACCGGCCAAAAGTTTGGAATCACCGAGCATTGCAATTTACACAAAAATTTCCAGAAAAAAGTCAGCGACTTTGAGAATTTTTTGTCGTTCGAATCAATTGATACGAGATAAATTGATAAAAGTAGAATTGAGATAAACTTCAAGTCTATAAAAAATTAGCAGCAGATTTAATATCGATGAAAAGTGGGAGGTGATTCGAAACTTTTGGCCGGTAGTGTATGTGTGGAGAAGACGCAATAAATGTTTTCGACCCATCACAATTACTCCTCAGTCAAACACGATGCTGGATCAGTATGAGTTTCAGGTTGTTTTTCGTTGTTCTGACAGCATTATTTTTTTTAAGAATTTGTTATTTATCTACCAATCATCAACGAATCCTAAATTTAGATCAACTTTTGTTCGAGTACTCAAGTGAGTCATATGCGTCCCACTGATTGCAAAAGGGTCAACAGGAGAAAAATTTACAATCATGTAAGATTTCAAATTTACATCAATATTGAATCTGCTACTGATTCTTTACAGATTTGAAATCGATATTAAGGAGATCAATAGCAATTTGGACGATGAAAAATTCGTGAAAATATTCTGAAAATTACTTACTCCTTTTCCAGAAATTTTTGCGTAATTTGCAATGTACAATGATTCCAAACTTCTAACCTGCACTGTAGAAATACCTTGCAACAGAATTTGCAACCATCGGCTATAAAAATGGGTCTCGAAGATAGTTTTATCATACAATGAGACAATGACGCCAAGCGAACGTGCAAGAAAGCTAAACAATTTTGCAGTGAAAATAACATTGAATTGTTATCATGGCCACCTCAAAGTCCAGACCTTAATCCGATCCAACATCTGTGAGACCATGTGGATAGAAATGTATTCGAAAGCTGCAGAAACAATAAATCTGTATTTCAGCAAGCTGTACTAAAACCTTGGTGTGAAATAGGAACTACAAAATACAATTATAAAGATAATTGAGAGTATGCCAAAAAGAGACTCGAAGCGCAGTTATTAAAAATCAGGGATATGAAACTTTTTATTATGAAATTTTTACATTTTCACGATTCTAAACACTTTACCGACCGGTGGCGGTTGAACATCCGACCGCTCACTCGGCCACAGATACATACATCGCTGACACCGGCTCTGTTTAGACTCTACACTTTCGCGCCGGAACATATGCGCTTTTTCTTACACCTATAGCAATGTTAAATCAAATTTTGACCGATTAATAGGCTGTCGGTCAAAAAGCGTCGGCGGTAAAAAAGCGATTAATAGGCTACCGGTCGGTAAGCGTTGGCGGCAAAAAGCCGATTAATAGGCTACCGGTCGGTAAAGTGTTAAGATTTACTTATTATTTTTGCCGTTAATGCATATTTCGTATTACTCGCCACACAATATATATTTCTTTGCGAAGTATTAATTAATATACGTAATTTATTTATTCCCACGTTTTTTGTTTAACAACTGAAACGTACAATTTTAAAGCTTGTTAACAATATTTTTCGCGGCGATTGTAGTTCTGGTTTTGTTTAATGAGAAAGTTTGCTCGTCAGAAAAACGAAACAGATTTGTTTTTGTGTTTTCTTTTTCAAGCAAGCTCGAAAGCTTGAATGCGCGTTATTACATTTCACGCTGTTTCGCAGCTTCGAATATTTCATGGATTTCGATTTGAATAAAGATGTAAGATTTTACAATCCTTTATCTTACCTACATTGATACATTTTTTTTTTGTATGGAAGAAAAGTTTGTCTTAAAAGCTTACGATAGTAAATAAAAGAGGAACTTTTGAATGATATTTTATACTTTAAAGTACTGTCATTACGTTTCATATATTAAAAATGCAAAATATTGAATTGACATCTGGTTACACCACTTTTTTGGGTCTTTTCAAAATAAATAAAAGTTTGGTTTTTTTTTTTCATAGGTAACTACTGAATGAAAAATTTTATTTTTTTAGAGGATATAAGGGTATCTTTCAGCTTTTTTCTCCAATTTTTAAAAGGTAAAAATGTTACAAAATGGGGGAGTTATTGCGAAACCTCTTCTGCTGGAACGTCGATTGCTGGCTGCCATCGCAAGCAACGATTGAAACGTCTAAAATCAAAAAAATTCTTTCGATTTGCAAATAAAAATATATTACCGACAATGTAGCTTATGATTTTTTCGACATGTCAATTATTTAATTTGTTAGAAACGTTTAAAGTTGATTTTTTTTTTTTTTTGGTAAAAAGAGATTTTACCTCTTCAAACCACTACCGTTTTTGTAATGATTACAATTTTTGAAAAATCTTATGCCACACTGTAGGTAATACATTTTTATTTATAAATCAAAAGAATTTTTTAGTTTTAGACGTTTCTCTTCGAAGAGGTTTTGTAATTAGCGAATAACTCCTCCATTTTGTAGCAATTTTTACTTCTTAAAAATTAGAGAAAAGAGCTGAAAGTTACATTTATATACTCTGTAAAAACTGGAACTTTTCATTTAGTAGTTACCTATAAATAAAATTCCCAATCTTCATTCGTAATGTGCTGAATTTTCGAATAACGAATTATTATAAATAGGTTTTCCTTCAATTTAATTAGGATCGTGTGGCCGCTGATTTAATCATTTCACCTGTGAATCTCTGATGGGTAGATATATTTTGACGACACAGTAAGTTACATTAAAAATGATCGTAGAATATTAATAGTCAAATCCAACACTTTTAAAAACGTATCTTTTAAATAATCTTATTTCAGCATCCAGTTTAGTTTGTACACCGTTTGCCAGCAAAAATTGCAACATTTTCAAAACGAAATCGCACAAATCTGCAATTTGCATATATTGTTTGGGCTATTGAAAAGGAAAAATGATTAAAATTTGGTTGAAAAAGGTCATTTTTTCCTCAGAGTAGCCCGAAAAATACATGTAATTTCCAAATTTGTGCAATCCCAGTTTCTAGCTGTTGCAATTTTTTTTTTTGGCGAGCAGTGCATTTACAATAATGGAAGAAAAATCTTGTCGAATGAAATCGTAGCCTGAGCGAGATAATGTTGCGTTGTATATAGTATAATAATACATTACGGAATGTTACATCTCCAAATTATTACACAACTCTCAGTTAACGAATGCTATCTATGAAGTGTAAAGATACGAATGAAATACACGAGGAAAATAAACATTGTAAAAATGAATACACTGCTTAAAATAATCGAAAGATAATTTGCTTAAACGAGTTGGTTGTTCGTTAGCTTTTAATTGAACTAGGAAAATGAGTCGCTTATTCCTAGAAATTTCTAAAAAAAATTTCTACACCGTGTTTTCCACGAATACCTCGACTAATCTGATCGCCTATTCGTGAGAAAAGTAGCTATTAAATGTTGAACAACTCGGTATCTCGAGAAATACATACTGATATCTCGCATTTGTTTCACGCGATAAATCTTTGTCACCGCATTAAATGTAGCTGCTTTCTAGTTTCGCGTGCAAACTCAACAAGTCGGTGGAAATTATTCGAAAATCAGCCATTCGAAAGAAATAGTCGACACAATTGTCAGGCTTGTCATGATTACATAGTTAAATTTATAACAGATAATGTCACCTGGTAATTTCCCCCGTTATCTTTCGTTGGAACTTTCGTATTTAAGGCCACTCAGAAGCCACAGTGACTAATTCCATCAAATAAAATTTATGAAATTTGTTTTATTTGTAAAAAGTTAAGCACCAAACGTGTGCTCTGATACTAAAATTGGAAGAATATCAAAAAATTCGAGTTGATCATTTTGTCTTCTGCGTGGCTCATTTGTGTGAGATAATTAACAGCGATTAATTGGTTGTTACACGTATAGAAGATGCTTCGGATATTTGGCAATTATGTAATCTATGAAGGAAATTGGGAAACGCGAAGCCTGTTATGTATGCACATATGTTAAAAGGAACACGATACGTTCTGCGGTATCGACTTTGAAGAATCTGTTCTTTCGTTCCGTCGAATTTCTGAACTTCGGATACAAATATGGGAAAAGAATAATCTGGTGACAAGTGTTTCATAATGGTGCATTCACCGAAACTTTCTTGCGATTATTTCGAAGCAGCTGAAACGATTTCGACGATACTTTGTACAGGTGTTCTAAATACCGATGGAGCGTGATTGTAAGCCGTTGTTCACAAATGGATCATTCAATACCAAATCAGTCATTGAGCGTAATAATTCTTTCGATCAGCTATTGTGTCTAAGTGTATTTACTATTCTACAAATCCTCTCTCTCTAACTTGCTATGTGTACCGGAATGAAGTTTCACGTAATTATACATTAATATTGTAGTATCTCGAATGTCATTGTGGCATCCTAATTGGCGAACGTTTAATTAAATTTGCCCGTAATAATTAATGTCGCGTTCACTGCTGGCACAAGCGACACGTATGCTTGTAAACGAAAATTATCGTTATCTTCCCGAGTATTATGTAATATTTTAGTTTTTTCTAATTATCATCGTTAACATTGCAAAATAAGTCGGTAAGATTTGCTTGTTTTTGTTATTCAATGACTACTGCGTTCTTCAGTTTCTATTCATTTTCACGAATATTGCAAATGCACTGTGTTACTATTTAATAACGATGCAAAAACGTATCGTGATTCATTTTCGGAGAAATTACATCACGACAGCAAGTGTAGTTTTCTTTACTTATAATATAAATTTGTTTTTTAACAGTTTCAGTTCTCGAGTTCCAAAATTGTTTTTTAACAGTTTCAGTTCTGAGTTTCAAAATTGTTTATTTTGAACCTGTATCTTATCATAATTATGAGATCTTTATTCGATCCAGTTTGAAGGAGCTGATAATTTCAAACGAAGGATTTAACCGATGCAGATCCATTACGCAATATCACACGAACGTTAGACAAATATTCCATGTTCACCTGATAACGAAAGAAAGGCCCAAAGAAGTGCGATACTTGCAACATGAGAACCACTTGTGAGACACATATTAACCCTCGCACAGCGGATGGTGTGATAGTCGCATGCACTCGGGTCAAATATGACCCGACACTTAAATCTCTTTCCTACGCACGTGAAACCACATTTTCTTTTTATTATACTGGGTATTATATTGCTTACAATTATACAGATATATTATAATTACGAAAACAAATATATTTATGACATGAGAAAAGGGGAGCCGGCACTCTGTTTCGAATAACGGTGAAAACAAGAGGTATCTAGCAATAAGAGCCGGGTTAATAGACTACCAAAAGTACCAAAAGGAAAGAAATCAAACGACCTTAAGTCGACTCTAAATGAGAAGAAAGTAATAAAACACTTGTTTCAGTTCCTAAAAGACAAACATTTTCGAGTAAATTTAACTAATGAATAATAAATTTGTATTATGTACATCTATAATTATTCAATTACATACTAATCTAACATAGTATTGTATATACCTATGTAACGCCACTGTAGCCGGTATTAACCCTTAGAGGTGGATGCGACGTTAAATAAATAAATAATAATTAGACAAATATTGAACAAAACAAAAAGTAGAGAAAATTGCTGAAATTAATATTAATATTTTTCCATACCGTTGCATTAAAAA
The DNA here is from genome assembly GCF_001263275.1 of Habropoda laboriosa. NCBI lineage: Eukaryota > Metazoa > Arthropoda > Insecta > Hymenoptera > Apidae > Habropoda > Habropoda laboriosa. Next base: position 94,211 of record NW_017100181.1, on the reverse strand, counting down.
ATTACATAGTTAAATTCTTATAAGCGTTTGAATTACGATTTACCTTGGAGTGTGGAGTCAATCACATTGGCTTCTGAAGTAAATTACTTACTATTCAACGGCCATAGAAATTTTTGTCGTTTAGCAATGTTAAGCCTACTTATTAAGGAAATTTATTTCAAATATAAAAAGATAAGCCTCGATCAAGTGCATTGGCACTAAAATTTTAAAAAATTCAACAAGTGTAGCTAACCACTTTGGCCTATGAACAGCTCATTTCTCGTTGCATTGCTCTTCTTTACTACCAGATCCACCAGTATTTCTCTTGCATTCGTGCTTCAAATCTGTCAAGTATTATTATTCATTTGTCGCAACAGTGTATTCAATCCAGACTTTTTCGCCTCTCTACCTATCAACCCTCGGTACCTTGAGCGCGTCTACCTCGATCACGATTCGTTCGATGGAAAGCCGAAATTCATGCCTCTTCCTCGGGAGATTTCGACTGCGTTGCCACAGTCACCTGAAAGTCTGCGAGATAATTGAAGAAAAGCTGGAAATGGGGCATAGGAATAACTGTTGGGAAATTGGTGTACAAGAATACCAGAATAATAAGAGAGAAACGAATGTAGGAGAGAGAGGAGAGAGAGAGAGCAGATATATTGGGGCGGTGGTGCTGCGGCTGGAACGGCATAAGCGCTCCTGCTTTCCACGTTGGCATCTATCGACCCACCCCCGGTACTGGCGGTGGCACTAGCGGTAGCGTTGGCGGTGGCGGTGAAGCTTCCACCGCCCTGGAAACCTTCTGCACGGCAAACCGTGAGTTGCAACTCTTCATACTCGGCTACCTCTGTACTCAAAGATCTGGGTATAACTAGAGATCAGTGAGCAATACTCTTGGTCCCCACCCCCCATACATATCCGTGCCTCGATCACACTTAAGCGAATAATTTATTTGAGCCACGAACATCAATGGGGTGATTCGCAGCAGATTTCGACTGCTTCTTCCATGGAAATTTTAAGAATCATATTCTTTTTGGGCTTCGACGTTGCATGTACTGAAAACTTGGTAAAACTTCCGGCAAGTTCACACGACGATGGTCATGTCAGAATTGTTGTACAGATGTGAATCGTTGAATTGTGCAGCTGTTGGTTTCTGAGGTTCAGCGTGTTCCGATGAACGGAGGAGACGAAATTTGGCAGCCCGGATATGTTTTTACGGTACCGGTAATTTTCGATGTCTGTCTAATTAGAATCCTGATCGTGTTTATGCGGGTTTATCGTACATTACTCTACTCTGACTTCTATTATACACCGAGAACGTTTTCAAATAATTAATTACTCGTCACACTTGACTATTACTCTCTACTTTCTCATCTTTACAGACGTCGTTATTCAAACAATCCTTTGAAGAGCATTTGTACCATTTGTACTTTTACTACTCGTGAAATACCTTAGTTCAGGAGATAAACCGGGAGAAGTTAACGATTCCATTAGCGAGGTATATTTATTTTTTATACCCCAACAAATTATTGGAGTAGGCTCTGTAATGATTTAGAGTAAAAATATCTACCCCTCTATAATTTTCACACACGATCCGCAACTATAAAAATCTTCCTACATTCGTTCCTCGTCAGCTTTCAATCTTCATCGGTGAACCGCAAGTATAGACCAAAATATAATCGAACCGACGGTACTTCGCGTGCTATTCAAGCACGGTGGAAAGTGTTCAATTTGAGTTCAGTTTCGACCGGTTTAAAAGAAAAGTCGGACGAAACGATCGAGAAGGTATGCAAAGTGATAAACAGAAAGTCACGTATTGGATAATTACTAAGATATCATTGGTTGTTCCATAGTGATGTTCAGGGGTACGTGAATACTTGGGTATCCGAACAAAATCAATAGCAGCACCATAGCACATACGTTGATCCGGGAGTTAGAACGGAGGGTTAGAACGCTTCGGTCCGAGCGTCCACGCATACGCATAGTTGACAGGTTCTCCTCAGGCTGAGTGGCGATTTTCCTTGATTTTCCTCTTGATTGGCTTCTCTTTAAATTCGACTCGAAGGAGAAGAACACCGGTGACAACGGCGAACGTGAAAGCACGACAGAAGAATGTCGCTGCCCCGCCCACCGTTCGTTCGTTCATTCATTCATTAGCTTGTTTTGCCTGGCCGGCTTGGCTAGCTTGCTCAGTCACACTTATCGCCTCTTCCTCCCTCTTCTTCTCTTTTTCTCTTTCTCGCATACGTGTTGTCTAATTCTCGCTCGCTCTGCTCGCTCATTCGATCACCAGCGTCGCCCGTAGTCTCTCCCGGTTCTACACCAAGTTTGCTACCACCACTGTCGTCTCCGTCGTGGCTTCATCGCCTCTCTTGTCAAGTTCGACTCGGTTTTAGGTCGATAAGACAAGGAGAACGTAGTACGGTTATCGTACTACGTTTTGCACAACCCTTATGCGCTCTTCCTCCGCTCGAGCCGTGGCTCTTCTCCCCCTCTCGGCGAGTCTTCCTGCTTCTTCGTTACCGTTCCAGTCTCGTTCTTCCCCTCTCTCTTCCTCTACGTCTTCGCCTGTTTCTTCCGTTCATTCAATCGTTAGTCTTTCTCGGTTTGTTTCAACGTTTTCGTGTTGTTGCCCTGTGTCGCGCATAGGGAAATAAGTGTGAAACGTGGTTGCTCGAAATCCCGCGCTGACAATTCACCGACTGACTTATACAGTGGTGCGAGTGAACTGTAGGATGTGATAGGGGTATATGTACTTTCTTTCTCTCCGTGGAAATTCTTATTATGGTGTTATTACGTCAGATTTCGACGAAAATTGTTGTTCACCGGAAAGAATAATATTTATTTGTACTTTATTTCTATAAATTTAAGGAATTTAAATTGGTGTTGAAAATAGATATTTGATTGTAAAATTAATTGTATTATTCCAAAAATTTGCAACTCTGTGAAAAATAGCATATGTTTTTACTTCGATTATTTTTAGAAATGACTAGCTTGAAAAAGGATATTTTTATGAAATAATTTTGTTGTTTTGGATTTTCACTTTTATTTCACAAACAGCGTTTAGATACGAGTCAGTTTGATTATTACTGTATTTCTATGACGCAGAGCAACATGTCTGTGTGACTAATTTTGGTTTTTCAATTGTTTTGCAGAAATGAATAATAATAGTAATTATTTAAGTTTATATACTTTTTAATCAACTAAATCTTCCTACTTATTAACAAGAATACGATATCAAATATAAATAATCTTA
>NW_017100181.1:87389-90949 GCF_001263275.1 Habropoda laboriosa | reverse complement strand
ATTGCACAAACTTAATTAATTAATAATAATAAAGATACTTAATTAATTAAATGACTCTACTATTGTCATTGATAAACGCCTAATTTTAACACTTTATACCATCAAATCGCCAAAAGAATACGAATAAAAAGAAGAAGTTTTGCATAAAATACCATTCGCTTTTCATTCTTTCACACTCCGTAGGTAAACTGGGTAGTTTGCTAAGTCTAATTTTTTTACCGTTTTAAGCTTTCACAAATTCTGAAAAAATTCTGGCGCACTTATCAAACTTTCTGCTACATTATGCAATTATTCGTTAAGTCAAACGTTTCAAAACTTTTTTCAATAAAAATAAAACTTTGTTTCAAAGAAATACGGGAGTGAAATTTCGCTTGGGTCATCCAAGACCCAGGTTACCTACAGAGGGTCAAATGTATGCTTAAAAAAATGGTACTTGTACTCGTAACGAACAAACCGAGAAGCTATAACTTCCAAACAGTCCCTGTTCAATTTGTTCCACTATTAATTTCGTAATCTTACACAATAGAGTCGTTGAACTTTGCAAACGTAAATTTATCTCTATGTCAGGGAGCTGTATTAATTATAACCATTGTGAATGTGCCATGTGATTGGATTACCGGAGCAAAGATTGCGCCCTGTTATTGTACGAAAAGTTTTTGGAAGCCAGACAGTGTTTGGGCGAATTGAATAGTCAATTTCTCGTATGGCTTTCCTAAAGGGATATTTATATTTCGAGAATCTGGTATTCGTATTTATTAGAAGGCTGGAAGGTCGGACAAACTTCCTTTCGCATATCTCGTCCGCGTGAGTCACTCGATGCATTCTCTCTATCTTTCTTCCTCTCGTCCTTCCATGATGTGTCCTTTATTTTTAAACCAGGCTCGAGGCCCGTGCAGCTCCGTCTTTCATAGCAATTTACCGTGGTACTTCGTACAGTCGACCTCGCCAATCGCAATTCTTCGACATTCATCGACCGTAAAGTCAGCACATATACATCGAGAAACTAGCTTCTTCCTCCCACTCGGTCCTGCACTCTGTGTATGCGCGATTAAAATTGTTTAAAAAAACGTCGCCCCCTAAAGTGAGTCTCTCCTCGACGAGAATAATTCATAGTTGCAAGCGGGATGGAAATTTCGATGGAAATATACCGTTGGAATATTTAGCGACGCTTTTTCACCTGCGACCAACGTGTACATCCGTTAAACACTTTATCGAACGTTAATTGTTATTTTTAGAGCAGGCAGCTGTATGCTTAGGACGCTTATTGCGTCATTGTTTATTGCATAAAATTTTACGGATGAGAATTTTCCCTTCGCATCGCCATAACCAACGAGAAGTTGGCGAAGGAGAGGCGTTCGCAGATTTTCGACTTGTTTTCCGTCTTAAACACTATAGCAGAAGCTATCAAACCTGTGAAAATCACGAATTTCAGATCTTTTAAATCCCTTGCACTCAAGTGGCGGCTCAGAAGCGACACTATTGTTTACCATTTGGTAAATAATTAATCGAGGCTCTCTTGAAGCTGATATTTGACAGACGAACATGTCTATGGTCCTCTCATAAGTGTCGAAGCAGTGAAATAGTTTGAAACAACCAACTTCTAATGAAATATTACAAGATCTTGTATAATATAAAAATACATTTAATTTTGAAATAAAATAGTCATATTTGTCAATATATGTATGATTTATTTTTAGGTTAATTTTAAGAAATTTCGTCAATTTTTTAGCAAATACTAAGTATCAATTTTGAAGGCAATAAATATTAATTTTTTAGCACAAGCAAGTAGCAAGATATGCTGCTTCCCTGTAGAAAGAAGACCTTCGAGTGCAAAGTGTTAAATTACAGAAATTATTAAGATGCTTTTGTTCAAGTACATAGTGACTTTTATTCATTTTAATTTAATTTCCATTAGTGATTCTAATTTCGAAGCTCTTTATATGTTCCTCTCTGAATATACCAGTAGGGAAAAAATTTACGACATTCAACTCCGGTTGTTCCAGTGCAGTGTTTCCCAACCTTTTTTCGATCATGCCCCACCTCAACGCCTCGAAGACTTTAATACCCCCTCTAGCATAATAGTCCAAGTTCTGAAAAAAGGATAACGTGAATAGGTACTTCAGATAAAAAAGGAACATAGGTAAAACTGTTTTTAATTTGACATTCTTCGATAAATACGAAGTATTATATTACACTTTGTGCATTAAAAAACGTAAATCGAACTCAACTCAGGAGAATAAAAACCAAGTCACTGCTGCAAACAGTTTTTATTTCAGATACTAATTTAGTCAATTTCAATCGGAAAAACCCACAATAAATAAAATGTTGACTATATCGGTGGTGAGGTGACAAATGCAATTTTCTAATTGCCCCATTTTGGGAAACACTGTTCTAGTGTTAATTGTCTGATAATTTTGAATGGAAGTACACAACTGTACACTTGCAACAAACTAACCAAATTGTTCGATTATTCGACACGATTTGTAAAAAAAGATTTGTCAAATATTCATTGAGAATTTTCACTCTTTAACCCCTCACCGGTCACATTGTTCTCAACTGGATGCGCCAAAAACGATCAGTTATTTTTATTTTTTAAATTACGTATAGAAATAAGTTTTCCATTTATTTATAATGCGCGAACCTACATTTTTGCCGTAGAATAGAAAAAATAGCGCAATATGGAATGTGAAAGAAAATGATTGAATAAAATTGCACTTTTTGGAGGATTAGTTGTGCACGTGTAAAATACGAACATGAGCGTCAAAGGGTTAAGCAGGATTTTACATTAGTGGAAGGGGTAAAATTTTCAATAATTGAATGGGGTGAAATATAGTAAATATGCGTATATTTTAATTGAAAAGTACTTGTTCGCAAAGTGAGTAGGAGTAAATAGCTGTTCTCTTAATAACTGTTAAAAACAGCGGTTAAATATGTGGGCGTATACGTGTGTGTACTAAACAGGCGTTTTGATTGTTCTGATATTCTCATATTGCATATTGTACTCCCCAAATTAATTTAATGGATTTGTTTCTATTTTCAAACAGTGAAGGACTTACTTCATTAACTAATTAAACAAAATGTAATAATGTGTACGATATTTATCGTTTCCACGACAATTTATTTTCATTGCATCGAAAAGCCTTCAATTTTACAGCTTCTCAATGGTTTCTTTATCAAAACATTTAGCAAAATGTTTATGTCACATTTTGTATTAATTTCATTACCCTTTAAATACAGTCATTTTAAGTGTAACACCAATTACAATATTTACAGTATTTTATTATCGGAATTTTTATTATTAATTATATCAATTTTGTTGTTAAATTCGATGGATCAGTTAATAAGATTAAATTTGTAAACTAATCGAACGTAATTAAAACTCAAAAAAGAAGGAGACGGTTGCGTCTCGATCGATTGCATCGCAATCATTAAGTGGTATCATGAAAAATTAAATGCTATTCGTTAAAATGGTATCTTAGTGAGTAATATTGGTCCACGCCTAATTTCTGCGGATTTTATAATTATAATAAGTCACTCGTGGAAGTAATTTCGGTGCTTTT
>NW_017100181.1:85572-87342 GCF_001263275.1 Habropoda laboriosa | reverse complement strand
TGAATTTTATAGTGCCCAAAAAATGCTGCTCTATGTGTTTCGTGGAGTTTATATTAATTCGTGTAATCATAAATGTCGGATTTCTAATTATTCGCAAATTGATCGATCAAGTGATTAGTCGAGTGTCGAAAAATTCTGAGCTCTCTCGTGTTAACTTAAAGTTCATGCAATTCTTGTTAAGTTACTGTTGGGGAATCTAGGGAACGTGACATGTGACAGGCCAAAGTGGTTAACTCCATTTTTTGAATTTTAAATAATTTTTGTTTTCACTCAGATTTTTGACTTGAGTACGGATGACACGAAAATACGTTATTGAGATTATCAAAAATCTGTCTGAAAATAAATTTATAAAACGCTATAGATGGTTCAGTTTTTCCTCAGAAATGACATAACAGATGTTTCACGAATTAAAAAACAACTGTATACGATTTACGAAAAATATTAATTAGTTAAAAAGTTATAGTAGTTTTTTCCAACGTAACGCGATCCAAAGAAAAGACGCAAAATTACCTTGTACCCATGTCAAGCGCGGCTCCAAAACGTCCCGACGCCAAAGTGATAAATTTTAGTGCCGAAGCACTTAATCGATGATTATCTTTTCCTGTTTAAAATAAATTTCCTTAATAATTAGGCTTAACACCACTAAATGACAAAAATTTCTACACGACCTAATATTTAAGAAAGACTACTGAATAATGTTCCATGATATAAACAAATTTATAATTGATTTCAAGACATTATAGAAATATTTCAGGCATATTTATTATAAATTTTCTAAGGAATGGAAACGCATAACTTATCATTTTTCAGCATTAAATGTTGCAAATTTTGTAATTTGAACCGCTAATCAGTGACTAAGCTGGGGCCTAGTACCCTACAATGCATTCACAACGGTTCTTAGCTAATTTTTCTTTAAATCACTTTGATCTAACTTAATTATTTTCTATATTTTAAATTACTATTTAAATTTTTCAAATGAACTAAATTTCATTATTTTAAATTATTTTCTTCGCGTAAAGAATGGGTTGTAAAATCATACATACAACGTATAAACAATGTGCTCTAACGTGTATCTTCACTTTACAGTGAAATCATTTTTAAGTCTTCTAACGAGGTGTATGTGTACTGGGTGTCTCAGCTGAGACCGAACACCAAAATATCTCCTCTGACCTTTTGACGGATATTAGAAATATTGGAAGCACAATTGGAATGGTTTCAAAGGAAGAATACCGTAGGAAAATTTTTTTTTTACAGTCCTTTTTTCGAATTTTTTCAAGGTACTTTTTCTCAAGAAAGCATACATTTTCTTCTATTGCATATTGTAGCCAATATTAAAATGCATTCAAGCATGTCTGATCTTGAAAAAATGATCATAAAAAGAATGTCCCATTTACGATACTCCTCTTTAGGAACTATTCAAACTGCGTTTGAAACATTTCCGAAATCATTAAAAGTAAAGGAGATATTTAGGTGTTCTGTTTTAGCTAAGACGTAACCTTTTTTTTTTTTTTTAATATTTGTACATTTGTAGATCTATTATACGTCATTTTAAAGCTTAGAATCTCCTCTTTCTTTTGTGATTTTAATTATTTAACATTTCCGTATTTGAATGCAGGTTTTTTAGGTTTTTCAGAATCATGAATCTCGAATTTTCGTACGAATCGAGAATCACGAATGCGATGGTCGCATCCTTTTTCTGTATGAGTGGAAAAGTGGTTCAAACTTCCTAATTCAACTCCCTAAAACCAGGTGAAACTATCGCGGCGGAGA
>NW_017100181.1:73195-85511 GCF_001263275.1 Habropoda laboriosa | reverse complement strand
TCAATCGAAGATGGCCCATTCTACAGCAAGGAAATGCTCGACCATAGGTTTCGCAAATGACGGTGTAGAAACTTAATTACTTAACACGTTCGGGACGGTGTGACCTGACCAGACCGGGTGGGTCATCGGTGCTCTTGTTTGCCGACGTGACCCATGGATGGGTCATTCGAAATGATGGCAAAAAAAGATTGAATAGAGAGCGTGATCCAACAGTGAATCACCATTTTTTCAGATTAGATACCGAAAAATGAAGTGTTAATGATAATACACACTTCGGTCATAAGAAACGCTGGCAGTAGTGAGCGTTCTTCGAATTTCGTTGCCGTCCTGAATGTGTTAAAATACAAAATTTGACTTCGTCCGCCATATTCACCCGATTTGTCATTTCTTGATCTAGATCATTTCTTTGGCGAAAAAATATTTACGGATCAAGCAAATATAGAGAATACCTTTAAAGAATTTATTGGTACCACGAAAATGGAATTAAAAAACTTGTCACTCGTTGGCAAAAATGTTACCAACATTTTGATTAATAAAATTTAATATAAAAAAAATTATGCTGCTTCAACCCTTGTGTAGGCAACCAATATGTTCACGGTTGTTTCAAGCTTCAATACTTGAAATTGTTTGCATGATTTTTTATTTTGGAAAAAATGTCCAAGAAAAGGAGATCCGGAGCGATTTTGCGATACTTTCACAAGAACGTAAAAAATTGTTGAAGGAAAATATAGAAATGAGTATCCGGTTTCCTACGCAAGGGTTGAAGCTGCGGTTCAAAATTGGACATTTCATATGTTACAATCTAATAATATAACGTCAAATATACGAACGACTTTTACAGAATTGTAACTAACGCATATTTACACATTATATCAAATTTACCACTGTATTACGTATGATACTTGCAGTCTTATCGCACACTATAGTAGCGGCCAATTCTGTTGGCCAGTCACGTGACTTTCTCCTCCGCCGCTTTTCTGTTCCACTCTTACCGTTCGATAGTTTAGCAGTCGTCGAATAGAATCTTTCCTCTCCGCCCTTAAACTACGCCGACCATGCTGCGGCACACGTATATGCACACACACCGACGTACATCATAAAACTACACGAGAATAGATATAACGTAAGAGAGACAAAAGACAGAGTAAGAGGGACTCAGCACTTGAAAGGGATAAATCGCGCACGTTACAATGAATCACCCAATGACGAAAATTTCAATTTCTGTCATTTTCATCCTATTTTTCTGAAAATAGCATCAATAGATTGGTCAGGTTTCCCCGATGAAAATGAGTACAAACACGACATAGATTGAACTAGACTTGACAGTAATCAGATTTAAATCAGCCTTAAACATTAATTGTCATACGTCTCGTTTTCGCTATCTGAAATATTTAAAATGATTACTGGTAAAATTGGTCCAATTTACATTAATTGATCGGTACCGTTGTCATAATGATACGATGAAAATTAGAAAAACTAAAATTTCGTTTGCTTATTTACAATATATTTCGTTCATATGACGGAAATTCCAGACTATTAGACCTTCACATTACTTCGGACAGCCACAAGTCTTCACATTTTAAAAAGTCTCGAAAACTGAAAATAATTCCTTTCTTCTAACCTAACGGTATAACAGCTTCAAATAGTCCCATTGTTGTAAATACGTTTCATAAACACTCAGCGACACAATAAGCTATTGACGATGTAGACGTTAAGCAATAGAAAATTCTCCATAAAATCCTATTCTTAATATTTTGTGCAATGGAGCATAGCGCACCCCAATTACATCATATTTGTCCTAATATCAGGCCCCGTGCTTTGTTTTGGCGCATGCCATGACTACTAAATTACATCCCATCAATTTTTATTTTATTTTTAATTTTTATATGTATAATAATGTTCATTTACTTATTATTTACACCTTCGGAAATAAAGATTTATTTGTGAGACCTCCCTCGTAAGAAATGAGACGAAGAATGCATATTGCTATCAGAAGTAAGACAAAGATCGCGTTGGAAAAACAGATACGCATATTCGTCTATACGTTGATCAGTTGAACCATTTCATATACAAGTTTTGCTTGGTAGGGTTTATTGGTGTGCAAAAGCGACGGAAGGGAAAATGGCCTTCACAAACCAACAGAATTGGCTGTCTAGGTATAGTAGGAGCCAAATGTATTGACCGGTCAAGGCCATTTCTCCTCTGTCGCTTTTTGGTTCCACTCTTACCGTTCGGTAGTTAGCAGTCACCCTATAAAATATTTCCATTCGCCTTTAAACTACACCTGTCGTGCCCTCATAAAACATAAAACGGAGAGAGCATATTTCCAAAAAAAAAAAGGGAAGAGCATGTTAAGGTGCGTTTAGACCGAACGGATGAATGCTCCTTGCCCTTCACTTCCAAAAGTTCTTCATACATTTGTTTATGCTCGTTTGAACTTCAATTTTGTCGAAGTGGGGGGCAAACGAGCAGTCGTTCGTTTTTGTTTAAACACACCTTTACTGGTAGCAGTAAAACAAAGATCGCGTTACCTATCTGTATGCCTATGCCGAACCACCACACATACAAGTCTCGCTCGGTAGTGTTCACCGGTATGAAAAACCTACGGCGGAGGGGGAACGACCATGACCGGCCGATACATTTGGCCCGTGCTATAGCAGAGACCTTCGGTTACGATTCATCACACGTGTAGAGACACCCAATAGCCAAAGGCTACTCGAAATTTTGCTGATAAAAGTTCCAATGATCCAAACGATTCAGGTGGCAAGATAGGTGCCTCAATAAACTTCTCAACCCTTTCGCTGCTGTAGATTCTAGAACGTAACGTGCGTGGCAGACGGTAGAATCTTTTGGTTTGGTCATCTCGAAATTTCATTTATTAAAATGAGGAGTAGGTGTGCAAAGGATAAAATTAAGGATTAAATGAAGTTGGGAGGGCGCCAAAAGGTTCCAACACAGCACAGTGCGAGGAAATTTTCAAAGCGGTCTATAGGCACCGACAGCAATGAAAGGGGTTAAAGTCGTATACGTCGGGGATGTCATTCAGACTTGCAGAGAAACCTGCCGCTGCCCTCCGTTGCACGCGACAGTTTGGTTGTGGCGAGGAAAAAGCGTGTGTTGGTAAGAGTTGTTCGTCTTTTCTCGCCCAGTGTAGACAAAAGAGAACGGTGTTGCTGTAAGAGCCCGTGCAGAGGAGAATGCGAGGGAAGCTACTGATCAATGTACGGATTCGAAAAGGAGAGACGGGAGGAAATCCATACGCGGTGGCTGTAAGATAGCACGCAGTAGTGCTGGCCGCTCGCCCGTTTTCATTCATGATTTCGCGAGGGCGATGCTGACGCAGTGCTCTCTGTGTACCACCTGCGTCCTCTTTTGTCGCCACCGCCGGTACCGTTAAGCCACCCTACCTTTTGCCCCCTTTCGTTCCCGGTGTTACCGCCCTACCACGTTTAGGGATGTACACCGGCGCGCAAGTGTTATTGTTCTTCGCAGGGAGAACAGGCAAGGGCTCTAAAGCTAAAAGGTACAATTAGAATCGAGCGCGTGACCCCGCTCGGGGAGACACTTCGCTATGTCTAATTTTCTTAGCGTACGATCGATTTCGAGTTTCTCTATCCCCTCTCTCTTCTCCTTCTCTCTTGTATTTTCCTTTCTTTTTACATTCACGGATTTCACCGACGTTCACCAAGGCGTTCACAAATAAACGGCATTCAGCTTGTCGTTAAAGCATGAATATGAAGATTTCGTTAATTTGCTTTACCGGAATTCGTCGATTCAACTTACTTTTAACGGAATTATTATTAGGAAATTGTGCAGAATATTACACGAGAAGCTGAAGTATAATGTTACCACTATGGAGGTAATTATAACGGAAGAATAAAATTTCATTTATACGGTCGGCAAGTCGTTGTGGGGATAATTTGGTGGGTTATTAACCCTCCGTAGGCAAACGTATCTTCTGAGTTTGTAGGTCTAATTTTTTTACTGTTTTAGTCTTTGAAGAAATTCGAAAAAATCCTGGGATACTTATCAAAGTCTGTACTACATTGTAAGAGTATTTGTTAAGTCAAACATTTCAACCTTTTTCGATAAAAATAAAGATTCTTTTCGAAGAAATAGAAGAGTGAAATTTGGCTCAGGTGATCAATGACCCAGGTTGCCAACGGAGGGTTAAGTAGAATAGTCCACTTAAAATATGGTTCGATTAACTACTAACACGTTGTGAAAAGAATTAATTTTCACATTTATAGTATCAATTGTGTCAGGAGATAGCGTTTAAGAGTATTGTTGCTCGGTTATTGCATTTGTTGCAAAATACGCTGTATTGGATATATATAAAGTGGAATCGTAACATGAAAAGTTTGGGTCATGAAACTCTTATTGACCCATTTCCGAAATCCTGGCAGAATTTTCGTGCTGTTTCGAGTATTTCTGTCATGCAGATTCTTCTGTGACAATTCCCGCTTACTACCAACTCACGTTCAATGCCAACGCATTGAAAACTGCTTATTATATAAGTGGATTCAGTTTCTATAACTGCATTCAGGACAAGCTTATGAAATCACGATGGTGTTTTAACTTTAATTTCATTCAGAATCAAAATATTCGAAGTGCAATTTTACTAAAAATTTGTGCGGGTCTTATTCGGATTAAATCATACTTTTCTAAGTATGAAAACGTAATATTCAACAGACACAACTGAAAAATAAAAAAGATTTCGTAATTTTGCAAAAATAATTAATTATAACTATAAACCTAACGATGTTATGGAATATTTATGTGTTACATTCTAACTTTCGATAGACTATTTGAAAGGACCTATAAAATGGAAATATAATAAGATGTTTCGTAATTTTAGATACCGGAGAACAGCGAGTTATGAAAGAAACGAAATCGTGGTACAGTTGGTGAACGCGATATATTTGAAGTGGTAAATTAAACTATTAAACGGCGACACCGATCAATGTAGCCGTACGTCATTTGGTAAATTGATATTTAAATTTTCTGCTTACAATCTTTCATTAAAACTGCGCGGGATTAAACCTCCGTCGCTTCCTGCTCGATAGTAATTCACTTGATAAAAATTAACCTACAAATTTCAAGGATCGAGTGCAGAGAAATTTTTCAAATATACCGCCGTGGGGAAGAACCAATTCCGAGTTGACGAACGGCCCCTGAACGAGCCCTTATCTCCCTCAAACTTCTGTTTCAGTGCTCGGATTACGTGTACTTTGACGCCTGACCGATTTTACGACCTCGCTATATCGCTTCCACCAACTGTACGTTCCTGGTGTTGCTCTTACCTCCTCCCATTTCGGTTTGGTAGAGCTCTGTTTTTCGTCATAGACGTTCGTATCCTTCCGTTGACGACCCGGAAAAGCACGAGGCGTGTGTCGGACGCTGCACGGAAATTGTCGAATGAACGACGGAGGTCGGTAGAGGTCGGCCAACTCGTGCACGTTCCAACGTCGATTCTCTTTTTGATACATTGAGGCAACCGCTTGAAAATCATTTGGCCGGCTTTCCACTGCCTGCACGTGTTCTTACGGGATCTCCGGTTATTTCTCGTTGCGAACCGATCGACGCGGATCATGCAAATGGAAATATTAATATGCGATCTGGCGAACAACTTACGCAACTATTAATAACCCGTAATGTTTGTAGATAGTCCAGCGTTGTATTGTATTAGCAAGGGATAATGTAATACGATACTTGTCATTGGAACGACTTCAATATAGAAATATGCCAGTCCGATATCTATTTTTCAATTGTTTCCCTTTCAGAGGCTAAGATACAGGCAGAACTGAGTAATTAGATAGGTGTATTAATTATCGAATATTGCTCGCGTCTGGCCGTTCTACCACAATCACTACTTTCTCCCGTTCTTTCTTACAAAGTATCGATGATATTTGAAATTATTAGTTTCCAATATAATACAGTTTACCGGAGTGTAACCGACACAAGTTACAGATGCAAAGTGGATAATCAGATTTATCTACTAATTACCGAACGACAATTTTTGTAGGAATACCTTCTTTTAATTATCATTCTTAGCTTACCGAAGAAACGATACCGATAAATTTTACAGTTATTCACTTTTTACAATTTATTTTCACATTTTATTATGTTACCTCCAGTATTTCAAATTTCGAATTTAATACGTCTACTTAAAACCAACAAACGAGCCACTCAGAAGCCAAAATGATTAACTCGACTTTTACAAATTTTTCCAATTTTAGTCTCAAAGGATTGGTGCTTAATTTTTCATAAATAAAACAAATTATAATTCGATGGAGTTACTTTTGCTTCTGAATGGCTCAAACGATACTCATTTGTTCCGAATGCATTTATCTCCGAAAAGATTGAAACTCCTACACAGCAGATCCTAATATTATTGATAGTGTTACACTTTCGAGCAAGTCGCATAAGACGGGCAGCAATAATAGGCACTTGGTGCAATAGAGAATCTCTCTGTTATCGCTTAATGCCGTGTATGAATGGAACTCATAAATTCATTAATCAATTAAGCCCAATCGGTAGAGCGGAGTAACTCGGAAAAAGTCGATTAGCCTGATAACGTTGGCGTTAATGATGCGTGAACCTTGTTACAGGCACTGGTGAATCCGGCAAATCCACCTTCATTAAACAGATGAGAATCATCCACGGCTCTGGTTATTCGGACGATGACAAGAGGGGGTTCATTAAACTCGTATACCAAAACATTTTCATGGCAATGCAGTCCATGATCCGAGCGATGGACCTGCTCAGGATCGAGTACCAGGTATCTTCGAATATAGTGAGTATTTTTATCGATGACTGTATGACATGCTTTTTCTTAAACCGTTAATTACGATACTGAAATGCAACATGTTTCTTTCCGGTCGATTGTAGGAAAAAGCAGAACTCGTGCGAAGCGTGGACTTCGAGACAGTCACAACGTTTGAAAGTCCATACGTAGAAGCAATCAAGGATTTATGGGCAGATGGCGGCATTCAGGAGTGTTACGATCGTAGGCGAGAATATCAGCTCACAGATTCCGCTAAGTAGTAAGTACTGTTCTATGTATTTATCTTAAGGAGAGCGTATCTTGTTTTCTTGCCTATACAGCTCGACACCATTGTTCGGTTCTGGTAATAATTCGTCGATGATGTAATACCCAATATGTTGACCGTTGAACGAATTACATTCTGAAATGCGCGTACCAGACACACGGTATATGCTCGATACGAAACAGCCACACATTTTGCAACAGAAACGTTGAAAAAAAGAAAAAATGAAAAAAAAGAGAAGAGTTGCTCAGTTGAGAGATCCTGAAAAGTGTTTTCAATTATTTTCCACCATTTTCCATCCTGAGAACTTTTCTTTTCGATAAGTGCATTGCCTATGTGACATTCATGGTTTGCTCGATCTCTCTGTGCCTTCATTGTACGAGATTATATTTTGGGAGTGCTGTGCTTCTTCTCGCGTATCAGGTATTGAGAAGATAATGTTTCAGTTACCTAATGGAGATAGATCGAGTCGCGGCATCAGACTACCTCCCCACAGAACAGGACATTCTTCGCGTGAGAGTGCCCACCACTGGTATAATTGAATATCCTTTTGACTTGGAAGAAATCCGATTTAGGTACGTCTCGTCATGCAAAGAAAGGAAGAAGCTGCCTGTGCCTGTGATCCACTTACATCGGACTCTTTCTGCATCGTGCCTGCATCCGTTGTGACTCACCAATTTCACTTCTGTACATGAAATCCATCACTTGTTACATTTCTTTTACTTTCTCAGTGACGTTTCTGAAGTTCTCTATTGATCCTTCTGGTTTCATGATGTACAATAACAGAGTCGTATGTATCGAAGAAACAA
Source organism: Habropoda laboriosa (assembly GCF_001263275.1). Taxonomy (NCBI): domain Eukaryota; kingdom Metazoa; phylum Arthropoda; class Insecta; order Hymenoptera; family Apidae; genus Habropoda; species Habropoda laboriosa. The sequence continues at coordinate 77,653 of NW_017100181.1, read as the reverse complement.
GAGTAGAAAATAAGGAAGGCTAACTTTTTTCCCGCGTATTTTCATATATTTCCTTTTCTTTCGTTTTTTTTTCTCTCTCCTTTTTCTTTCTCGCTAGCAAACGAATACACGTTGTTTCTTCGCTCGGTTTAATTATATAATTGACGAGAGGCGAGAGGTAACTTTTGCATAGAAAAATACCATGTAAACTGATCGGTTGACGTATCATAAAACCGGAAGAGTAAATTAATGAACTTTGCATTATCGAACATTCTTACAGGCAGGGACAACGAGCATGTGTGAGCTGTTTTGCGATATTCCTCTCCTTATAATCACCTTTAATACATGCATGGCATGCACTATCAGACTGTGGCTTCGTTTGTTTTGCAGTTATCTTAGTGATCTAGAGCGTATCGAAAAGCCCGACTTCCTTCCTACCGAACAAGACATTCTTCGGGCTCGAGCTCCTACTACTGGCATTATAGAATATCCGTTTGATCTGGACTCCATCATATTTAGGTACTAACACACATTACTTGAACTTGACCGTACTTTTAGAAGTAAATACTGTACTAACTTGGAGTAATGGATCAGTACCGAAATATTCGTGTGAGTTTTTAATGCGAGAAAAGCCTTTGTTTCATATGATTTGTACGTTTTTCTTTCTTTTTCTTTTTGTTTTGTTTACACATAGTCGTAAAGCCATTTTATTTACGTTAACAATTTAGTTTGATCGTATATTTTCTTAAGTACCATGCTAATCCATTGTAATTTGTAATGGTAATTATATACAGCAGGGACCTTAGCTATTTTAGGGTGATAGGCTGTAGTTTATAACTTGTGGTAGAAAGTAGTATAATAGTACATAGTATACAACATAATGGTAGGAGTAGTTACAATTTTGTGCCTTAGAATACGTTCGCAATACATTAACATAGGAATAACTACTTGTTTAAAAATAAAATTATGCTATTTGCTACATATTATACTGATTCTCTTTGTTTCGTTTTTCTTTTTCAAGTTTTTTACTCTTCTTTTGCTTCGACCAGCTTATTGTTTGCATGTTTTTTTTAATAGAATTTATATTCACAAAGTATTATTTTGTAAATATCACTACGTTTAATTAGTGATCGTATTAGTGATTTAAATTCTGTTATGTAAAATTAGGAATTACTTGTGAATTATACTTGATAATTGTTAAAAATTGAAATAAAAGTTTGCATTTTACTTTGGTTAACATGTAGCAAATATTTCGAAATATGTTTAAACGTTGAACAATATTACATGAATCTATTTTACAGGATGGTAGACGTTGGTGGACAGAGATCAGAAAGAAGGAAGTGGATTCATTGTTTTGAGAATGTCACTTCTATCATCTTTTTAGTAGCCTTAAGTGAATATGATCAAATTTTGTTTGAGTCAGAAAATGAGGTAAATATAATCACAAACTTCTTTTCTTACATTTAAGCTTACCGTTATTGATAAATTACAATTTCACGAATAATAGAATTAATATTGTTAATTGTTATTTGTTACTTTTCAGAATCGAATGGAAGAAAGTAAGGCATTGTTTAAAACAATTATTACATATCCTTGGTTTCAACAATCCTCCGTTATTCTTTTCTTAAATAAAAAAGATCTGCTTGAAGAGAAGATTATGTATTCCCATCTTGTTGACTATTTTCCTGAATACACTGGTAGGTACCTAATATTAATATCTACTTTGAAAATTGTACTATTGATCAAATTTACATATATAATATTAATCTTTATGAATCTTTAAACTAATACGTACAGCAACGTGTAAAAAAGAAAAAAATTGATATTGATATATTATTATATGCATTGAAATCTAAAAATATTAATGTAGTGAAATTATAATTTTCAGCTTTTTACAAATTAATTCTATTCAATATTATGTTTCTACAAATTTTGTTTATATGTACATACTGATAAAAGTGGTTGTTTAGCGTATAAAATAATACAAAATTACATTATTTACAAATTATCTACATCCCCTCTTATAAAATAAATATCACAAGACATGGAATATTATTAAACACCTTAGGAAAAATTGTCAATAATTGTTCAGAGGATCAGGTTTTATAATTATTTCGTATTATTTTGGAGTGTATTATTCAGTTTATTATTAGTAAATGAATAAGTTTTATGGTATAGGCCCTAAACAGGAAGATGTACCAGCCAGAGAATTCATCTTAAAGGTGTATCTCAGTTCGAATCCTGATCCTGACCGCATGTGCTACTCTCACTTCACGTGTGCGACAGGTCTGTTTATGTACAACACATCCTGGCAAAAATTGTAGATGTTTTGTAGAAAAGTTTCTGAATCGAGTCAGTAACTATGAATCATAAAGTCGTAACTTATATTCTTGAATCTTAACCCTTCCTGTATCATAGAGGAGTTATTTTTTGTATCTCAGTATTATGCCGTTCGTTTTATCAATAATAAATAATACAAGTTTTTTATAATACAAAAGCAACTTACATACATACATTATTATAGATTTAGTTTCTGCTTTAGGTAAATTTATTTCTTTTACAATTGATTTCCAAAGCATTTTATATAAACATTTCTTAGTTTTTCTTACAATAATATAATCATTCAAATGTATTATAATCTAACAAAGTGTAGATATATATATATTCAACTTATATAAGACATTTATCTGGTTGGTAAAGCTTTCAAAAGGCTTCATTGAGTTTTTGAGCTAATTGAATAATGTGTCTTTTAACATTCATTGGATTTGGATAAAAACAGTATTGATTTAGTAAAACAGATAAAATAGAATTTCATTTGACATCAGTCAAATTGCAACATTGAAATAATAATACTCCTTTTTCTATTTTGTATTTTACTTTAATACTTTTTTTTTTTAAATATGTAAATATATTTGTTAACTTATCCATGTAATTTTCGTTTTAATCTTTACATATAATTTTAAGATATACTAGTTTATACATTATAGTAGAACAATTGAATTTGATTTTAGACTTTTATTATTTACACATTCTTTTATGTTCCCGTAATTATTTTATTATAGGTAGAATAAATCTTGTAATTTTATGCTGTCAGTGCTAATTAATAATTGATTTGATTTCAATCAAATTCTAAAATAATATCCCACTGATAATTTAATAATGATAGTATGCGCTAGTGTAAATATAAAAGTAGTGTCAATTCGTATGTTTGCTTGTATATTTCATAGGTCCCCAAAAAGACGCTTTAGCTGCCAGAGAATTTATTTTAAAGATGTTTATCAACTTGAATCCCGATGTTGAGAAGATCATATATTCGCACTTTACGTGTGCTACAGGTAGGCTGTTAGTAAGTGATGCTAATGCGCATTTGTTTTTGCTTTTTAACATTATGTATGTTGTATCATACAAGTTGCATGCTGCCCGCATTCTCCATCATAAGGTACATAATGTTTATACTAATATTTATTTAACACAGGAAAAACAATCTATTGTATCTAGAGAATTAGTAAAATAATTATTTACATAATGAACATATATTGTATAATTTAATTACAATAAATTTGTACTTTTTATATAAATATTATACATTTCGTACTTATTATTAATCATAGGTAGTATAATAAATAAGCTGCATATCTATTTTCAATATTAGATTGATTTTCCATATTTGAAATTCATATTTATTTATAATGACATTTTGTTTGTCATTGCATGCTGCGTTTATGGGATCATTCAACAGATACGGAAAACATCAAGCTTGTATTTTGTGCTGTAAAAGATACAATTATGCAAACTGCACTTAAGGAATTTAATCTTGCTTAATGTGATTGTGGACAATTTTTGCACTTCTATATAATCTTTAGATAATGTTACACTTGTATTCCTTTCATTGAAAGCATACACAGATTTGTTACAAAATGGATATTAATGTTTGATCATATGCTACTAAATCGAAAGTAAAAATAGACTAACTTATTTTTTGTGTAAGATTGTGAGACTGTCAATCTTTTTTCCCTATATAATATTACATATACATAAGTCATTTTGTCAAAATAATTAATTCCAAACAAAAACTGCAATCAAGGAAAAAAATATTTAGTTTATTAGTATTACAAATTGAGTAATCTTATTGTTACTGGTTGAACTATTATGTTACTGCAAAAGTGAAAAGAAAAAGGTATTTTTATTTATTTAGGAAAATTCCAAGTAATTGTCATGAAATGTGATATATTTTAATCATGTAGCAAAACTTGGGGAGTTGTAGTATTAGTATGATGAATTTCATAATTATACTTAATTTTAATTCACAAGTGTCAATCATATAGGGTCATCAGAAGAAATACTATAATCTGCACAAAGTTTTAATGCATGGATTGTTACAAGCTGTACTTGTTTGCATATTGTTTTATTATAATTTAATAGTATTTTAAGTTTCTAAATTTAATTAAACAACTTTATTTTGCTCAGAAAACTGTAAAC
>NW_017100181.1:71102-73138 GCF_001263275.1 Habropoda laboriosa | reverse complement strand
TAATAATATGATTATTTAATTTATTAATTCATTTAACAATGCACAGTTAAATGTATAGATCAATACTATATTTCGTGTTTGTGGGAGTGCGGAACTTACTCCGTTCTTCGATGGTATGTGATGTTTCTTGAAATTTATAAAAATTATTCACATCAGATAGAGCTTTTTCTCCTTTTGTATATACTTTTGTAAAATCTCTGCAATTACGTGTAACTTCTACGATTTATTATTTTTAGTTAATAATTATAAAGGTCAAAGAAATTGTCATAAATTTATGTGCTTCGATTATTTAACATTAAATATATGATTACGCAATGTAATTAATTTGTTCAATAATTTCTTTAACATAATTCATATCGCGTACATGTTTATATTTCTGAATTTTCATATCTAAAAACTAAAAGTTGCATGTTGCATGTTTATCAACTTCAGCCTATTTTCGTCATTTAAGTAAGGGTAAGTATATTTTCTGTGTATCCTTGTGTTGCTATTAATGGGTGGAAAATATTAATTACAAATGATATTTCATATTTTTTTAAAATTCTTAACAATTAAGAATGCTTTCTGCTTAATTAATTCATTAATTATTTTATGGTTGTTTATGTACATGAATTGTAAACATTTACACAATTATTTTTTCTTACAGATACAGAAAACATCAAATTTGTATTTGCAGCAGTGAGAGATACCATTCTACAAAATAACTTGAAAGAATATAATTTGGTTTAGATGGTAATACATAGAATTCAGGATGGACTCGAGAATTTTTCTTATACCCTGACCAAGGTATCAGCGTGAACTCTGTTAAGTTATAAATGGGGAAGAGGCGAAAAAGGCAGAAAATAAACAGTAATTTGTGGTGCCATCAGCATACTGTTGCTGCACCATTACAAGTGTACCAACTATTGATTAGTAAAATTTATAACGGAGGTAACAGCGATGAACAAATATGGACCTAAATCTGAGCGTTATACGTTCTTTCCTAACCTTCTCACTGTCAATACCAACAAATCGATTTAGTTTCGTACTGTATTTGTTGAATTTGTTACCTTTTTATAGATTAGTTTAGTCAATCATGCCTGGCTGACTGCATAATCGTCTGATTTTTATATAACAATACCACGAGCAACACGTAAATAAACATATAAGATAGAGTGCAGCCATGCCGTACAATGTCTGTCCAAGTGTTTATCTCAAATTGAGAGATCTCAGCAAGAAACTGAAGAGAAGAAGGACAAATGCTTTTTAATCACAAGTAGTCGGTGACACAAGTGAGAGCAATTCTAGTGCCATTTACTAGTGTGGTGTTTTTATTGCAGTCCTTTCTTAGATGCAAAGAGCCAAAGTGTTTTTTTTATCTGTGCCAGAAGCGACATCTGTTTGATGTGACTTTAGGTAATTAAGAGGTGAAAGATTGCAGATTCTTCTGCTGTCTTTTTTCTCCATAGAGGCTGTGTACAGAATGTAAGGGCTGCGATCTCATGCCGTACAATTATAATCTTGCAATTTACGAATGACATAAAAATCTTCAACGTAACAGTGGCTTTCCTTTCATCCAGCCCTTGCTTAATGGCACAGCATCGCGCAGCTAGGGACATGATTCAAGAACATATGGCCCTGGCTCGCATTGTATCCACATTACAGTGTACATATGTATGAACTGCTCACTGCCTGCGCTCGCTCATGCTGGCTAGCGCGCTGCCCACTGTTTGTATTCTCTAGTGGTTCGACTAACTGCCGTTCGTGCCACCTTTTGCTGTTCTATCAAGAGAGCATTTGTATAGAGGTGATAGAAACTGCTTTGCACGAACCTAGAGAGTACTTGCACAATAAAGTTCATGGTGTTGGTCAGATCAGTGAATTAGGGTGTGACGTTTAGACATGTGTAGCCTGAACGTCTAAGCCTGATGCTGCTGACACTGCACGCACACCGGGCAGTATACGTCATACCCACTTTGATTGAAACACTGAGTTTATATGAAAGAAAAAATATATAAATACATTGGATAAAATATAATAATAAGAGAAAACAAATA
>NW_017100181.1:50958-71066 GCF_001263275.1 Habropoda laboriosa | reverse complement strand
TGATAATACTGCTTGTTTTTCAGTGAGAGTGTGTGATTAAAGCGAGCGGATGGTAGTAAGAGAGGAAATAAATGTATACTCGAAGTGTGAAATGATGTTAGGGAGAAAAAATGGTAGTGCAAATGAGAAGGCATGATAGGGTGGGAGAGAGAGAGAGGGAGAGGAAGGAGGGAGGCAGAGAGTGCGAGAGAGAATTTAGATGTACGATATGCATGCGTGAAACATTTTAACAAACGATAAAAATTTGGTTGAGACAAACAGGCTTTATTTCGCCTGATTCGAAAACGAGCGAGTGACGCGCAAATTTGTGGCTATAGTTCATTTGTAAATCATTTTTTTGTCAAAAGTATACATTTTTCTGAAAGCATAATATGTTGGGTATTCTTTCTGTGTGTATAAAATGTAAACACCTACCAAACCCAAAATGAAATCAATGTTTCTAACTTATTTATAATAAATAATATACATTAATGATAAAAATAAATGCAGTTTGTGACAGTAATATTGATATATGATACAGCATTTATCCTGTATATTTATCTCAAAAAATGGTAATCCTTGAATGTAGCAATAATCCTTGATCCTATTCATTTTATCTTATAGAGAATTATGTTTAATTATGTATATAATAAAAAAACAAAAATTCTTTATCTTAAGTTATACTTTGTTTTCATTGTGTAAGAACTGTTACTTTTTATAGAAGAAATATATTTTCCTTTAATAATATATTGTGAAATTTTTCTTACCGCTGTTACGTAAACTCGTCATAACGCACATCAAATGAATTATTAATTGAGAATTATAATTGTATTTATTTGACACGTGTACTTTCTATGTTTTTCTGTTAAAATAAATTATTATATCCCGTTTCCTTTTTTTTTTGGTTTTTGAAAAATTGCTTCAACGTAACAAGCTTTATAAAAAAGGAAATATTTAAATTATTTATCTCGTTAAATGTTTTATCTTGAATTTGTATCGGTTATTCATTGGATGAATGTGTACATTTATTAACAGCAACTACAATTCATTGTTCATTTTAATTTATATTACATAAGTGACTTAAAATTGGGTGTTCAATAAAATAGTACAATGTACATCTTAATTACCATGTTTATAATAAAATGAAATAAATTTTCGTAATAAAAATATGTTTCAAGTATTTACTGTTTCCACATAAAAAACAATTAACAAGCGTGCTTATTCCTTGCTGTATAATATCTTACTTAAATAGAACCGTATTATGCGTGATTTACTTAATAAAAAATTGTAGCTGGCATACAGAAATATAATCGTACAACGTAAACCAATGAGGAAGTGGGCCACCTGGTGGCGCGTTTCCAAACATCGCGCCATTTTATTAAGGCGAAAATGTCGTCATTGGGAAAAGTATGTCTGGCTGGTGCGGTGAGGAGAAAGCGCGCGCGCGCGCAACGTGTATGATCGCGGTATCGTTTCTGCAAGTATAGTCCTGCGGAGGGATCATCGAAAGGACTACACCCCTAAAGTAGAGAGAGTCGAGCTTCGTTACACGGATCGACTAGTATAGTGAATAAAGACACGTAACAGGAAAAATGAGTCTTCTGTTGGAAGAGGAAGAAATTGATGAGTGAGTATTTCTGTCAGTTTCAATTATATTTTCTACGTTTAAGTCTGACCCCACGACTTTTCCTCCCTATAACCGTAATTCCAAAAAAAAGGCTTGGCTTTATTCATAGTCCATTTTCATAATGTGACTACGATTTCTTTCTTCGCGAACGTTTACATTTAAACAAACCCTATCGATGAGAACTGTTTTTCACAATCAAATTTAAGTTTCGAATGTTTCGCGTGATTATTATTAACATTTCCTAAGAACCTTTGCGAGATCAGTATAGAAGCTACAAGTGTACGCAGTTACATGTGATTTTGACGTCGTATTCTTTCTCGAAACATTGATTTAGGGAAAACGCAACAGACATTCTTCTTAAAAGCTAACTATGCTTTAATTCACTATATCATCCTATTCTTTTATATCTGAAGTGTAAAATATATTTTTTTAATGGTAAAAAACATCGAGACTTAAAAATATCAATCGATCACATGGGATTCTTAGCAACACAACGTTCCAATAATATTAATAGTACTTGTTGAGTTTTCCGTGTCTCTGGCTAAACAGTACAGCCCTTCTGTAAACTTTTTCTCGATTTTTATACAAGTTTGTTATACTTCAGCATATACTTACAGTAAAAGAAAGAGAAATAAACTTGTGCAATGTTGAATTTGTAAGAAATATAATATTCAAAGTAATGATGTATTTATTTGTTTGAATGGAACATATTGTTGAAATTAAACTACATATTTATAAGTAATGAAATGTTCAAACGTGTACGATATACATGAGAAGTATAGAAAACAATTCTATAATACATATTGCGTGTCACATATAAATCAATGTAAACCTACTGGAATGTTGCTAAAAGGAAATATTACTTAATGAATTTCATTTTTTGTATATCAATATAATGCGGATTAAAGCGAAAATAAGTGAAACACGTGAATTCGTTTACCCCAGGTATCATTCGTCTGCAACGAAACGGCCGATCGATGATATAACCACGTATTGTGTTCTGTGCGTGTATTATGTTCTGTTTTCTCGAATTACTCAGCCACGTATTTTTCCGTATAGCAAGAACAAGAAGATAATGCGAATCCTCTAATTGATTAAGCGGTAGTTAAATAATTCGGTCGTTATCGAGTTCCAATCGATTTACCTTGAAATTCAAGGTGCTTTTTATTATTGGGTTACTAAATGACGAACATCCGGTGCATCATGTGACCAACAGAGAATGAAATTACACTTTTGGCACTTTCGACGGTACACTTAACTTTCGGTATCGTTACTATTATTGATATCGTTAGGTATTATCTAATCTTTTCGAATATTAATTATCCGAAAGTAAAACACAAACCAGGGTGTTATCAACTATTGATAAGAAGTTATGATTCTAAATTGAATCAATGTAATTGTTTAAGGTGTTTATCGTATTTTTCATTGAGCTGTATATTTGCATTAACGTCGGGCACACGGACAAGATAATTTGCTATTTAAACTCTCTGCTTCCGAAAATGCTAGTTAATAATTTTTTATACGTCAATGTTATATTTCGTTAAAAGTGTACTATACTGTAAGTCGCGTTTGTTTTAGGCTTTCTTTACCATTTTTTTTTTTTTTACAGTGAATGTAAATAGTATTTGTACACCCTATAAAGCGGAATAACTTTTTTAAAATTGGGCCAAACGACTTGAGTTTTTTTGAGAAGTTAAAAAGATAAGTTCCTTTTCCTAATTTTCATTTTCAAATTAAAATTTTACTGAGGTTGTTAAACGAATTAGTACGTACTTTTTTAGGTTACGTTTGCCTTCGTACAATATATTGTATGGTCGACAAAAAACGCTAATTGACATACATGTGAATAAAAAAATACAAGGTTCCGTTTAAAAAACATTAACTTGACTTTGAAATATCTTCTCCACTGCTACACTTACAGAAAAATTATTCATGCCACATAATGTGCCCCTTTATACCAGACAACTTTTGTACGAACAGTTTTTTGATAGCTTCAAAAAAGCTAGATAAACGTAACACTCTGTATGTGCACAAAATGGCTACGTTTGTTTGACGCTATTCCATACAGTGCAATTGCATACACATGTAAAATTATAAAATTATAATATTTTGTACAATTCGTCTACTTTCAGTTATTTTCATTCTTGCTACCAGTGTATAATTAGAACGAAATTCGAATTGTAGAGAAATTATTATAAACTTTGTGTTTTAAAAATAGAACATTATCTTAACATTTGAGGAACTTTAAATCATAAAATGTATAGTATTAAACATTACGCAAAGAGTTGTTCGATTTCTTATCGGACTGCAATGTTTTTAAACGCAAGGAATTATTATGTAAGAAATTACTGTCATAGATTTTGATTTTATTCGAGATTTTATCAATTTTCGTTATAAAGTGCAATTTACCAATTTAAACGATTCAACACTTCACTGTAAGTAAAAAAGTGAATTTTAATATTTTTTTCGAGACACTCGAAGTATATAGATAAAGTATGTGCTAAAAATAAAAGAAGGTTACATGTTTTAATACGACGCAGGAGCTGTAGGTAACGCGTGTATCGAGCTTGTATGATTCAGCGTGATGTACACCGCTTTATTCGGAAATTTTCAGTTACGTAAAGGACCTTGTTCACGGTCCATAAAGAGTTGTTCAAACACGGATTATCTTCTGCTTTCGTGGATTTATTACCAGTGTACAATAGCACAGGTATCTGGTATTAACTTCTCCCTTAAATTTCAATGACGGGTGTGAAAGCGTTAGAATCATAAACACACCGTTATTTATGGCAGAGGAAGAGCATTGTAATTTTTCAATAAAATAAAAAAATTTTTTAAGGTATCTCATTTACAGCAAAAGACTAGAATCTACATTTTTAATCAATCTCTGGACGGGTAAAAGAGTATTAGTCAAATTTTGGTTAAAACAGTATAAGTAAGCTAATATATTTTATATTGCTGAAAATTACATACTTCAACTCAGCAAAAGTTTTGGAAAAGTTTAACAAATTTTTTCAGTTTTTTTTTTATTTTTCACAACTTGTCTATTATGTTTGTTCGAGCAAAATTTATCAAATCGTGTCTTCGCCACAAGCTTCTGTTAAATTACTAGATTGTAACCCTTTTCCCCACATTGTCTGTCAAATGTAGGCCGTGCCTCTACATTCCGTCCGTAAAACGTAAACCCTCCTTCCACATTGTCTTCAAATGGTGTCTCTCCCTTCACAGTGTTCACCGAATGGTGTCTCTCCCCTCACACTGTCCACCGAATAGTGTCTCTCCCCCTCACACTGTCCACCGAACGGTATTTCTCCCTCCACAGTGTCGACCAAACCTTCCACATTGTCTTCAAATGGTGTCTCTCCCTTCACAGTGTTCACCGAATGGTGTCTCTCCCCCTCACACTGTCCACCGAACGGTATTTCTCCCTCCACAGTGTCGACCAAATGGTGTCTCTCCCTCCACAGTGTTCACCAAACGGTGTCTCTCCCTCCATATTGTCCGTAGAGCGTAGGCCATGCATACGTGGTACAGCTTACATTTTACGGACAATGTGTATAGATTTTTCATGTATTTTTCTAGCAATTCGTTTTTGTAATTCACCCAAAGCGATATATCATGAAATGAAATTAATCACTCAACAAGTATTAATAAGTAAATGTTGTTCAAATTATATCGTGTTTGGTCTCATTTTTATTAGAACAAACTCATCAATATGTTATTAACTTTGTCATAAAATAAAAACGCTGTAGTGTCTCCTCTTTTTAAAAATAAAAACAGTATCTCCTCTACCTAAACTGTCCTGTTTAGGTTCCATGCTGGTGGACACTGTGAGAAGCTTTACTGTATCCGGACACTACTGTATTATTCGTTTAGCTTAAAATTAATACAAAAGTGAATAGAAATATAGTCGTGTTTGGTATCATTTTGATCGTACGAATCTCAATAATCCGACTAAGGCCATCTCGTAACAATATAATACAAAATATAAAAAATTACATTTTTCTTATTCTGGTAATTCAATACCAGTTGAGATAGCGCCGAGGCCTACAGTTCTAGGAACTGATGGGGAGATTCCCATGTGAAGCAGGGAGAAAATCAAAGGGTATAAAGGTATAAGCTGGACTTGGCCACAAGTGGCTCGCTTCACAATCTTCAGAACGGATTTTCTTGCAATGTAAAAATAGTCGTTTTAATATTTCAAAAGAAATCCGCATTTCTTTGCGTTTTTCATTTTTTACAACTAGGATTTGCAACTAACAAATCGGAAAAAATTCTCTAACATACTATGCTATCGTATATACAATATATCATATTTTTTTCAAAATTTTTGATTACCACTAAATAGGGAAAATAGAGCAAAAACTGATATACCAAATTTTTTCTTTAACTACCCCCTTGGTCGAGATAGAAGGTTGAAACTTGGTGTCGAATGTTTTCTTTCGGCAAGCTATTGAATGGTCCATTACAAGACCAATTTGGTTCATAGCACTATTGCCCCTCTTATCCTGCTATACCCTTTACCGGCTATTTATTGTGTTCAATACTTTTATATATCAAAAGTTGTAAACAAAATACTCTAATTCCAGAGTACTATTATAAATTCTTGTCTGCGTATTGCAAACAATTAATGTAAATCATTAAAAAATTACGTGCTTGGTAATTATTGCAGTTGCAGTAACTTTATCAATGTTAACGGACAAAAGTGAAATGAGAAGTAAAGGATTGTTTAGTTTCTTAAAACTATTACAACGAATTATTTAATTACAAGTTATACTCAAATTTTATTCTTCTCCACAGAAATAATTTCCTTGAGAATTTCATTTTGTAGGTTTAATAATCCATGTTTACGTTTAAATTATATTACAAATTATTAGTTTTAGAACTGAACTTTATAAGTATCAATACGTTTAAGTTTCCATAGGAGATGTTTGCCATCTATTGTTCCTATTGTTCGAGCGCATATTTCCTGCCTTCTCCTTCGCAACATGTAACTTTAGTAAATCTATTGATTTCTATTTCGTATTACCGTTGCAATCGGTAGATAATTACATTATACGTTCTTGCACTTTGCACATTTAACGTAACATTGTAACGAATGTTCATGCGCATACTTAATGAATCTTCTAAGTTACCTGCGTTATTACGAGACGCATATGCGTCTTTTGTTAAAGACGAAAATAATTTGTTCCAAACTGCTACCGTATCTTAGCAAGATTAACAAAACAACTACAGCGAAGTTAATCTCGTTGAAAGCAATGTGTAGTTTGCTGCAATCAATAAACGATAGATTTATAAAAAACTTCGTGAAAGTAAAGCGATGCTAAATTTCTGTGTGTAAGAGCCTATTATCCAGTTGCTCCAGTAAATACCATTACACAATACGTTGAATTATTGTATCTTTAACCAACAGTTACTTCCTACTCGAAATAAAATAGATTCGAAGTGTGTCGATAAGTAATTTCTGTTAGAATTTGTAGACAAACTATGTTCGTATTAGGTGTACAAATGAATTCGAAGCAATCGCATCAAATCAATTGCAACTCTGTTTTACATGTAAATATTTTCCCACTGTTTTGTGCTTTTGAAGCTCCAACCTTAATACTGACAAACACATATATAACTTGTCAGAACAAACGACATAACCTCACCGTACAATAGTGAAAACAATGGCGACCGAAAAGCAACACATCAGGTATTGTATTCTTTTTGCGTTTCAATTCAGAAAAAATGCCGCTAAAGTCAGAGGCAGGATTTGTTCAGCGTTGAGGGCAGGTGCCTGTGGTACACAAAACATGCAAAAAATGATACCAGAGTGTTCGCGCCCAGAATCGTTGACTCGCGATGGGAGCGCGGTTGCCAATGAAAAATTCCGAAAAATTTGGAACTTTGCAGAAATGTAGTTCAAGTGACGCTAATTACGAATTTTTTTTTTGTTTCGGTAAAGAAACGGCTCTAAGTGTGAAAAACAAACCCTTTACAGATAGTGCGAATTTTCATATTATCGTGAACATTTACGAAACCGTACAAAATATGGAAAAAAAGTTAAATTCAAAGTTGTTTAGTTTTTGATGTTTTACATTGTGGTTTTAAAGAATTTTTGAAGAATATTATTTTTTCAAAATTCACCCCCATCACACTTTTCGAAAATTCTTTACCACAATGGGAAAAACGCCGTACGAGTTACCGGAAGCTCCGCTTTGTGCCAAATTTCGCCCACACCTTGAAGCGGGTACCACTTTGCACTATAGAGACTAAAATATTTTTTGAACTAATACTTTTTCGACTTAACCCTAGAGCGGTCTTCGGGTCTTTTCTGACCCACCGCCTTTTTATATTTTTAGTCATTTTTGCTGTTATCAAGTTTACGTTCCTTAACATTATTTTAAACGTTTGTTGTCTAGGTTCATATGTCGCGTTGAAAACAAAAATTATTACACATAAGGTCTTAGGTCCTTTTTGACCCAAAAGTCTTAAGTGTACAGTCAAAACGAAGAACGCAGTAGGGTTAAATACTTTAATACTTTTTATAGGAAATAAAGAGCTCCATCGACTGATGCACTAAAAATTATATTATTCTATTTAAGAGAACGTATGTCACCTTCATATGACCTTTACGCGTCTACCTACAGAAAAACTAATTACACCAGAGTATGTCCCTCTCGAAACCATTCAATTCCTTTCTGAACAATTTTTCATATAGCGGGTAATTTACGAGTAATTCTCATTTATAGATTAAAATTGGACACTCTGTATAGTAGTTCTCAAAAGTATATTCTAAACGCATTTTTTGTATCGGCAAAACGCGACACGAAGTCAGTCTTAATTCAAGTCTCGTCGCGTTCAGTATGTTTGTCAGATCATCCAGTCTCAGATCAATTTAATTCACTAGTGCAGTTCAGTCGGACTAGAAAAGAAAAATCATCTCAGCAGTTTTCTTAATTCCTGCCTCTGCACCATCGACATCACGTATTCCAGAATAAATCCCTAAAATGATTTGATCCGTAAGAAAGGGGCAAGACACTTTCGTATTTGGCAACACCACATTGATAAAAATCCAGTAGATTTAAGTCTGGCATTTTGCGTTGGCCAGATGATAGGTTATTCCGTTTTGTATTTGGAAGTTGCTTGTTTGAAAATTGTTCAGTCGTTAAACGACTAAAACAAGGTAAAGTTGTGCATAAACTATACATGAAATCGCAACTTCGAGCCAAATATTTTCTGATAATTACCTTAATTGTTCTTTTAAATATGAAGGAATTGTTAATGGTAAATATTATCGCTGCATAGAATTAGTTGTACCATAGATTAGTTTGTCAGGAGAATGTTTCAAATATAAAACTGCGTATAATTTAAAAATCAGGTCATATAGGACAGACTTTTCTCATTATTTTTATGCAATCAGTTCACCAATGAAGTTGTGCCCATAAATTTTGACATATCCTCTGAGTAAAATCAATATGTCTGTCTCTTTGCATTCGCTGCTGACAAGCGAACATCCCAAAGTGATAATCATCGATTTCGATGATACTTTTATACGAAGTGAGTCACCTAAGACTAGAATCTGAAATATCTTTGAAGCAATCGATTATACCGAAATATGTTCCAGGCAAACGTTGAATAGTGTCAAGGGGGACATAATTTGAGATCATCAGGGCTGTATTTATACTTTTGTAGGCCCTAGGCGCAACATCGTTACGAGAAGGTCTCAAAAGAACAAGCCTATTTCAGTTAATCAAATTCATGTACATTTTTTTTTAAGTTTATTGAAAATAAAAATCGACGTTTCCATAATAACTTATTTTAATAAAATAAAAATAACAACATTGGTAGAGGAGAAGGTCTAAATATGGGCTAGTTGACTCCTCTATACATCTGTTTACATTTAAGAAAGTATAAAAATAAATCAGTTCAAACTTAAATAAAAAAAGGAAATAATAACTGAAAGTTGTTTTTATATTATGGATTTAATATTTAAAAATAAGTGTTTTATTTTGCAACTATAATTAGGCTGCTTTTGTAGTAAGTAAGGTTCAAAATGTGGCTCCATAGAGAGTGAGGCCCCTAAGCTGGCGCCTAACGCCCCATATGATAAACACGGCCCTGAATATGATTAATTTTTGCTTAGGTGAGCGCGTAGAGTTCAAATCTCGCGTCTCCATGACGTAATCGGCGAAGTCACATGTTGCTATTTTCTTTGTAACAATGCCGCCGGAAGGCACATCAAAGGTGTGCCGACCCGCACTACACATCCTTGCAGTATGTAATAATAAATTAGATACTCTGTACATAAAAAAAAGTTTTCACTTCATAAGAATCATGAAAATTGTTAACTAACCTTTTTCAACGAATATACAGAGTATCAGACTTATTTACTAAATGGATAAAATGCTATTCAAAATCGTTTAATCTATTGTGTTAACCCCTCGTAGGCAAACATATTTCTTCACATTTCGTAGGCAACCTGAGTCCAAGTTTAATTTTTTTACTCTTTTAAGTTTCCAAAAAATCTGAAAAAATTTTGGAGTACTTATCAAAGTCTCTACTACATTATACAATTGTTCGTTAAGTCAAATGTTTAAAACTTGTTTCGTTTCGAAGATAATACAAAAGTGAAATTTCGCTTGTGTCGTCAACGACCCAGAGTGCCTACAAAGGGTTGAGAAATATATATTCTCTTTTAAAATTTCGGCCTGTTATTATGGTCTATTTAACAATGGGCCTTTAGATAGCTGGAAATTACGAAAGGTAGTGAACCGCGTCACGAGATCACCTTAAAGTATTCTCCTGTTAGTGCATTGATCGAAAGTTTTTTTTTTCTTCAAGGTCATTTTTAGTTTTTCGTTGATAAATTTACAATTTTTTATGAATGGCGAAACAGTGTTCAAAATGGCGCCTTTCAGTTGGTAATGAATAGTTCATTCTACGACATTTACACTTATAGAGACCAAAAAAACTTGAAGGTAACCATGAAAGCTTCTAAAATTAAAAAAAAGCTGATGAAAAGTATACTACAGTTATCTTGAGGAACTCTTTGCACCATATTATACAACAAAAAAAAGTTTCGATCGGTTCATTGAGAATAGAATAATTTAAGGTGATCACGTTACATGGTCCACCTTGTATAAGAGCAACGTGTTCAAGCAAGATTTACCCAAAATTTCGTTTCGCTCTGTAAAGGCTGTTCACGAACAGTGATGAGGACGCACCTTTAGGTGTAAAGTGTGACGTGCGTAAAACACGCCTTTCTATGTGTCTGATACTTCGGTTTCCATGGTGACGAGGATTGAACGTGGAGATCATCTGTCGTGTTTCGAGAGAGTGAGAAACGCGGTCTGATTCGAAAAATCGCCCTCTGTAGAATTATAGCGGCAGATAAAAACCCTTGAAATTTACCGGATCAGCAGACATTTCCAGGGAAATAGATGGAAAATATTTGCGAGATTTCGCGCATCGAGAGACTTCTCGTTAAAACGGTGAAAAAATATACAGGGTGTTCTTGTTATTAGTAGCCAGCGTTTTTCTTGTAAATAGTAAGTGTACGGCAAAAATTGAAGAGGAAAATGTTTTACTGTTTTACATTTGCAATATTTCTCGAGAAACGAAGGTGACCGTTAATTTTTTTAATGCAATGCCGTATATTCTTTTATACGATATAAAAGCCACTGTCAAGAAGAATTCAACCATTGTTACATAGTGACTTACAAAATCGTACAAGGTTAGGAATGGAAGAAATAATTCGAACTTTTACTGTGATTACACGTGTCATGTCTACTTTTTCTTCTGCCACATGAGATACTATTAAACACTGAATTCCAAAATTGAATATTTTACTTATTATTTTAACCCTCCATAGGTAGTCCGGATCTTTGACGACCCAAATGAAATTTCACTCCCGTATTTCTTCGAAACGAATTTTGATTTGTATTGAAGAAAGTTTTAATCATTTGACTCAACGAACAATTGTACAATGTCGCAGAGACTTTGATAAGTACTCCAGAATTTTTTCAGACTTTCTGAAAGCTTAGAACGGTAAAAAAATTAGACAGGGACACAAACTACCCAGTTTACCTACGGAGGGATAAAATTTGAAAAAATGTTTACCTACGAAGGGTTAAAATACGAAATTGTAACGTTGAAATGGTTCTCACTGTTTCATCTGAGGATACTGAAATTAAGCATTCGTACATGGTATGTACTACTGGAAACGTATGTAAATATTCCAATAGTCAATAACTACACAATACCAGTCACATTGAACGCGTTACATATGTATTCTCATCAATGAGACGTATTTGTAAATACAATATTACGAAATGTTCAAACTGTTTCTTTCATTTCTGATCTTGTATGCCTTCGAAGGTCATTACGTCATACATGACTGAATTCGTTTTAATAGTCGCTATCATATCACATACAAAAATGTGTGGTATTTCTCATAAAAAATCGAAGGTTTCCTTTTCTCCAAGAATATTGTAAGTATAAAAAATTTGCATACGCTTGGTTATGAAAGACAGTCAAACTTTTGCCTCTTTCACTTTGTCCATATACGAGAAAAACGCTGGCTAATAATGGCGTGAACACCCTGTATACCGAGTATATGCAGATTACTGTTTACAGTTACGAACAGAAGTATTAGCACAGCTAGCTTTTAATTATATAATTGCATGTAAATCTAAGGAACAAAACGATATTCGGTTAATTTCTGCATAAATTGCAGTTATTGGTTTTATAATTTTAGGATATTAGAATCGCATAACAAAGGAAAATAATAAAATGTGCATTAACAGCTATTTTTACCGAGGCAAAAGTATTGGCACATTTAAAAAATTTGCTTTTTTTGTAAATTAGAATCAAATTTTTACAATGTTAAGTTGAAAAATTTGCACGGACCCAATAAAATATCACACACTATAAATTTCATTCACGTATGTGTGTTTAAAAATGTCATAATATGATTTTTGCGTTTCATGACTTTCTCCATTTTGTTCGAATACTCGTCCAACGATTGTCGTGTATGGAGATACAGAAATTCCATAGTTGTTTCCCTGAACCTTATCGATTTCCACTTCATATCGTGGTTTCGAGACAGAATAAATACAAGGTGACGTCCCTTGTGAAAGAAGACAAGTGAACAATGATAAAACAGGATTCTGCTTGTTTTTGTTATCTTCAGACCTTATTAATTTTCATAATGTTTATTTGTTTCTTGTTTTTTCCGAATTACTCTTGCTTCATCCATCTCGGAATAGCCGAATTCATCACCACATGGAGAATCAGTAGACGTGATCTACAAATTCAGGAAGTCCATTTCCAGATTCGTGTACTAATCTCCAATTAGTGCAAAAATGATTTAATCTTGGATGAGTTTTGGAGTGAGAAAGTGAAATTTTCGTTCGAAAGAAAGTTGAAAGAAGACTAAATTCAGCTTATAATTAAGCATACGCTAATAACACGCTTGTAAAGCCTATTATACATTTTTCAAATACCTTATTAATATATTCGTCAATCCTAATGCATCAGATGTTCGATGAAGATAATATGGTATAGTCATTATGTCAACATAAATGTCATTATGATTTTTATTCAAAGAAACATATTTTTTCCCAAGTGTACGCAGAAATGCGTTTAACCCTTTCATTGCTGTTGGCGCCTATAGACGCTTTTAAAATTCGCTCGTGCCTTTTGGCACACTTCCATCTTCATTTAATCCTCAATTCTATCCCTCGTGCACTTTCACCTTAATTGAATAAAACAATTTTTGAAACGATACGACCGAAACAAAAAACTTTGTGGCCGTGTTTAAATATCTGCCATGTGCGTTCCGTACCAAAATCTGTCTCAGTGAAAGATTGATTTAGAAATATTGTTTACAAAATGTTCTAATGTATAGAATACGCATCACGTAATTATATCTTTCCCATTTGACGCAAGAAAAAATCATTTTCTTAATAAACGAAAGACTGATTGCTTTTCTATTTTCAAATTTTCTGTATTAGGTTATCCCATAAGTTCACGCCGAAAGCGAAAATAATTTTAATGAAAATCCAAAAAAATTCTGTAGCGATGACATAATGGTCTTGACAGAAAAAAAATAGGAAAAAGTTGTGGAACGAGGATTTTTTTTTTTATCAAATTTAAAGGTTGGTTAAAAAAATTACTTTATAGAAGCGTCTTTCTAGTTTACAATAAATGCCGGGAAAAACATTGTTCTATATTAGGAAGTAGTTCTATAATAAGAAAATTGTAACAGAGATATCAAAGTAAGCAATGTTATTACAGAAAGTTGGTCGTTTGCTTCAAAGTAACATTAATTGACCTCCAACGGTGAATAAATATAAACTGCTCGTGCAATATAGACATTATCGATGAAACAGGTTTAAACTGCACGTTAGTCCTGATAATTCTGGAGGTGCATGCACATATTCGACTCTCGTGATAATATAATTTGAAATTCTTTCGCATGTAACGCAAACTGCCTAACTTCGGAAATATTATCATTGTCATTTCTCGTGTTTCCTTCAACGTATTTAATAATTTTTATTTTCAAGTTGGAGAGTTACCTATCTGAATGCTTTTGTGTAAAAGAAAGGAGGTCACCTTGATTTATATTACCCTTTTAAATGCAAATAATGCACGTATCTCTGAGAATGAGCACGAGGCAGCATATTTCGACATTGATATATCGCAGCTACATATTTTCGGATAGTATCAGTCTTCATATTTCTCGAAGAATAGGAAGGCTATTGCCATTGAAATAAAGATACGTAAATATTAGATCATCCTGAAAGTTCCCGCGGTTTTAAGCTGTTCATATTGAAAAACACATAACTCCATTGAAATTGAACATTTGTATTTAATACAATTTCCATAATGTTCGATACACTTTCGCCAACGTATTACAAGAGCATTCATTCCGCGTACATAAAAATCCAAATCCCTAAGAGAAGGAAACTGTTGAAAGGTGTTTTCAATATCCTCTTGTGTCTCAACCCTCGGAAGGCGAATGGGTTTAGACGGACGCGGGAGACGAATGCAGGGTCATTTTGACTCATAGCAAAATTTCTATTGTACACGAGTTTCAAGAAGGAATTCGGTATAAATTTGTATACTTTCAACTGTATATATTTCATATTTTTCTTATTTATTTACATTTGATACATAAAGTACGTGTATTTCCTCTACCAAACGTAATCTGAGCCGCCTGACTTTATCGCTGTTGAGTCAAAATGACCCTGCATTCGTCGTACGAGGGTTAAATCGTTTTTGTGTAAGGAAATTGTCAACACCCTGTAAAGGACAAAAATGTCTCCTCTGGACAAAGACACTAAGACTTCCACCAGATGTGTTTGGTGTTCGTCTTCGAGTCAAGCACTGCACACTGCAATACAATAGAGCAGAGGTCGGGAACCTGCGGCTCCTGCTGTTGCCACCACAGAACCGACAGTTACCCCCCAAAAAATAACTATAATGCGTCGGTAAAGTAAATGTTTCGACGCGATTCTCAAATTTGCGATTCTTAAATTTAACGATTCTTAAATTAAAATTGCGGCTCCCTAAATTTTATTTTTTGTACGTTATTTTGTTGAAATGGCTCTTCGGTTCCGAAAGGTTCCCGACCCCTGCAATAGAGTAAACAGTTCCTAGGTATAAGCGGACCCCAACTTTCCCTTTTTGGGTGTCCAGGAACAGTTCGTTAGAGCATTTGAAAGAGTAAAGACATTTCCTCTCGAGTACGGTAATAAATAGAATATTAACAGTTTACAAAGACTATTTCATTTCAATAACCCATTTCCAGTATCGTTAAAGAACAGAATTAACAATCGGTACTGTTGTTCCAGTTTATATTGTGGTAAAAAATCAGTCGAATAAAGATAGTGGGTTTGAGTGAGAGAGAGCGTCTTTGTTCCAGGGGAGCATTATTTTTGTAATTCTTAGTGCTAATTGTGGACGATTGCTCGTTTATATAGTATATGAGCTTTAGAAGATAAATAAACCATTAAAACTGCAAAACAGTGAAATGACACTTTATCCAGACTTAATCATAAAATTATCACATATAAGACCACCACGTGAAAACAATATGCATTTCCATTTAAAACATTACGTTACATTTATGAAAAATGTGAAGCCGTAAGAAAGTAGACCATTCTACACCACTCAACTTTTTCCTAATATAATCCGTCCCAATTGCGTGACTCACCCTATATATTACTTATAAAGCTAGGATATTGATTTTGTAATTGTTTACATAACTCACGCTATACTTCTTTTTACGATATAGCAAGGAATTTCTTTGAATATATTTTTCGATTAAATCGAAAGGTAGGCCAGAAAAGTAGCATTACAATTATGCAGTATTATGCAGTATAGGGTAGACTTAACACTCCGTGCATTTTTGTGTCACACGGTCATTACCATTTCCGTGTCATTTTCTACGTTACCGATACAGCATGAAGTCATATTACAACACTAGTAACGAACGGAATTAAAATTAACAGATCATAAAGAAGGCACATAGTGCTCTATAATTGTAATCTATTAATATCTTGCACAATTACCCGAGTATGTTACATATAGAATAAATCGAAAAATTTTTTTAAAGAGTTTTATTATATCACACACCCTATATTTAACAACACTTATAATAATTCACACTGTAATTCAACGCAAAATAATTTGAAATACAATAAAATTTACAACACTTTGTATGCTTGCGGGGTACTTAAAAAATTACTTTTAAACACAGATAGAAAGGTATGAAAGAACGAGTAATCAAAACGTGTGCATGATTGTCGTATTCTGAAATGTGTTCAAGTCAACAGCGAGCATTTTGAACATCTTTTTTGAATTTTTAAACGTAATTAAAAATGTCCTACGTAGATAATAAAGTTGTAAATAGTGACCTTTACCATTTTCTTCGCGATTCCCACAAATTGCAATTTTTTCAAAATTTTTTATCACGTCATCTAGAAAACTAATCCTCCTAACTTCTCAAAAAAGCTCAAGTCGTTTGGCACAATTTTAAAAAAGTTACTCTATTTTGAAGTGTGTCCACATATTTCTGTCCTTGACTGTATATGAATGGGTTGGTAATTGTCTATCGGTATCAGGGTTAAAACCCGCTTCGCGTCTACTCTATCGTATATACGTCCAAACAAGTGACCTCCTCGATAGTTATTCGGAGTCTCTACCGATATTCCCGAATATGTAACTCGGCTCTGGTTATAGTCACAAGGTCCTGTTATTATTGTATATAAAACTGTCCGCGAGGCCTGAACTCGGTGCTGTTCAACCGCGTAAGTTGCGTAGTGGCTTTCCTTCGTTTCGAGTGTCCTTCAACCTTTTATATTCTATCCTTGTCTATCAAACGGTATTTTATGTAAGTACTACTGGAAAAATGAAAAATGTCAAAGAAAAAGCAAAATTTTAAAATACCATTACATTCTTAAAACTTTACTCTACATGTATGTACATATATCATGTCTGTCTTTTGCATACCTTTAATTTCGAAATTTGGAAATACGATTCTGTGAATTATTCAGTGTCGCCTTACACAACAATTCGAGTCCAACAAAGCCGAAAATAAATCTGTTGGTATGAACTCATTTGCGATACACGTGGTTGGCCAATTGCCACACCACATCGCCTGATTCGGCATTTTACGTGAATTAGTGCTCAAAGCGATATTTCATGACTCGTTACGAAATTACTTTACAAATGAATCGCAAACAAAAAATTAATTTGTTAGAAATTTAACTTTAGGCGTTGCAATGACATCTTTTCTACATATAAAGTTGCAGAAGCAGTCTTACTTATAATTTTCCAATTAAATTAGCATTCGTAAATTTGATTTTGTCGTATAATTTTGTATGAATGGTATCGTTAGAAAATGTGATGATACAGCATTTGCGCCACTGCACCTTTGTCAAACTTATGCGTCTCTCTCTCTCTCTCTCTCTATCTTTCTCTTTTTACTCTGCTTCTTTCCCTTTGTTCTTATCTCTTTAAAAACATTTGAAGATACCGATGATAGTGTTACAAGATTACAGTAAGTTTAATAACTTATGCATATAGGGTGTTTTTTAACTGGACACGGTGGAATATCTCAGAAGAAACTGAACATCCAGTAGTGGGAGAAATTTCAAGGATAAGTTTATTTTTTACATTGTTTTTCATAATATGAATACGTTTGTTGAGATAAATTCAGCGATGTGCCACACGAAGTCATTTCGTTTTATGAAAAATCGTAAAATAGGGAAGAATCCGGGAGTCACCCTACTTGACTGTGTTACTAATACAAATTCTTCAGGATTTTATAATTTTCCATGAAAAGAAATGACTGAATGTGGCACTTCGTTGAACTTGTCTCAGCAACCGCTAGAATATTAATAGAAAAATATAGTGTTTCATTAAAAAAATAAACATGGCCTTGAAATTTCTCCCACTACTTCACACGCGAAAAAACTATACCACATTATGGCCCCCATCATGCAAAATAACTTTTGTAAGAACATTTTTTTGATAGCTTCATTTCCTTCTGAGATATTCTGCCGTGCCCACTTAAAACAGACACCCTATATGGAAGTTGAAGCGGCAACGCCCATTCGTCGATGGGGTGACCCACACCTCTTCGCTTTTCGAAAGCTTATTTTATGAAGGAAACATCAATTGACCAGTATTTTTTTCAAACGAGTCTATGAAGCAGGACAGTGTTAAATATGAAATTAAATTTTTAACATTGAATATTATTGTTTATATTATTAATAATAATACACTTTTTGGTACATATTTAGAAACATTTCCGTTTAAATGATTCCAAATGTAAATTAATATCTCTTAACCCAACAGAGATATTGAGAGCATTTTAACATTTGTTAAATAATCTTCAAACTTTCTTTCCAAAAGGTATCTGGAAATCGTTACTTATACCTATATCCACTTGAATCCTCAGTTCCTGTCAAACGCACATGATTTTTGCCAAAGAACATGCGAGTTAGCTAGCTCGTGGGCCTCAAGGACCTCCATCATAAATTACCTCCTTCCCAAAGAACCAAATTCCTCAAAAACATCATCCCCAACCTCTCGTGGTAGAAATGACAAATAACGCTTTTTACCGATATTAAATTAATCCTCGAGCACCAACTTCAATCAGGAGAAAACCCGGAACTCCAGATGACAAGTTTCGCATTAATCTCGTTCTTTTCAGTTTTGGTGTTAATATGAATGAAGACAATATGAGACGATATGAAAGTTAAAATTTTAACTACAGTTTAAGTCTGTATAAAACCGCTTCCTTTGAAGGCATATACCTCTGTCAATTTTGAGAATTAAGCTTTGAAACTTCGTGGACATATTTTCGAGATGTTAAACTATAAGAAACTGCAAAAAACAATTGATTTTTTCATCCCGTCACAGTAGGAAGATACCTTATCGACTGGTCGGGGTACAACTGTGCTCTAATGAATAAAAATAGCTCTATTTTGTAGAAGAAAAAAAGCGAACAGCTAAACTTCTTTATATCCTGCATCAAGAACGTACATATATGTGATAGATAATAGAGCGGAGAAAGTGTATAAAAATTTATTTTTGAAATTATAACAAAAATATGATGCTTGGGGTACACCTGTATCCCGGTCGGTATTTTATGAAGGTTAATAAAAATTCGTTAGAATGTATGGGACTCTGGAGTCCCACTTGGACTTATTGTTAGAGGGTTAATTCACCAAGTGTTCGACTTGTTATGTTTTCGAGTTTACAACACATGTAATACCTTACATAACGTTCAATATAAGAGAGTACATTTTTACAGAGGTTAATCTATCGATAATTGTGTCGAGTTTGAAAAAAATCAGTGACCTAGTGGCAGAAAGTGATCGTGGCGAAAGTGGCGATTTGAGGTGGAATGGCTCGTACGCAGATTATCGTTGCAAAAGATTGCTTCGACGCTGACGCACGTGACTATAAGAAAAATGTGGCAACTGCGCAATAGGGTAAGCTTTTGGAAGCAGCCTAATGTGAAACCGTTCTAGGATTCATTTTTTTTACTCCCCTCTGACGTTAGGGAATTTCATAAGGGGAGTATTTATGTAAGTACTTGAACTGTTACGTCCATTTTTTTTTTTTTTTTTTTTTTACATAGTTTAGCAACATGAATGTGCTGAAAATATGGCTTTGAACATCGGAAAATAATAGCTTTTAAGATATTACATCTTTGAATCCCGTTATAACTCATATGTATACAAATTTTTCTTTTATCTTTTTCTCGCAGTTTCTTCACAATACGTACTGAACTATAAGAATTTACATTTTGCACATTATCTGCAGTTATTTAGAATTATTGTATACGATTTATAAATAATAATCAAATTTAAGTACTGATACGTTGGTAAATTAGGCATATGCTTTGGGAAATACATTGCAGCCGGCTGTTCCATAAGTAAAGTTATATAAATTTTGTACTCAATGTTGTACTGATTTTAAGAAAAGCAAACCTAAATGT
>NW_017100181.1:47144-50852 GCF_001263275.1 Habropoda laboriosa | reverse complement strand
TGAAAGAAGTCAGTTAGGGTTAAATACTTTGGAAACCATATTAATGTAAATTGGGGTCAGTTTTATGAAGAAATTTTAAATAATAAAGAAATATTAAGGGCGATTTCCTCTTCAAATAAATATATGTGGCCATTGTTTAAGTACCTAATACTTGATACTAGTATCAAGTAGTCATCATATTAATAATAAAAATGTAGAGAGCTTGATTTGTTTATTTTTTCTAATTCGTTAAATACAACAATTGAAATTAAAATGTAATTTTATTTTGTTACAGTTACGAAATATATTCGTTTTTTTTTTCTTTAATAAAAATGTATTGAATTTGCCTTAAAAAAATCTGGTCAATTTATCCATAGGTGAATACAGATAATGTATTCTATTGTGGTACAGATAATAACATTCTCAGAATTTTAATGTTAAATATCTCCTACTTCAAAAGCCATATATCACCAGCTTTAGTATTTCCAGAGTTTGCATTCTGCAAAATGTTTGTTAAAAAAATCAGCGTATATGTATAACACTGGGTATTCTCATTATATAATCCTCTAACGTCGATGGGGAGCAGAGAAAACATGTTCCAAAGCTGTTTCCAAACAATTGTTCTGTTGCGCAGTTGCCACCTTTTTTTTTTTACAGCTATATGCACCAGCGCCAACCTAATCGTTCGTAACGATAACCTGTGTACTATAATCTGTTTTCGGTAACTTCAACTGTTCTTACAGGGATAAAAACGAAGGAATGACGCAGTATGGAGAGAGACAATAGAGAAACGAAGAGAAAAGCGCATAAGTTGATGTACCCGCCACATTTTCTAACAATATCATTCATACAAAATTATGTCATAAAGTTACACTCACGAATGCTACTTGGTTCTTCGTAAATAATAGACGATGTTTGTAAGAAGTCATTCCGTCAGTCATACGAGAAGTCACCTAATAATAAAATTATAAACGAAGACTTATTTTGCTAAATCTACATAAAATATTATTTTTAAACGGTTAGAAAAAATATCGTCATATTGCCTAAAGTTAGAACCATAAAACATTGTCTTACGTATGTACTAACTTACGTAAAATGCTCAATCTGTCGTGGTTTAGTGATTAGCTAATCACATCTATTACAAATAAGTTTCTTTTGACAAAATTTCGGTCTTATTGGAATCGAATCCTTACGTAAGGAATTTAATGGTTTACAGAAACGTATTTCCAAATTCGATATAGAACAAAGTTTTAGTGATATTTATTAGATTTTGAAAGTTAAATTTAATTTAATTTAATTTTTTAATAGTTAAGGGTTGAATGTAATGACTAAACTCACTTACTGTAAATCCTTAGAGAACATAACAAAACCTCTCAATTCTTGCACGATCGATATTGCAGCTCATAAAACACAAAGTACCATACGGTGATACAGTAGTATCCGGATATATGGCCACGAATTTTTCTGCTTATATGATCGCAAAGTCATCCTCATCAGTTCCTAGAACTGCAGGCTCCAGACAGATCTCGGTGTTGTCTCAACTGATATTGAATTACCGGAATAAGAGAAATATAATTTTTTTATATTTTTTATTATATCGTTACGAGATGGCCTTAGTCGGATTATTGAGATTCGTACGATCAAAATAATACCAAACATGACTATATTTGTATTAACTTTTGTATTAATTTTAAGCTAAACGAGTAGAACAGTAGTGTCCGAATATGTATATGGCGAAAAATTAATCGAAGAAGTGAAAAGTTTAACAATAATAACAATAAAAATAAGAAGAATAGCAATAAAATAAACAAAATAATATTAGGAATACAAAGTGAGAATAAGTACACAACTGTATTTTGTGTTAAGTTTAAATAATAATTTTTTAAATATTTTATTTCAGTAATGCCCAAGCTTGGTCACTATTTGATTGAATTTTCTTATAATTGCGTTCTACTAACAATATTTTAATAGAAACTTAAACTAAAGAAATAATTATTAGGAGTAAGAAATGACCTGACTCAACAGTATTGTTACACTCTACCTATTCTGTTTCAGTCGCACTGCCTACTTCTCACTCTACCTATTCTGTCTCAGTCGCACTGCCTATTTCTCACTCTTACCCTTAATGCATGCATAGCAGAGTGAGCCGAAGTCACATAATGTTGGCCATTTCTCGAAAATTGTGGCCATATATTCGGACACTACTGTATATACTTATTGTCTGACAACGAAAACTTGGGGCTTCAGGGCCTCGAATCTTAGGGCCTAGAAGTGGGAAATGTAGGAGAAATTCTGACGTCTTGCTGTTAATCAGCCAATAGCGATAGAATAAGGTTATTCTTACATGAATAATAAGCGATGATCGAGCCTCGCGTGAGCAGTGGTTGTTGATCTATAGTGGCATGTTATTTTTCATTGCTGTTAAAAATTTTTGGACTTTATAAGCAATTTTTGTGCACCGACTTAGGTAGAACACAAGGCGGGCAGATAACCTTTTCACTTTCCTTATTCTTTTATCAGTACGCGACATTACCGACGGTTGGTCAAAAGCCACTTATCTATCTACACTAAACATTCTTTCAAGCTGAGGCAGTCTATGACCGCAGAGTAGTGGGGATGATGTGTCCGCCTATTTTCCGCTTATTTGCACAGGCATGCGCGGTAGAACCTTCAGGTTTTCTTGGTCAGCCTGTACTTGTAGTAAAGCTGAGGATCGCTTACTACCAACAGGGTAAAAGGAACAATTTAAAACTTATAACCAAGCATTAAAACAATTCTAGAAATAACTGTTAATAACTGTTATACAAATATTCTTTCTAAAACAATTATAAAGAACCGAAATGATGTGATAACGGTTATAACGAGAAAGGTTTTTCAGTGTTTTGCGTGTATTGTGTTTGTTGTGTGCATAGTATATGTTGTGTTTGCAGCATACAATGGAATACACATTTGAACAACTTTCTATTCCTGTGTCGTGGTGAAGCAAACGATAGTACCATAGAAGGCGGTAATGTTGTTTACGGCGCCGAATATCACTACTTCTTTCTTTACGACTTGCATGAAACAAGATGCCTTCAATGTCCCTGTGGTGTTGGTTTTGAGTAGATCCGATCTCGAAGTTGCTCTATATGAAGTAGTCAGACAAACTCGAGTACGGAGCGATATTCGAATAGTAGGCCACGCCTACTTGAGCAACGATCCTGTGGAGGGGCATTGTATGAATGTAGCAGTGATCGCTCGGCCTGAAAAAGCAGTAGGGATCGTATGTGCTGAAAAAAGTATGTAACTCACGAACATCCAACACACGCCTAACTACTAGCCGACATTCCCACTGGTACCGTTGTTCCCCGCTTCCTTTAATGACTGTTGACGTCACTTGCTCCAGCCGCTGTTCAGGGCTCTGCTCGGAGCAACGACGAACGCTTTTATTCTCGAAACGGCTGCCTGAGTAGCCCTGGTTTGAGGATCACTGTACCCCCGTGACTTGACGTGTCCCATATTCGTTGGTGTAGGGAGGTTGGCTCGATTACAGGGATATGTTTAAATGTTAATAACTAAAAAATGAAGCCTCAAATGTAATTTTTTTGTTTCTGATTTTCGTCTTGTATCAGCTTCTAGAATCCACGCCCGAACACCCTATATATACGCTTTTCGGAGCGGAAGGGTTGAGCAAAACAGTTCGATTTAATTTTCACTTATAACGTAAAAAAAAAAAAAAAATCTCCTGAA
>NW_017100181.1:40968-47057 GCF_001263275.1 Habropoda laboriosa | reverse complement strand
TAAGATAATAAATAAAAAAAAAATTTTTTACAATAAGAACATTAGATAAGAACGTTATTGATATTGTTGGATGCAGTATCTACCTGTCTAAAGCTGATAAGTTATCGAATAAATTATATTTATCTTATACAACAGCAGTATTAAATTCTACTATAAATAAAATGAAGAACAAACTTTTTAGCGTAAATAATGTAGGAATTGTTATTTTAGTTACATTTTTCAAAATGTCACCTATTATTTTATAGCAACTACATTCATAGCATTCCATTTTTTATTATTTCCTTACAAGATTACGATTTATAACAATTTCTGTGTAACATTACTAGTTGACGAGCAGAAGAGTTAATAAAAATAATTATTAATTTACAACTTACTTATTTCATAACATTTACAAAGCATAAAAATAAATAAACATAAAACATTAAAAATAAAATTAACTAAAATACTTTCTTAAAATGCCAGAATTCCGCGAACTTATACCTGCAGAGAGGTCACAAATATTATATTTAATGGAAGATCATCATGGAAAATTGCTGCAGATTTTAATATTTCTATAGAAGGTGTCAGAAAGATGGTAAATCGGTTTAGAAAAGCTAGAACTGCACAAAATCTTCTAAAATCAGGACGTCCACATAAAAGCACGCCCAAACAGGATCGCATTATAATAAGAGAGGTGTTGCAAAATCATTTTGTTTCCGTCAAACAGTTAAAAGTTCAAACTAAATTTGTCTATACAAGAAACTTAGATACTTTCATGCATAAAGCAGGCATAGGGTTCGAATGACCATGTATCAGTGCAATCAATGCTCGAAAATGTTTAACGTTTGCTAGACAATTTATAAATAAATCTTTAAACTTCTGGAAAAAGGTCATATTCTGGAAAAAGTCATAATTTGAACTTTGTTCCGGCAATAAAAGAAAATATGTGTGCAGAAAACGCATTGAATCTTTTCAATCTACCACAATTACTACTACGGTCAAACATGGTAGTCGATTACTATGCGTTTGACGATAATATACATTTTTAAAGCTTGTCGACATTTTTCACAGCGACTGTATATGTAGCAAGAAATTCTTAATATTATATAAAAACATAAATTTTATTACTTCGAGTACTCTGGGAAATATGTACATACCCTAGAAAAATTACAGACTATTTTTTCCAAGCATTGATAACCTTTATCTTTAGATAGTTTACACACGAAATCATACTACATATTTGTAACCGATGCGAAATAGCACAATAACCACACGTGCGTATTTGTTAAAGTAATCTATATTTAATGGTAACAATACTATTTAATGTCTGTATTTGATTTGTATACAAAACTAGTATTGTAAATATACTTTATATAGAGTTGAATATTTAGTTCACATATGGGCAACCCCCGGCCCTAATCTATTTCAGCGAAGTTTGTCTTCAATCTTCGCGTTAAATCGTTATGTCGTTCATTATATTATAAAATTTATGTACAGCTTTATACGAAAACATTATATTATAAATTAATGAAATATGAAGTAGCAACTTGTTTTAATTCATTTAATATTAATTTATTTTATTTAATAATTTGGTTCGGCCCTTGACTCGAAGACAGAATGATAATTTGGCCCCCAAACTAGGAAAGGTTGCCCATGCCTGGTTTAGGAGTTACATACTTCCTCTTTCTTCTTCCGCTAAACTTTCATTCTTCCGTCACTGCCATAAACATTAAGTTTACTTTCATCCGCAAAAATCACAGTGTCCCACCACTCAGTTTCTTTTAATATAAAATCCTTCGCAAATTGGAGTCTCTTTTTCATATTTATAACGTTAATGTACGGTTTCTTTCTGGCTATTCTGCCGTAATAACTTCCCGCTCTAAGTACCCTTCGTACATTTTCTGCACTGACTGAATATTAGGAACTGAATATTTCTCATAATTAATCTCATTCTGAATTTCACGCAAAATTTAGGAACCATAGAGTTCATAAAACAACGATAATGAACAAAGAGGAGCTAAAAAGTCGGATAAAGGAAGAATGGCACAAACAGATTTTTTGGAAAAAAAAAAAATTCATAACATGCCAAACCGTTTAAGAGAAGTCATTAAAAATAAAGGGTAAGAGATATACCGAAGGCATTATTTTTATTTTATAGCTTAAATTAATAAAGTGTCCCAATATTTTTGTGACATAAAATTTGGCATATCTCAGATTTTTCTTGCAATATAATGCAACGATATGTAAACAACTAGTCGTTTTGATATTTATAGATTCTTTGTACTATACTATAACATAATTCAATACATTTCTCTACATAATTACGTACTTACTCAAAATGTAAAGCTTAAAAGATAAAACTATACCGGTGTCCCAATATTTCTGTGACCGACTGTACATCCGTACGAAATCGTTGTTTCAACGCTCGTGTGCCCCCAGCCTGAACAGCCGTTTCGCAGCCAACAGGCGAGGTGGTGGGAAGGTAACGGTCGGGACTCGTCCAGAGGAACATATAAACGTTCTCTGAAGCAGCTTGTATTCTATTCGAAGATCGGCTTTGCTCACTGCAGCTTAAAGAGTTCTGTCCTTGGCGAGACTCCGACTACGTATCGTCAGCTGACTAGTCAGCCGATTACATTCGAGTTTCTATCGTTTATCTTCGGTTGCACTTTGTTCGGCGAAAGGTAAAAAATCTGGCAATCAAGATGCCCAATTGCACGTCTGGTGAGGAGAATCACGTGTGTCTTCCTAATGGAGATAATGATTGCGAGGAGACGCAGGAGTATGACCCCGCAGTAAGGTATATTTTTGTTTGGTTTCTCGTTTCTTTTTTCTTCTTTTTCTTCCTTTTTCGCGGATAGTATGAAATTTGAAACAGAAATTCCCGTGAAAACGTGATTGAAGGAATTTGTATCACTGTTTGTATCAGTGTTCTTGTTACACAACTTAGCCGATATTTGTTTTAATTTGATTCTAGGAGCGCTGTCACACATTTTATTCGTTGGTTGTATAATCCTAACATGCCATAATTGAGATATGTGTGTCATTTTGAAAGGTATGCTTAATCGTGGTAATTTTTACGCTGTAAAATTTGTTTACTTTTTATCGACGACTTGCTTTGTTGACAGTGTAATGTCCCGATGAAAATCTGCGCACGTAAAAACGTTATACCGCACGCTTTTATGAATATTATCTAATCTTTGTGCTTTGTCTTCACGCTTACGAGATTGTGAAATTTGCGTATTTCAATTACGTCAACGTAGCAGCATGTTACGCTAACTTCATAGGCGTCAATGTAGGTTTAATTACTAGATTGATGTACGTTGTTATTATACTTGATTTTTTTGCTCAATGCAGTATTAATAAATTCATAACGAATGAACACCAGTGCATAAATTGGTTTAGTATAATAACAAGGATTGATTTTACTGATTTGTTCATATCCGATATTATTAATCGATAAAGTACTTTATATGTTAATAAATAGGTAGAATAATTCAATATAGAATGTACAGTGATGATGAACGCAGACGTGTATATTTACGTGTATAATTTAATGTATAAAGTAACGTATAATTTTTAATGTATAAATGTAAAATAGATGTAGATTAATTTTTAGTCAGTTTACTGTTATACGCGTAAAATGTTTTCGAAAATTATTTCGATTCGATTAAATCTTGAGTACGGTGCACTTTACGATGCAGTACTTTTCCTTCGAAGTTTCAGAATAGGAAGTTGAATACGAATTCTTTCAGATTTTTTTTCACATTTTCATTTTTATATTTTATGGTATATGAAGAAAAAATTTTATTTAGAAACAGATTTTTTATTAATAGAAACAGTGTTTTCACAAATTAGTGGAATTATTTAATTTCTTACTAATTTTTTATTTGCTTCAATTTAAATAAATTCTACTTTATTCAATAATAAATTTTTTATCGTAATTTTCGTTTACAAAAGGACTTTGGCAAACAATTTATATATTACATTTTATTTGTTCCATATTTTTTAACACCAATTTTTATAACAATTAAACTACTTTTATTTATACGAAGTATAGATAAACATGTTACTTAATCGGAACATTCGTAATCCGATTTAAAAGATAGTACAAATCTGTAGAAAATCGGCATTCAGATCGGAATTCGTCCGTTTTGTAATATGTAGTTGAAAATCGATAGGTTAGCAAGGATTATATTGATTTTCAGTGACGTCTTTAATTAAATTCTTCCATGTCGAGTGATACAATGCTTTCGCGTCTCTAATTTGTGGTTTAAAATCAAATGTTTTTAGTAATACTGTAATCAAAGGAAAGCATGTCTAGCAATAAGATAAATATGTAATTTTTTGCACTGTTACATCCAAAAAGAAAAATATCAAATAACAACAATTTAAATATAATGCATTTCAGTACTTTTAAACAACTATCTTAATGAATAGAAATTTTCCAAAATATCAATGAAATGATGTTAACTTTAAAAAATTAAAACAGTTATTATAATTATGTTTCTAACTGTTTCTCTATAATTTTATATTTTTAAATTTGTAAACGTATTCACGGTACTTAAAAATGAATAGAACATTTATATGAGACAATGAATTAATTAAGTTAGATATATTTCCAAATTCAGTGATTTTACACTTATATTCATACAACTATTTTCTTTGCATTTACTAGCAACCTGCTATTAACTTCAATATTCTGAATAATATTTAAAAAACTAATACCGGTGTAATAAGACATGAAAGTTAAAACTGCACTTTTAAAAATCATTTTTGATTTTTCTGTATTTTTATTTAAATTAATTGTAGGTACTTAAAACTTCGTAATTTTTATATGCAATTATAACGCAGAAGAATGTTATATAAAATACAAAATACAGGAGAACCTCAATTAGCCGAACTAATCAGGGGACATATAAATAGAACACTTACTTTCTTGATGTTCATCTTCATACCGGGTGAGTCACCTAAGACTGGAAGCTGAAATATTTTCAAAACCGTTAATTACATACAGTTGTGGTCCATTAATGTTCACCCACTTTTAGAATAGTATAACTTTTTTGAAATTGGACCAAACGACTTGAGTTTTTTTGAGAAGTTAGAAGGATTAGTTTACTAGATGACGTGTGCCAAAAATTTTTAAAAAATTGCAATTTGTGGGAATCGCGAAGAAAATTGTATAGGTCACTGTTTACAACTTTTTTTATCTGAACTTGTAACAAAAATTTAAAAAATACTTTTTGTAGATTTATGTCAATTATACACATGCTGAAAATTTCATGGAAATCGGTGGATGGAGAAACAAGCGACAAGCATCGAAAGATGTAAAAATCTTCAGATTTATTACAGTTATAGGCCGCCGCAAGCTGACATAGTGCAATTTTCACAATTTTTAACTGTTTGTAGCTCGTAGCAATATTAATCGATTTCGATGAAATTTTCAGCATATATATAATTAACATAGATCTAAAAAACGTATTTTTTAAAATTTTAATTACAAGCTCAGATACAAAATTTGTTAAAAGAACTGTTCTAAAGAGTGTCCGAATATTAGTGAGAGTAATCGTATATGATCCGATTTGTCGATGTTGTCGCGTTCAGCCAATAATGACAATACGCGTGCTCTACTTTTATGATTGCATTAGAGAAGGTGGGCTTGTGAGGATAACCCAATCAGACCTGCATTCCTCCCTGGGCCAAACTTCTGAGCTCTACAATAATTTACATGTAACTAAAATTAAGAATGATTCAAAAATGGAATCTTTTCTAATAACTATTCGCTATGTATAGTTTATTCGAGGTTTTCAGAATTGAATGAAAGCGTATGAAGTTATATACCCTTGACAATAGAATGTTAAGAAATACAAGACTTTTTGCAGTGTCGTTTCAAGATAGTAGTTCGCAGAACAATACAGTTGACGATTACAGTAATTGTTCGAAGAAGTTACATTGGAAATATGATTTCGTATCAGTTTACGATCGGCTTTATTGTCTTATATTTATTATTTCAAGTAGAACTTTTCTACTATAACTAAATTGATCAGATTTTCTGAAGGCAAATTTAGTACATTTTTATTAAAGAAAAAAAAAGGAATGAAATATGAATG
>NW_017100181.1:14448-40827 GCF_001263275.1 Habropoda laboriosa | reverse complement strand
TACATAAAAGATATTCAATTATTTCAATTATGTATATATTTTTTTCTACTTTTAGATTTGTTTTTCTTTAAATCGGTACAACATTCAGTACAAAATTTAAATCAATACAGAGCCTTTAAAATCAGTGCGTCTACTACTCTCTTTAATCATGCAGGGTATATACATATACTTCCTAACCTGCATACCTTGAATAACT
Organism: Habropoda laboriosa; assembly: GCF_001263275.1. Lineage (NCBI taxonomy): Eukaryota > Metazoa > Arthropoda > Insecta > Hymenoptera > Apidae > Habropoda > Habropoda laboriosa. The sequence continues at coordinate 40,631 of NW_017100181.1, read as the reverse complement.
TCCACTTTGTGCGTTAAACGTGTCAGAAACACCTGGCGTGAAACATCCAGGTGAGCACCAATATGCTCATGGTGGATAGATAGAAAAATATTGTACTTTTACGATATTATAAACTATATAAAGATGTTATAAAGTGCTTTGAAGAACTCATGGAGAAAACTGGTCAAACTTCCAGGTCGATAGTTGGTAAAAGAATGTCCGTAGTGTTGTTGTTGGCATGTAATTATGTCCGCTGGCGGCACAATTCTAGGAAAAACTCATAGCACAAACTTAACTTGTGTGGGTCGGACAAATACACTACTTCCCGTGGCGTACTTCAAGTTAGAGATCAGTGAAGAATTCAATAATACATCGGTGTTTATTTGGTATTGTCAGAAGAAGTGACTGGACAGTGAAAGTTGAAGGAAAAACTGCTGCATATTAACCCCTTAACCTATAATTTCTTTCCTGCAGCCATTTAATGTTTTAGTAATGTATCAGGTAACAAAAGCTAATTTGTTACAGATTACATTTAGGAATCGTTAATCTTACAAATTAAAACGAAAGTTAGGATTACAATTCATTTTTCTTACTAATATAACTATTTTTGTCACATCTTGACCAGAATCTCTGCGACGAGTCTAGCACGTTCTTGTAGGTTAAAGGGTTAACCTTCGGACGACGGATACCGTGTCACCGCTGACTCAACGCTTTTAGATGTTTCTTCTTTCGATCGGCATTCAAAACAAAATCACGACTCTCCTCTTCTTATATTATAAATATTTATTTTAATATTTGATTCAGCAATTGCCGTGCGTGCGACTATCGCGCCACCCGTGGTCCGAGGATTAACAAATGCCATGCATTGTCATACAGTAACAGTTAATGATTGTCTAATAATACTAAGTAATTACGATAAGGTAAAATTACTCTAGCTGATAAATATTCGCTTAAATAAATGTCAGTTGTATGAACACTGCGTTATTCATAGAAATCGTTGCTGATATCGAAGAGCCAACTTGATTCATTCGGCGAAGCAGTGTTTCAAGAAACAAAGCGAAATAACTATCAGGGTTAAAGGCAGTGGAGGTTAATATACATTTACAGAGAATTGTAGGTAGCTTTTGAAATTTTTATTTAAGAGTTCGAACATTTTATGTGAAAAATCAAATCGAAATCAACTTTTTCGTTTTTCCCTTTTCGAAATCTTCTCTACTACTTCATCTGCGAAAAAATTATTTGTACCACATTGTGCCCCACATTGTGCTCAGTTCTTTCTATGATATTCCACCGTGTCCAGTTAATGGATATGATAAAACTGAAACGTGTAACGTAGAGTGCAGAATAGTGTATGGCTAAATTAGTAAATGCGGCAAGCAGCGCGACAAAGAGTATAATGAAACATGCAACGAGTGTATATTCTGATTACGTAGCGGAACCACGGGAAACTAGGTAAAAGAATGACTTTCCGTGAATGAAAACAGAAAGGAGGGCAGAATTGTCGTATCTTTGCAACGCAGGACTTCCTTTCATATCTAAAAGATCCAAGGACGTTACTTTTGCTCAGTCAAAATTTCACTAACGAGCTACGTCTTTGATATGGCTACTAAAACAATTATTTTTAATATAAATATCGGATAAATATATATACTATGACAATCAATTATCAAATAAATTAAATAAAAAAATACAAAATTGAAAATGAAATTGAAATTAATAAAATGAAATTTATATTATTTGAGGTATTGAAAGGGGATAATGATTAAAATTTGGTTAAAAAAGGTCTCATTTATTAAAAAAAAAGATCATGTTTTCCCGAAAAACATATGTGATTTCCAGATTTGTGCAACCCCAATATCTAGGTGTAGCAATATTTTTGGCGAGCAGTGTATTAAGCAATAATGTGTTTTATCGGTATCATTATGTCAGTATAAAGTATAGTTTTTTGCGCCCTGTCGATGAATTTAATGTCGCATTAACTGCATAAGGTTATTAACGACAATTTTTGGGGATTGGTTATAACTTGAAATTTGATGCAGTCATGATACAATCCAATATCTTTTATAAATTGCAAGATGCCTATTTAGTTTTTAGTTGTCGTTAAAGGTATCTTTTAGAGAGTGACAAACAATGCTTAACCCTTTTGCGACGGCGGAACTAGCCATCAGTACGCCAGTAACGAACGGGTCGTCGTGCCATTAGTGCACACCATACACATTAAGAGTGTCTCGCGTTTTTTAAAATCTTAGAGGATTTCGTTGTAACAGCAGAGGACTTAAGGGTGTATTGGATAAAGGGAATGTTGTTGAGGCCTTGTTCTGTATTTTAAAATAATTCTTCCCTTTGAGTTGTTGAGGCGGGAGCCAATGCGACGCGCTTAGTGGATGCCAGATATAACCGGCGCTAGTCAGTGTGAAGCATTTAGTGGATGCCGGATATAACCGGCGCTAGTTGTGAAAGGGTTAAACTCGATGGCTTGAGAATTTTGGGACAATATAGTAGAATGTATTTTTTAGTAATAGGTATATTGCAATGATCGAATATTGTAGGATTTGTTTTGGTCATGAGACGAGAATGTGTGATTCTAGATTGGCCGACTTTAATTCTACTAATTATGCTCTGTTCCTTCCGAGTCAATTTTGAGAAGTGAATGTTTGCTGTGAAAGAGTTGTTTACTGTTTCTAAAATAAGTAAAGGAGCTGAGTTTTTCCACTCTTCGATCCACACTTTCGTGACTATATATTCTTGCAGTGTTTTTTGGAGGTTATGTAGGAGAACAACTTTTTTGTTTCCTCAGTTTCTTATGAGATATACTAGCACTTCCAGGTATGTAGAAATCAATAAGTCACTTTCACAGTTAATACGTTTATTTCAAAATTTTATTTTCATTTATTTCTATACATGAAGAAATATCGTAAGGTTTAATCGATCATAGAAATTTGGTATTCTTCACTGTAATTTCATTTTAGTAAATTACTAAATTGCTCCCTAAAAAGGTATAATATTATACCTTGCACGATACACAGAAGTCGTATTTATATTTCTAGCGATACAGGGTTATTATTATTTTGGACGATTGCCAGAACAATGCTGTTCGTCGGTGATTCTGGTTCTATTAACCCACAAATTTGACAATAGCGCATATTCCATCAAATATAACTCATTTCCATTAAAATATCTTGTCTAAAAGTGTAATGTAATGATCACTCAACAATGCATTTATGAGAAAACTCCATTTTTTAAATTGTCATGGAATTTTTCAATTCAAGAGAAACAACAGTTACTTGAAATTTATAAATTAAACATTAAGTTATAATTTTTAAAATTGATAAAAAATATACCGTAAATTTGGGGAACATTGGCAGGTTTTTGTAACATTTTGTTATATGTATAATATAAAAATTAACCTTTTTAGATTTGCTTCAAGTATCCTATTATAACATTGCATCTTTTGTGATTATACTACAAGTGTGAAAATGCATGAAATTTTTGTCCTTTTCTTGTCAACTTGTCCCCTTCGCTTTATAAGAACTTTCGCAACATACGTCGTCAAAATATGTATTGTGTAAAACAGTGCATGAAAGACTCCATTTCTGAGTATAATGTCGGTCAGAGCTGTTCGAATATTTTTTGCCGAGCATTCGATTCGAGGACGGTCAGAATGTGTGGTCTAGCTGACAGTACCAAGCTCCCGAAAAGTCTAGGTCAAATGTTTAATTGTTTTGTAATCAGGCACGCGATTTCGATCAAATTTTCTTCGTAATTTTATTGCGGCGGTTAGGTAAGACAGGAGGAAAGAGATGGAGGATAAGTGGAAAATGAAAGACTGTGTGTTTCGTCCTGGTCCTCCTGATGGACTAGTCAGTAAGGCTATCTAGGAAACCCGCTCCTTAGACGCGGGTGAAGTTGTATATACAGGGTGTATAAAAATGTTGGGGACAAACTTTAGGAACATGTAGCACACATCAAAACAAGCAAAAAACTCCTAATAAACATGGATTCAAAAACGATTACTTTCGGAGTTATAAGATATTTTCTACTATAAGCCTGTAATGGACTAACAAACTCTATTCCATATTTATCTAAAACCTAATCAAAGAAAAGTAAACATTACGTAGTAGCATTACGTAAATAAACATGATATCATTCAGCATACGATTATGCGTACTTTCCTTTGGATAGATTTTAGATAAATATGGAATAGAGTTTGTTATTCCGTTACATGTTTATAGTAGAAAACATCTCGTATATAACTCCGAAACCAATGGTTTTTAAACCTATGTTTATTAAGAGTTTTTTGCTTGTTTCGATGAATAGTACAAGCTTCTAAAGTTTGTTCCCAACTTTTTTGTACATCCTGTATACAAACGAGAGTCTTTAGTGAGGATTAACGAGAATTGGTTATTAGTCCGTCCCTCTGGTGGTGGAGCGTAGGAAGTATCGTCACAAAAATATGCAACTAATTTTTGCTACACTCCGTACTTGTAGATGGGCAACGATTCTAGCGATGCATATCGTCGAAAGAATACCTTCTTTTGTTTAACGGTTTGAGTCCCAGGGGTCATTGAAAATACGCTATTGAAAAATGCCGAACAGCGCAATAACGCTTATCTTAATTAATTGCGAAAAGAACTAAGCGGCGCGATAGCGCTTTGTGTCGACAAAAAAAAAAAGCGATGCAATGTACATGCGTCAGAAAAGTTGAGCGCGCTATTTCGACAGACTGTGAGTGCACCGTTAGTTGTCCATAGCGTTTAAATGTACTGGGTCTTTTCGACACAAAATCTAAACAGCGCGATCGCGCTGTTTGGGACTCAAACGGTTAATATTACCATAAGTATTCATTACCTATAGGTATTCATTACAATACGGTGTGATTACCATTATTTGATTCATTATGTACTGCGTTCTACCGTTTTTGCATCGTGCTTGCGTTGCACTTTCATATCGCGTGTTTTAAATAAAATTGCGTCACGTGCAGCCGTTGTTTTTTTAGATCAGTTTTGTATACCTCGACATGTCTCTTTTCTCTTCAATGTGAACTAACATTTATCTTTTTCACAGAAACTCACAGAATTGTGCTAAATTTTACCTGGAAAGAGAAAATTTGAACAATTTCACGTTCTTTGCTCCTTTCCTTAATTAAACGTAGCTGTTGAAAGACTCTGTACTGTTTAATCGAGTAAAATATTAGCTCCATGTTAATTTTTTATACAAGTTTTATCGCAATATCTCATTAATGTTATAATGAAATACATCAGCTTGAATTTATTCCTGTTTTACCTTCTAATACATATACAGTACAACTTGGGAAATTTACATTGCAGTGATTGAATAAAAATACATTTTTATTTATAAGACAAAAATAAAACGTAATTCAGGCACATAGTATATCAAGTTTCTATTTCTAATATCTCTCTTTTCTTTCATGTATTTCTAGATACAGAGATGGATCCGTGCGACTTCGAAATCCAAATATCGAGCTCATGGATCAAGATATATTGTATCATCTTGCTCTGGGCAGTGGTTCCCACGATCTCGTCGAAATGTTCGGCGACGTCAAGGTAAACGAAAGTAATAAATTTTTACGTGTTTCTTCCTCCCTTCTTCCGAGAGATATTTGAGACATTTGGGGTAGTTTGACAAAAAAAAAGTGTTACAAACAGAAATTAATCAGTGCTCGATCGTGAACAATTTGCAAAAATACTTTTTTTTTCAATAAAATATCCAGGTCACCTAACTCTTTTAAATGGCACCATATAATTTTTGTGGAGCTGAAAAGCAACGGAAGAGAAATGGCCTTGACCGGCCAATACGGCTTCCGTGTTGTTAGAATAGGTTACTGCTATGTTACGGATAATTTAAAAAGTTGGTTAGTTTAACGAAAAGAACTACTTCAGCTGTGTGAAGGATAATGGAAGAATATAAAGCTACTTTCGATAGGTTAGTTTTATATTTTGATTCTTAAACAAAGAATTAAGCAGTTCCTAGAACTTGAACCGCAAGAGTCTCTCAAAGCCATTTCGTTCAACGAAGGTCAAATTAACGAAGTTTCTGTTTTTATACAATAGTGGGTATAGAATATTTTTAAATAACCAATCTAATTAATTTCATTTATGAATCTGTTTTTGTTCAGCAGTGTCTTATACGCGAGCTTTGTTTGCCAATTGCAATAAAGGTTTATGCGTTCGTTTTCTTCGTGAGAATATAGCATCTATGATCAATACTACGTGTTAAAATTCAAGAAATAAACTGTCACATTATATCTGAGTTAACGTTACAATTACAGTGTTAATTATATTATACGTGTAGGAATGTTATATTTATAGAACGTAGTATTGTTAAATGTAATATGATCTTGTTACTGTTTCTAATTATTTCATTGCTATCTTCTATTTTACTATATTATTATTTACAAACTTTTATTTCACGATCTCTTAATTACTGAACTGTTTTATCAATTAAATTCAATTTTATTGCTTTATGTTTCAAAACAAGCTATTTATTGTGTTCTGTGAAACAAATATAAAATTATTGAAGTTTATTGAATACTTTTACATGTCAAATATTGTAAACAAAATACTATAATTCCAGAGTACTATTATGAATTCTTGTCTGCGTATTGCAAACAATTAATGTAAATCATTAAAAAATTACGTGCTTGGTAATCATTGCAATTGCAGTAACTTTATCAATACTAACGAACAAAAGTGAAATAAGAAGTAAAGGATTGTTTAGTTTCTTAAAACTATTACAACGAATTATTTAATTACAAGTTATACTCAAATTTTATTCTTCTCCACAGAAGCAATTTCCTTGAGAATTTCATTTTGTAGGTTTAATAATCTTTGTTCACGTTTAAATTATATTACAATTATTATTACAAATTATCAGTTTTATAACTAAACTTTATAAATATCAATACGTTTGTCATCTATAATTCCTCTTGTTGGAGCGCATATTTCCCGCCTTCTCCTTCGCAACATGTAACTTTTGTAAATCTATTGATTTCTATTTCGTATTACCATTGCAATCGGTGCATATTTACATTATACGTTTTTGCACGTTTGACGAAACAGTTTAACGAATGCTTATGCACATACTTAATGAATCTTCTAAGTTGCCTGCATTATTACGAGACGCATATGCGTCTTCTGTTAAAGACGAAAATAATTTGTTTCAAACTGCTACCGTACCTTAGCAAGATTAACAAAACAACTTCAGCGAAGTTAATCTTGTTGAAAGCAATGTGTAGTTTGCTGCAATCAATAAACGATAGATTTATAACAAACTACGTGAAAGTAAGTTTCTGTGTGTACTGCCTATTATTCAGTTGCTTCCGTAAATACCATTACGTAATACATTGAGTTACTGTATCTTTAACGAGCAGTTACTTCTTCCTTGAACTAAAATAGATTCGAAGTGCGCAGCTAAGTAATTTCTGCTAAAATTTGTAGGTAAACTATGTTCATACATACATATACCGGAGAAAACTTTAAACGCGTTTTTCTCGAAACTGTTTTGTAAATTGGCGTGTACCATTACTCAAAAAAAGTCAATTTTTGTTCGAAAGAAACCGTCTAACTTGTCTAATTTTTCATAATTTTCGTTCGAAATAGGTATAGTCCCAGCACAAACTATCTAACTTTAAGAAACTTTTTTAATTTTTAAATTCTGACCATTGCAACAAGTGCTACACTAACCATCAACAATGGTTTTATCGTCGAAGAGGATAAAAACAATTGCATACTATACTAAAAAAAAATTGCTTGTGTAGTTTATAAATGTATCCATGTACCCGCAAAATAATAATTTTGTATTGTTAATAGTTTTTTAAAAAAGAAAAAGAAAAGAAAGGAAAAAGAACGTTCGATTTTACTGCTGTTACATGAGAACAATTGCATACTATACTAAAAAAAAATTGCTTGTGTAGTTTATAAATGTATCCATGTACCCGTAAAATAATAATTTTGTATTGTTAATAGTTTTTTAAAAAAGAAAAAGAAAAGAAAGAAAAAAGAACGTTCGATTTTACTGCTGTTACATGAGAATCCCCCCTTAAAATGTAAATCTCCCCTATAACTCTGTATTAAATGTTTATATTTTCCCGCCATTTTGTGCTTTCGGAGCGCCAACCTTAATATTTACAACACACATATAACTTGTCAAAGCAGATGGCACATCCTCACCCAACAATAGAAAAGAAACACATCAGGCATTGTATTCTGTTTGCGTTTCAATTAAAACAAATACCGCTAAAGCCAGGGATAGGATTTGTTCAGAGTTGAGGGAAGGTGCTGTGATATACAAAACATGCAAAAAATGGTATCAGAGTGCTCGCGCTCGGAATCATTGACTCGCGATGAGAGCGCGGTTGCCAATGGAAGCGCTGCGCGATTGACAAGGGAAGTAACGGTACCCTGAATATTTAAAAAAATGTGGAACTTTGCAGAAATATAGATCAAGTGACACTAATTACGAAACAATCCTTGTTTCGACAATGAAACGGTCCTAAGGGTGAAAGAACCCCCTGAAAGAAATTGCAAGTTTTCATATTATCGTGAATATTTACAAAACCGTACAAGATATGGGAAAAAAAGTTAAATTCATAATTGAAAAATACTTTTTCTAAATTCACCCCCACCCCTTTATATCGAAAACTTTTTACCATCGACTCAAAGTTACCGTCTTCTTTGAAGAGTGTTCACGAATATAAAGTGGGGCCTCGGGTTTTTGGCATGGTCACGGTGAACCATGCTATTTTTGACTAAAGACCAAACAGGAAGACTGCAAGCCTTGCTGATCCGTTAGAATCTAAAATCTCAGCACCCGAAGATTCTAACTATGCCAAGTTCAATAGCGAACAAAATGCCGCAGTTTAACGTCCGGCGCCTGGTGTGACTCTTATCCAGACGACCCCCAAGGGAATCGGATTGAGATATAGGGTAACTACACCTAATATGGAACACCTGATTTTAAAAGCTTGCCAAACATAGAGACATGGTTTTTCTAAAATGAAACTAATGTTAAGACACGACAAAATTAATAGATATTTCTATGTTAATAGTTAACTGCGCAAAAGTTCGTGTTTGAAGTCATGGTAAAACATGTAAAAAAAAGTCAAACACGGCGTGGCGTGTTGAAAAAGTGGTACGTAATATGGTACACCTAGGAAATTTGTAAAGAAATCTCAGAAAGCTTTATTTTTACTATGAAAAATGAATATTTGTATAAATAAAAAAGACAACTAAACAAATATTTTCCATTTTTTTGTAGAACCTTGTCCCAAGATTTTCTTTTAATATTTGGTGCTACAACTTTTATCTGTACTACAATAATATAATGTACTTATAATGGTAAAAATATCATGTAATACTATATAATATTAATATGGAATAGGTTCCATATTACGTATGTACATTCAACGCGTTCACGCTCAAACGTCAATATGGTTGTCTTTTGTTTTTAATGAAATATCTTACACTGTTGCCCAGTGTGATTTTATTACTTATTTGCCGAGATATTGCGGTGTTCCACATTAGGTGCGATTCCATATTAGGTACATTTACCCTACGCCCAATTAACGCGAGCAGCGAACTCTTATGGCCTATTTGTGCGACAAGAAGCTATGAGGGCATCAGCCACGTTACAAGATCGAACGAATTGATTTTCCACACTCCACCAATTCTCCAAACTGGTACCGGAACTAATTTGGGGCGCAGCTCACTCGCCGACAGCCTGGATAAAGTGCCACCTAACCAGCATTTGGCTTTAAACCACTACCCCCTCGAATCCAACACTAATTCGGCCAGCCCCCTAACGGGAGAGAAGGAAAGAACACCCGTCTAAACACCACCGGACAACCACAGGGAAAGCGAGAACTCCGCAACAGCTCTGTAGCATGGCTTGGTAAGCTAGCCGTCCTGAGATACCGTTCATTACATCGTCGGTGGGATGTTCGTAGTGGACTTCACACCACTCACAGATGAGGAACCACAACTCCTCTCGACTCTGGTCAATCAGCGCTTCCAGTACCGGAGGATGGTTAAGCCCCCAGGCCCCGCTGGGTATGGACCCCCCCTCCCCCCCTGTGGGTCAATAGCGAACAATAGGGGCATGAACCTTGTGGCAACCACTCGGTGAAAGTTGCATATCCGCGGGAAAACACGCCACATGAGATAGGCACCAGAAGCTCGATTTTGCCGACAAATGGTCTCCCTCACCTTGACGTCTCAAGTTTCCTGAAACGGGTGGAAAGAGAAGCAACTGACGGTTCCTCTTTTAGAACCTCTTGGAACACCTTAGAACACACAACTATTATTCGCCGCCCTCACAGGAATTTGGAGTACCGAGGCTTTCGCTTATACCTCCATTCACCGGAAATCCACTCTCTAGCCAAACTCCTGCCGCCAGAACCGGCCCGTCCAAATTCTATAAGGATGCCCGACCGAGAATTGAACCCCAACTGACGTATGGATTTTTTCTCTTGGGTTTCAATTCCCGGTCGTTAGTAATGTGTATACTAACGTCTGGACGAAATTTCAGCCCAATTCTTAGAACACACAAAGAGAACTTTCATCGCGAGCTGATAGACGCGATATTCAGTGCAAAAGAAACCAAAGTGAGCAACCATCACTATCTGGCCGCCGGACGGGATAACCATAGAAAGTTCTCACGTCTTGTACATAGAATAAACTGGTACACTTGGAAGGAACAATCCCTTAATAGACACGTGTCCGGTTACAAATATTTCATACAGTCCTCCTCCTACGGAAATACTGGCGCAGCGCTTTCACTGTTAACCCTTTCACTGCTATTGGCGCTTTGAAAATTTGTTCGCATTGTGTTATTGGTGCCTTTTGGCGCACTTCCATTTTAATTTAAGCCTTAATTTTATCCTCTGCACTCTTTCACGTTAATTCAATAAAACAAATTTTCAAATGATACAGCCAAAAAAGAAAATTTTGCGGCCGTTGTGAAATATCTGAATACGCCTTGCGCGTTATGTACTAAAATTTGCCGCAGCGAAAGGGTTAACCGTGTCCCCGTCACAAATCAACGATTCCGGAAAAGACGGAACAAGGTCATCGAAAATGAGGGCGGACATTTCGAAGATTAAAATATATTACATTTTTCGGTACGTAAAGGATCGATTTCTTTAAAAACAGGCACCGAATTAATTTGTACACGTAATATAATTGACGCAGCAGAGCGTACTATTATACCATTTATTAAACGTACACACGAACAAATGGCGCACGCGCTTTTTTTCCCGACGCCTTTTATGCTATCAATAATACCTTGTCTATACAGCGCATTCACGGGGGAGTATCGATGAGGATTTCGCCATTAAAAGAAAGTACAGTGTATCATGACCTAAATAGAACAATAGCCGAAAGTTCTATGCGCGCTCCTCCAGTACACAGGGTGGTAATACTTGAGGTATTATTTTGTACGTCGCATGGCGGGTACCTGCACGCTCTCGAATTGTACGTTCTATTTAAGAGAAGAACAATTCCGCCGTTATAAATTACAAAGAGCATCGAAAGGACAAGTTTTATTCAACTCGTTCAACATTCTAACAATAACTAGTTTAAACTTCTCGATACACCATTCCGTTGTTTATATTAATTTTTCGAAAGGGTGGCGTGATGTTATTTTACGGGATTTCATGTTATTATGTTCGTAAATTCCCATAATTAACTTTATTCATAGCACTTGCTAATTTGAAACTTCTAACACGTCTTAACACGTTCTCTACCACGTCGCTCGTAGTATATGAATAACACTGTTGTTTTGCGATATACGCATCAGTCATATACAGGGTGTCTTTTTTAACTGGACACGCTGGTATATCTCAAAAGGAATTGAAGCTATCGAAACAGTGTTCTTACAAAAGTTGTTTGGTATCTTGAAGGACTTAATATGGTGTAAATAGTTTTTTTTACGGGTGAAATAGAGAGAGAGATTTCAAGATAGTGGTTACTATCTTCATATGTTACTTACAATATTCAACACTATATATTGACGCAACTGTGCAAGTAATCCCATAACTCTGTTTACAGTTCGTGTGCATGGGAGGAACACCAAAACGTATAGAAGATTTTGCTCATTTTATAATGAAGGAAATAGGTCACAAGCTTCCAGCCGGAACGACACTTCTTGACATAAGCCAGTATTCATACCGTTATTCTATGTACAAAGTCGGACCGGTTTTATCTATTAGTGTAAGTATACTTGAAATCACTTGTAGGAGAAAAAAAATTATCCTTTTAAATTAGGTTAATGATAAGCTTTTCACAAAACTAGGGCTCATCTAAAGGTTAATCATACAATTGCATGTTACGCAATCTGATTATTATCTTGAAAGTACATATTTATAATCATTTTAATCAGTTCGTGAAATTATAATTTACTCAATCACATAGGATTTCTTTATATTTGTTAAATGTCTATATGTGTGTGAAATGTTTTCCTGTATTCGTACAACTTTTTCATAATTATTTTTGCTTCCGATCAATACGTCAATAACAAAACAATTCATTATTTCCTAACTTTTTGTTTTATTGAATTGTAAGATGTATACTTCAGTTGCATATATAATCGGTGGACCCGAATATGTATATGTACATAGTGAGGTCGTAAAATCAGTCGGGCGTCAAAATACATGTAATCCGAACGTCAAAACAGCAATTCCAGGAAGATAAGGAGGCTCCAGCCTCGCTCAGGGTCGTTCAATATAAACTCGGAATTAGTTTGGTAATTATTAGGAATAGGGTCCTCAGCACCAATTTCAGTTACTTTGAAATATGTTGTCAAAGTCAACATTTTAAACAACTTTTCTCTATACATTATCGTCGGACTCCTTTAGTTTTCGAGATATCAGTACAAATATCAGTAGTTTTAGTGCCTTTTCTCAATTTTGTTTATTTCATTCCATGTTTTTTTTTTTTAATTTTGAAATATGTTGGCAAGGATGTCATTTTGTTTCTATAAACAACAGTATGATGGCTGCCAATCAATATATATGTATATACAATACAACCAATCGATATACGTAATTAATTTTATATATGATCAATATATGCAACAATATATATATACATATGTATGTATATATATAGGGAAAAGTTGTTTGGAATGTTGACCTTAACAACATATTTCAAAGTCATTGAAATCGATGCTGAGGACCCTATTTCCAATTATTATCATTAGTTTCTCCATTGCAGTAAATTTAAAAAATTTGTCTGTGCCTTAATCGTTGACAGCTGCAGATTAATTTTTACCAGTATAGGAATTACTATTTAGTAGGAAGCGACGGTGGCTTAATACCGTATATTTTAAAGGAAAGATTTAAGCAGAAATGGTAGATATCAATTAACAAATGACGGACAGCCCTGGGATTCGATTACACTAATTAATTTCACCACTGAATGCTTTAATTTACGACCTCACTATATCGCTTTGACCAACTGTACTTACAGGATGTTTAGCGTAACGGTCGTCACGATTTTTGAAGCACTTCCAGTAGTCTAACAAAGAAACAAAAATTAATAAGTGCTTGATCGCAACAAATTGTAAAGATACTTATTTTTCTAATATAAAATCGAAGTCACCTTCACTTTGTTAAATGGTATCATATAATTTTTTTTACGTGGTATTGTTGGTGACATTGAAACAAATTAAATTATGTAGGGCAAAGATACTTTTGTTTAATAACTTGTTGAGAAAATCATTTTCCATGTAATGAGGGTCCATATAAACGTGCAAATCAAACATTAACCCTGAAACACTAATGTGAGAAATACAGTTCCTCAAGGAATTTTTTTATATCTACGTTCTATACTTTTACTTTAGAAACATCATTAGATTCAATAAAAGTATGCTTATTGGTTTGTTTTTAACTTTAAATTTTTGCAATTTTAATGTTATTAAAGTTAGCAAAGAAATGCAAATATTATTTAAAAAATGAATGTTAGTATTCCAGGGTTAACGTTATTCAGGAATACTTTATTACTGAATGTAAACAGTAAACAGACTTGTTATATAGATTCGATCTCTTGTCCACAGTGCGTAACTGTATTTTTACTAAATTTTTCTTGAACTTGTCAATTTTGTATATGCGGCGATTAGACTAGATTATTTAAGCACTTAGTGTAAAAAGAAGAAATGATTGCATACTTTCATGACATGAAAGTATACATACATATACAAGTGAGGTTCATCTTCATAAATGGCGGGAGAACTTTTGATACTTCATTTCACGATGGCTGGACGGCAAAGTTTACAACAGAGTCTTTCAGAATGGTGTTTTACTAAATTCTTCTTGAAGTTTTAAATTTAGAAGGCCGTTTAAAAAGAGAATATGTAAGAACATGTAAGTTTTCTGTTTAGCATGGAATGGGTATACCATCAGTCGGTATTTTACTTCATGAGGTCATCAAACTGATGTACCATGCAAGGGTGAAGGATCCGATATTCTTTAGGATTGGTACTTGTGGCGGGATCGGCCTTGAAGGCGGTACTGTGGTAATTTCCGATGAAGCAGTCGATGGAATGTTGAAGCCTTACTTGGAACTGGTAAGAGATTCTTATCAGAGCTGTAAACTGATCAGGGGATAGCGAATTTATCTCTATACCGGTTGTATTACGCCGAAATTTGTTGTTATTATCTGCAACTTGGCAATTTGTAAAGCTGTAAGGTGCGTCCCAAAATGATAAAACTACATATTATCATTTTGATCATCATGAAAAAATACATATTAAATAAACATACGAATAATATGATATTGTACTTTTTTTCAACAATAATAGTTAGCAAACTTTATAATTGCTATTTTCTAAAGTGGTTCTATCATTTTGGGACGTACCTTATTTTGTTTCCGCAAATTACTCGAATAAATATACATACATACTCGAATATCCGTGTATTATATTAAAAATGACACGAATTAAAGTATCTTAATATACGTGTATACATTCAAAATTACGATCCTTAGTTCGTGGTGACTTCCAACACTTACAAAATACGAAAATAACGTTGAAACAATGTTAGTAGTGAAACAATGCAAATTGTACAGTATATTAGAAAAGGACGCACCCGAAAATTTAGAAATATTTAACTGAAATTATATTTTTAGTTGCGTTTTTTTACTTGAATCATTCCTCCTCTAGAAGTTAACTTTACTTTTTGATTCTGCACCGCACTTATGATAGAATTTATGACCGAGTAATTAATTTTATAAATATTAAGTTTGTCACTTCTTTTTCAGCCGGTGCTTGGTAAACTTTTACGAAGGCCGTCTAAGCTTGACCGGCAATTAGCTCGCGATCTAAAGGCTCTAGCGCATCGCGAGGATCCTTACGATACTGTGATTGGCAAAACAATGTGTACTTATGACTTCTATGAAGGACAAGGTCGAATGGACGGTGCATTTTGCGAATTCACAGAAAATGACAAAATGGACTATTTACACAAGGTGCATAAGACTGGCGTAATAAACATAGAAATGGAGAGCCTTTCGTTTGCAGCTCTTACGCATCATGCAGGCATTAAATCTGCTGTTGTCTGCGTAACATTGTTAGATCGACTTAAAGGAGATCAGGTATGTAACAGACGAATTGGTATATTTATAAAGATCAAGTGTTTAATTTTGTGGTTGTAAGGCAAAACGACATAAGTCGCATTTTCAAAAAATTTCAGTTTATGCCTTAACTGAGACTTATTGTTAGTAGACGGTAATTCTGTTCTCAGAAGAAAGTATTCACTACAAGTGTATAAGTACAGAATACAGCTCATATCAGTCTTGTGTTGTGTTGATGTTTAGAAAAGCACGCGTAATTTTCATACCATGTACTGTTCGCATCTGGTAAGTTGGCAGACGGAAGGAATGTGGATTCATTGGCTGTAGCGGACACACTCATAAAGTGAGATCATACGCATTTTTATTGCCGAAACATAGTCATATATACTAATCCATCGCGTAACGGTAAGCAAAGGTGGAGCGAGCGTGGCTTACTCCTCTTGCCTCTGTGCTGTGCCGACAGCCAACTTTCCAGCTCTGCACAGTACTCACCATGAGCCATACGAGACTTCTGAGTACAGAGGTCTAAATATGGAACCGAACAACCTATTGAACGGAGACTAATCGAATGCGCCATTCGTACAGTCTACAAAATTCTACGTTTCTGCCACGATAAACAATTCATTTTCCACTAAAGAACAGACAATTATAATCTATATTATCGACGGTGCAATCATGAAAGACTACGCACACGTCGTAGCAAACCGGATCTAGTCACGGGACCTAATGCTGTTGAGGACTTAAACGGTACTGGTTACCGTGCCGTCCCAGTTTATTGCACCCTTCTTAGTGCCGTCTATTGTTGCTCTCGAAGGACCACCCAACGTATTGGTTGGGAACGGAATAACATACTTTATGCTTAACTATGTTTATTTTATATAATTAATTATAAATACAGACTTCAATTCTAGCCTACTTTGTTGGGACAGTGACTACTGTGGAGCTTTCTAACTGTGACTGTTACTATGACTGTTTCTGGTGATCTCTGTGATCTTACTATTCTTCCTGTTTTTTTGGTTCTACGTATTCTCGCGAAGGAAGCGACGCTCCTTCCAAGTCACCCCTTCCTTCTTCTATCTGCACGCTGATTAGGCAATTTGGAAAATCCCAAAAACCCAATCAGAATGCTTCAGTGACATCGCAACACCCTTCTTCTGTGCCCTCAACACGCGTTACCTTAGAGCGGGGGTAGCGATGTCCTGAGCTACGAGTGGCGATGTCTGGCAACAGCATGGAACCTCCGCCAGGTACGACTTCGCCTGTCTCCTGACCGTTGCGATTGTTCTATGTCTACCCTTTGGAAAGCCCTTTGTTATGGCAAGGCACTTGGCCATTGACGATGAGAGAAGTGAGTTTCTAAAACTCTAGAGTTGTAAACCGTACTTTCTCTCGCCAGGATAATTGTCTACTTGAGACGCATGCTAGCAATAACCAAAATCCTAACCTCAAAAACAGCCTCTTCCTCACGTCCGTGCCATAAATCGCTGCGCTCAACAAATGCCATTGCAATGATAATGCTAATGCAAACACTTCGTAACAAACTACAAGAAAACACTACCTATTACCTAACCAACCTAAACAACGAACCTACTACTAATATAAAGGAGGTTAGGTAGTCGTGGACCCGACGGAGTCCCAAACATTCTCCTATCCAATCTGCTATCAGAAACCTTTGACTATATGCTTTCTATATTCAGCTGCATATGGACATACAGTGTATTCCTTGATACATGGAAGGAAACCATAGTCATCCCTATCTTAAAATTATTAACTATAGACTCCGGTGGTATTTAAAAAAATAACAGTTAATCTCCTAATTTCAAAGTGGCTTTCGACAGTTTCACTCAACTAATTATACATTCTCATATGCACATTCTCACTATTCTGTTTAATATTCTTATTTATTGTTTGTACCAATTAAAACAGTAGGAAAAATTATGTAAATCCAAATAAGACATATACTTGTGTTGTACTTCACTCGGTAGCGGTAACAAATTCATGTTTAAAACTTTAAACGGCAATATTTCCAAAGTATAAACACATGTGTCTGTCGTTTTGCCCTACAACCACAGAATTATCAAACTGTTGAATTTAGAGATTACAACTTATAAGTTCTTGTAGGTAGATTCTTAATTCTTATATAAACTGTTATCTTCTAGTAATTATGTCGACAAATCTATTTATAACATATTTGCATAATTGTATGTTATACACTTAATAATTTGTTGCAGGAATAATTGAAAGAAGTATGCAATTTTTTTATTCTTCATTTTCGTCTTATTCTGACTTGTAGAATTACCCTTTTAAATTTTCTACCAATTTTAACCGAACACCCTGTATATGCACAATATGTACAATCATTTTAAATTCCATTAGTGAATAATTAATTTTAAGATTATTATTGTACACATAGGTACTGGCACCGAAGGAAGTCTTGGATGAATGGCAAATGAGACCACAAGAGTTGATCTCTCGTTATATAACTAGATATCTTCAACGAAAAGGCCGCCTTTCCCTAGAAGGCCATGGATCCATGTGTGTTAAGAGTCCTCGTCGGTTCAAACTAGTGCAACAGGAATCGGAAAACTACGATTAAATTTATTACACATCGTATTATAAAATCGTCAAGGCAATCCACTATGAACCTTGTTAACAGAAGAACGTACTGTTAAAGTACGATGAAAACTGCACGGATTCGTTGATTCTGTCGATGATTAATTTATTAAATATATTTTATTTTATTTATATATTTATTTTTTCCGTCTTTCATATTTAATTCTTCAATGTATACTTTACATGTTCAAAAAAGTACTTCTTGAAAAGAAAATTACATACAAAAGTAAAATTTAAGTTGCTTTATAACGCTGTAAGCGCACTATTAACTCTTGTATATTTAATTATAAATATGAAGTATTTATGATTGGAATTTAATATCGGAAAATAAGACTTTTATTTAGTTGTTATATTGATGTTGCAGCGTAATACAAACTGCTTCATCTAATGTACTTTTTTAATGCTACATAATCGTGTAAATTTTTAACATTATGTAGCGTTGCAGTATTCGATATAATGTTCTTATGTTTTCTAATAATTTAAGAAGATAAGCTCAAAGAATCACAAACCTCATCAGTTTTGCTGCACATTATGGTGTGGTGATTTAAGTACAAAACAGTCATGGTATTATATCAAAAACAATTACGAAAATACATAAAGTACATCTGTAATGGCCACACTTGGCGACATATCTATTATCTCTATATTTTTTTAAAGTTTTATTTTAGACAGATTATAATTATATGCTAACAAAATATGGACAAATTTGACGTTTATCGACCAAGAAATCGACTTCATTGTTTGAAATACAAAAAATCTGCAAATCTTGGAAAATTTTGTACACAAAGTGTTGAAGTTGTATAACAGATTTAGGAACGGTTTATTGTAAGCTCGTGGTGCTCGCGGTGGTATTAATTTTATGAAACTACAAATCCTTCTAACTATGTTTCAGGGTCATATGATATACATTACTCGATAACATTAAGTGTATTAGTAGTTAATTAGACATTTGCTAGTAGCATATTCCAAGTATGTAGGTAATAGCATGTGCTTTCATTTAACTATCATTTGTGATGTGATTGAGGTTCTCATATATGTATCATATTTATCACATGTATTATGAAACATACATGAAGATCACCGAAGTTTAGTTGGGATTGGATTACGAATAAAGAAAAGACAGATAATAAAAGTGTAGTACTGATGCAACTAATTAATTTTTGGTAAATACTTTCATTTTATACATTCCATTGTGTTTTAAGTTTGTTCTAGTGCCAAATAGTACATTTAAAGAATAATTAAATTGTTCTTTAGTTTGAATAGAACTGTTCTTAATCCTGTCTCAATATTAGAATTTGTTGATCTCTAGACGACCGAGGCCGCAGAACGAAAACTTCACTGTGCAAACAGAGGTGAATAATTGATGGTAGAAATTAAACGTTGTGTTAGATTTTGATCCATCATTGTGTTATATCCTACACAGATACCTCTTTGAATGAATATTTTAAACAATTTGTATTATGATATCGCTGTTTATATATATATAAACAGAGTGAAGAACTTAGGGTCCGTACGAGATACGGAGGCAGTTGTCAAAGGGTTAAAGTTTTGTGACCAATAGAAATAACGAAATCCATGGTCACAAACTTGTTACGATTTCCTCTATACAACAGCAAAATTGGGCGTGGTACTATGAAAGAAACTTAAGTAGAACGGTTGATGTAGTTAATGTTATTAACTATTAATTTTGGACTTTATTCGTAAGAATTCCATGTTATACAGTAGAATTTCCAGTGTCCGGAGCAAGTTGAAGACATAGTCGTTCAAATGAGAGAATTTTTGACTGGTGAAACACTCCTTTTTTCCTATGATGGTTTTTCTGTGTTACAAATAAAATAATACAATTGCAAAGGGCAAGATATAATATAAATGTAATATTTTGTAATTATTTACGAGCGTTATACTTCTTTTTTCTGTTAAATTGCACAAATGTTTTAATACGATTACTTATGTTGAATTATGTTATTCTCTTTGTGCCTCAAACCATCTAATCTTTTTCTAATGATACACATCCCAGTGGGATAATAGATGTTTGGACGCTGGAGGTTCTGCCATATATACTTTTAAAGTATGTGTTTTTGTATTGTAATAAGATTTGTTGATTAAAAAATACTTCAACTCTTGTTATGGAATAAAGTGAGAAGTCAGTAATTAATGAAACGCTAAAAATAATTCAGCACTGCTTTACGATACATGATTATAATGATTATTTTGTAAAGACTTGCTGAAAGCATAACATATCTTACTTATTCTCTGAAAACAGAAATGTAGTGTAAGGTTTTAGTAGTCTGCGCAACTTTTCATTGGTTTTATACGTACTAAACCTCTTATGTACATATCCAAATAGAAAGTTATAGAGATTGTTTTCGACTGCTTGAAGCAGTGAAACGACGAATAGATATTAAAAATACTTCTTAGTTTAAATAGTTTTTACCAAATTCAGCGATAAATATTTTAGGACTGTTAAATTTCGAATAGTCGAACTATTTGAGTAGTTCGAATAATTACGAATACGAATTCTTTATTCGAAGTGTACGAATTTCGGATTGTGCCAAATATTTCGTACATTTCGAATATTCCAATACATAATTTTGGGAAGACAAGCCACATTCAATGCTATGGGTTCGGGATATATTTATTCCTAAAGCATTGGTCGTAATCAGTAATTTATCTAGAAGAGGGCTGCTACAAAGCGAATGCGGGACTAAAAAAGCCTGCAAGTATCAAGGTTCCTGCAACTATCGAGATAACCAATCAACTATATGAAATCTCCCGCTTCTAATAGACGATTGCAAAAGTTCGTACCCGATTTTCAGAGGCGGCGGGACCCTTATCACACTTCGATACAGATGTTTGTTTTAGCGTCATGCTACATTCCTATCGAAAGATATACCGCTTGTTTTATTCTCAAATAATTATTCACTTCATTTAATTTCATTTTCAAATAAAACGTGCCTTTGCACAAACCGCTTGTTTTATTTTCAAATCGGGTACGAACTTTTGCAATCATCCAATACTATGTCTTACTGATGTCAGTAAGATTAAAATCCTCGCTTCTCTTACTATCGCGTGTTTTCCGTAACTAGACAACTATCTCCACCGCGAGTTGACGAAATGCAACTGATGAGATTCGCATGCAAGTATCGAGAGTGCAACTACCGAGGTTCTACTGTAATACTGTATAAAATTCGGAAAATAACGTTTCAGTAACGAGGGCAGAAACACAAATGTTACAATCCCTTAAAATCGTTTAGGGACTTTAGCTCGCCTCGAAATGGAAACAATTATCTGCATACAGCTGTATGCATAGCGATACATCAATCATATCGCCACTGATGAACTACTAATTATGACCAATGCCTTAGCAATAAATATGTCTCAAACTCATAACACTGCATGTGGTCTGTCTTCCCAAAAATTATGTATTCGAATAAAGAATTCGTATTCGAATGCGCCCGAATATTCGGATTTTCGTAACAGTCTCAAAATATTTCTGTAACTGTTAAGTTTTATATTTGTTATAATGTCTGATGAAAGTTCAACTTACACTCCTACTACAATTTACACACTTACTCACTTTGAACAGTTATATAAATTCTTTTACGCAAAAATACTATCAAGAAGAGCTAAGTTTACTAAATTTTAAGTAGGAGATCATTTACGTTAATTAATAAATGTAACTACGTCTTTGTTTCTTTTTGTTTATTGTCTTACTAAGAACGATGTTATCTTTCTATTTGAATTATTGCTATTAAAAAGGTTTGTGGAATCAGAGACAACTAAAAACACCGTAGTTTCTTCGCAAAACATTTTTTGCAAAACTGATGTTCTAACGCTTGAAAATATTATAGACGTTTGGCGATTCGAAAAAAAAGTATTACACAATACGCACAATTACCAGTTTAATGTTTACTGTATAACTTTGCATACAAGTTCATGGTAATTGTTAACAAACGTTGTTGATGTTATAATCATAGTTCAGCCTCGAAGTTCCGCTCCGTGGTGCTTCGATATATTAATTATATTTTTGTGATTAGCGATTCCCGCGTTGTATCGTGTTTACTATATTGTAGTTAGTAATATTATACAGTTGTACGATACACCTTCATTGAGACATTGTTGAACGCCGAGTAAAAAAAACTTACATCCGTAACGTTAAATTCTCCTCGAATAATAAATAACAGAGGTTGAAATCGAATCTGTTCCATCATTTATTTTTAATCAAGTACTGATAATAATAAAGTGATTGATACGCGATATGAACTAACGACTGTGTCTGGTATGACTAGTAATTGCAAAAGAAATTTTAAAACACAAAGACAACATTTATCACTTGATATATAATGTATCTCGAATCGATTTCAATGTTCTGATTATAAGAACAGCCTAAACTATACAAAATACGTAATTATAGAGGTGAAATTTCCGTTTGTTTGTTAGTAGCAAATAAAACGATTGATAAATGTGAGCGCAGGTTTGCTTTTTTCTTGATTTATTGCGTAAAGGTAAGGTGCAATTGTTTCACGCAACAAAGATAAAGTAAACGATTGCAATTCTGTGTGAAGAGAAAAAGAATTCATTTGATTGCGTATTTGAAAGCACGCTATTTCGATTTGCCTACTTTAGAATTAACGGATAAGTTTATTTTACAGTATTCTTCATATATCTTTATTTTCTATAAACAACGACATATCTGTGATGCGTATTAAGAAATTAATGAGAAGTATTACAAAGAGTACCAAATATTATTATAAATACATGTATCCAATTTAAATAACTCTTCTTGTTTGTATACACACGCTTAGGTCGACATGTCGTCGACATTTATCGTACTTTGTATTAATATCCTACAATTTCGTGAAATTCTGCACTGTTGTCTACACCTTCTAAATTATCAAATTAGTACTTAATCGATACAACATCGATGAGAACGGTGTTTAGCACAAGTTCACTAATATTATTCAGCTGTCGCTGTCCTTTCACTGTGAACGTATTTATTTCTATGTAACACTATTTATGAAATGCGTACATTGTCTTTTTAAAAATTGATTATTGTAACAGATGATATACGTATATGTAAAATATCAACGACGCACGGCTAGTAGTAAAAGTAAATACGTAAGAAGTACAGTCGGTAGAACAAATATAGAGAGCTCGTAAATTAAAGCAACAATTGGCGCCCACAGATGTAGCGGCAGCCAAAAAAGACTTTAGGGTCCGTACAATGAAAGCACGAGAACTGACGACTAACAATATTTCATGTACTATCGGACAAATTAAAAAAGGCCAATTAGCTTTTTTAATATTTGAAGATTTTCTCTGTGTCTGACGTATCATAAACCTGTGTGACCAACGTGCATCAATAGGTTAGTCGAATTTTAAAAACGTGGAACTGATGCAGAATGAAGTAAACAAGGTGAACGATAATCGTTGGAAGGAAACGGTAGATAAAATAATAAAAATTGCAACGGAATACAGGTGAAAATAAAGACTATTAGAAGAATTTGAAGGACGACAAAGTGAGTGCAAACATTGCGCTAATTGAGGGTTTGGCTCCTTATCTTCTCATATTTTTGTCAATTCCCTTGTTAGAACACTCGAAACTTGTCTACTTTGACTGTTAACCGATTTTACGAGCTCGCTACATTTATTCCACCAACCTTAAGCTATTAGCCATACGACGTTGCTTTTGACGGTCACGGTACCCCTCCTGGCCTGTCCTACACCGGCCGAGATGTAGAGGTTTGCCGAACCTCAGGGATGTTTTGGTCGATTTTTTAATGCTTATACCAAAAAAAAGAAACAAAGTCTCAAACGTAATTTCGTTATTCGTCTTACTTTGACTTGTAGAATCAGCCCTTAAAATTTCCCACACTAGTTGCCGAACACCTTGTATATATATATCATATTATGATATATACCGTATTATGTTGTTTATCGTGCACTATGTTATAAAGGACAATAAAAAAGGGAATTAATATTGTGCGTTATTTTTACAACTAAAAACACAATTCATTTGCATTAAATGTATCTTCAATTTTTTACTTAAAAAAAAAATGATACATTTGAATTGCAATTATTATAATAGGTTATAACACATTACTATTTTATGCATTTTCTAATAATATGTTGAATAACATATTACAGACGTGTCTGAAGAAGCATCTGAGGGTTTTCAAAATGAAATAAAGAGACATTGGTTTGTACTAATTAACCTTCAATAGTGTATTAATAGAAAGAAGATTTATTTTGAATGTAAAATTTGTTCTTACTACTTTTATTTCTACTTAAAAATTATATCTCTCATTTGTACTAATAAATGGTACCAATGTCATGATAAGTACTGGATCATACATTCATTAACGATTCTATTAATTTACATTTACATTAGTGAACGCGAACGCGAATGTTACACCCTTCTTGACGCATGCGAATCCTTGTATTTTGCATAAAAAAATCGTGGACTGATGATTATGGTATTTTGACGCCTTAATTATTCTAAAGCCTGTACGATTCTTTTTTTTATCTGCGAAAGATTTACACAATCTTCTACGTAGACTATTTATTTGCGAAATGTGACATTACCGTTATTTATCAACATAAAAGTGTGAACAAAAGCAATAGTTTGTAAGGAATCTTTAAATTCAATTTTCTCGGAAACTAAGCTTTTTATGAAAAAAACTTTATTTTTTACTTTCGGTTTATTTTTGCATGTACAATCACTCACCCTGTATACCGTACAACTTCACTCACACTTGATTTAAACTAGGAATTAACTTAAACCTGACTTAAATTTCTAATTTTTTCAACCTACGAGCTGTCGCCTTAAATAACTACATAACTACGCGTTTCTATTTCAATTATAGCACTACTGCGTTGTAACACGAGCACCGAATTTTCATTAAAAATTTGCTTACTTAAATGTGAAAATCTTGAATAATATCCTGGTTAACTAAAAGTGTTACTTAACTTAAAAATGCATGCCTAATTACGATCTCTTAATATGGCAGCCGATTTGCTCGAATTATTTGCTATACAATTGTAATTATATATCAAATAATATCGATTGCCCAGGCCTCACCACGTGGAGGTTGCTGCGAATGGAGGCCCGCCCGATCCACACGGTCCCATCCACCCTCCTTTTACGCGCCTACTATTTCTTTCGTACTCATTCATGCACCGCAACATCTCCCACTGATTGTATATTTGCAATACGTTCGAATTTTCGATCGCTATGCAAACGAACAATAGCAGGAAACTGAAGGAATTTTAACTAAAAAAAAAAGTCGACGAGAAAAAGAAAGAAAAAAATACAAAAAAAAAACTTTAAAAGTATCCTATTAATTTAAACTTAAAGTACTTTAAGTTCAGCTTAAACTTACGCTGTAAGCTAGATGTAAGATAATTTCACTAACACTTGACTTAAACTAGGAGTTAACTTAAACCTGACAAACTAGGACTGATGAAAGCCTTAATTCTATACGAGATATTAATTTATACATGTATCGTTACTCTGTATTTTCATCAACTACACAAGAATATGTGAAGTAGGAATCTGACTCGTGGAATATTCGAAACACAAAAGAAGAAAATATAAACAAATACGTCCCACAAAAACGACACAGAAAAATCAGGTGTTTCTATTCAAAATTGTTTACAGATAACTAACGAAAGGAAGAAGATTACAATGTTCACAATCTGAGAGCTACCGTCTTATATAAGATGTAACTCGAGCACTGAATTATCATTACAAACTTGCCTACTTAAATATTAAAATCTTAAATATTATCCTGTTTAAGTAAAATTCTTACTTAACTTAAAAATCGCCTACCTGTCTAATGAGTTAACTTAAATTAAGATTCGCCTACCTGTCTAAAAATTTAACTTAAATTAAGAATCGCCTACCTGTCTAAGAATCTAACTTAAATTAAGAATCGCCTACCTGTCTAAGAATCCAACTTAAATTAAGAATCGCCTACCTGTCTAATGATTTAACTTAAATTAAGA
>NW_017100181.1:12690-13404 GCF_001263275.1 Habropoda laboriosa | reverse complement strand
TGTACTTTAATTCGTGCAAAGCTATTTCGAAAATTTATAAAAATTCACTATACTCTACTGTTGTATCAGTCGGTATACAAATTTGCAAACGTTACCGACGGATGAATTTTACGAAGCGAGAAAAGTAAATTAACTCCAATAACAATTAATTCTTATTTTTTCTTTTTTTCTTTTTAAGAATTCACCGAGCTTCTACTTGTACTTTCATTCATTATTAACTCTTCCTCTGATATATTCCGATTCAATTCGAGATTCTCAACGTCTCAAAGTCATTGTCTTTAAAAATAAATCAATCGATATTATGTCATATAGTATATATTAATAAATATCTGTTATAGAAATTCAATGAATACAATTCAACAGTATTTCATGACAAACACTCGGTATATTTCATAATCCACTCGTTCTAAACCCGAGCAAAAACCGTGAGTGGAATAATTCATTCTTTAACGCAACACTAATCTATTAAATGTATGAAATAAAAAAGAGTCTCAGAATCAATCGCGGTGAGTGCTTCATTTTACTTGCAATCTGAATTTACGAAAAAAAAATGATAAAAAAAGTTACCGTTAAACGCGAGAGCAGCCACGTTAGGGCGCTTTGGGGAATACGCAACACTAATCATCTATGCACTCTGTAATTTATAATACGCAACACTAATAACGAGGGATCCATGGCAGTCGTAGTCAGGGCAACTGCCCTGCCCTGATCACT
>NW_017100181.1:8954-10990 GCF_001263275.1 Habropoda laboriosa | reverse complement strand
GTTATTGACAATGAATACGGAGGGTTAAACCTGAAAATCCTCGACTAAAAATATGTTATCTGATTTTTCATGTACTTTGTATAACGGTCTAATAATTAATACTAATGGTAATAAAAGGTATCACACAGGGAAGGTAAAATTTTTATTTCTTCTTGATGATAGGCTCTGAAAATTAAACACCTTGTTATTAAATCATCCTGGGACGATCCCGTCGTCAAAGTAAATTTTGCGAAAATTAGAGTTCAAGGCTGTTATACTTTGACTTCGAAATCTGGTCCGTTACATTCGCGAAGTGTCTTCTTGCACTAATTTTTCAATTTAATACAGTATTTCTCTCTTTCGTGAATGACTCTACTTTGAAATTGTACTCTTATATCCCGAGTCAGATTGAAAATTATACCGAACAGACAAAGCAACCAAATGAATCATTTGATATTATTATTATTCATTCTATGAATATTATTAGTGAATATTATTATTCATTCAACTCTTGCAATACGCATTTAATTGATAAAATAAATAGAACAAGTCTCTATTCTGGCAATGTTAACAAAAACCTATACAACATCGTTATCACTGTGTGATAACTGTTTTCAAACAGACGAAGTCGAAGGACATTCGACTTCCGTACTAAATTTAATACGAAAATTCTACGATTTCTCGTGGAACAATTATTCACGTGGATATTCCACAAATATCTAAATTGAAAATATTCTTATTTGACCAGTATCCAAGTCGATATATTTCTAATTAAATTTACTAGTTCCACTATAATTAATATCGTATTATCAACATTAACCAGAATAGAAAAAAACTACGCGGTGCAAGAAAACCTAGCCTCATCTAAGAAATAAATCACACAAAATGTTACTACTCACGAGAGTGAGTTATTATACTCACACCCGCGGTCACTGTGCTCGTCAAAAGATACTACGTAATTACAACTAGTCACCCGTGTCGATTCGGACCAATCGTCCTACGACATGATTGAGTGACCAGAGGAACTTCAACGCATGCGACTCACAGTTCGTTGAGTTAAAGCTGTCGTCTAGGCTGCCACAGCAAACTGCTACCCCCAGAGGAAGTCATCTAGGTCGCCACTGCGAAGAGGAAGTCATCTAGGACGCCACTGCACACCAGAAGTTGTCGTGGAAGTCATCAGGAAGGCACCATAGGGACCACAGTTGAGGCAGGCTGTAACACTTTGTAAAAGAACGGAATATTATTATTTGTTCTTGAAAACGAGATGATTATTTCAAAATTTTCAGCATTATTTAGAACAGTGAACTTTGAGATTCTCGTAATTTTGACTCTAATAGAGATTCATACAGACACTTGAAGACTTTAAGAATTAACAACTCTTTAAATAAAGAAGATTCAAACTATTAAACTTTTATTTTGATAGATACTTACGTTTTCAGCTCTGAGAGCTCTGCCCAATAATTTCTTCAAGTGATGCACTGACTCTAATACCGGCAACGAATTTCAGCAAGAATAAAAAAATAAATAAAAAGTTAATAACGCGACCGTGTATATTATGTCCGGCGAACAAAATCACTGACTCTACCTTCGCGTAATTTATTGTGAATTTAGTACATATGTCTACTTTAAGAGCTGTGTTGCTCTGAAAAACAAGAAAAAAATGTTGTACGTAAAAAACACTGACTCTACCGACCGCATTGCGCGCGGTCACATCTCTGAAAATAAAAACCGTTCCTAGCACGAAGGAGGGGGGCCGTGTTTACTTTCTTTTTCGTACCGAGTGTTCGTCAAAAAAATACTGTATTGTTGGAGAAATGGAAAAACTTACGTGACTACACACTTTACATTAACACAAATATCAACGTTTAATAATTACCAAGATTATTTTACGTCGCAATACCGAATACTGCGACACAATGAAATTAATTTGTGAAAAGTAAAAAAAAATAAAAATGTTTGTTATTAGAGTTAGCAATTATTACTATGTTAAGAATCGCGTAATATATCGCGGTTTATAAATATTCGAAAATGTTTGTACGAAGTAAAATTCCATG
>NW_017100181.1:1448-8761 GCF_001263275.1 Habropoda laboriosa | reverse complement strand
AAATGATCAAGCCACGAATTCTTTTCTCAATTATATAAAAATAAATTACGTCCGAAAGAAAGAAGCTTAATCTGTTCTTCTTGCATCTTAGTATATTGCTCAATTAATTATAACGTTTATATAAGTATACTTCGTAATACCCTCCTTTAATTATGCAACAAATGTGTACCATGTATTACCATACATTGTTACATACCCACATAAAATCAATGATATAAAAAAAAAAAGATATGTATACATACGATCGGCTTTGTAATAATAAATTAAATATTACCAATTATCCATCAAACCCATAAGCGTTGCCCTGAGACTACTCTGTTCCTCTTTCTCTGCTCTCTTTATCGAACAGATATTTTAACAGAAGAAAAATATTAATTTATAACATGTGTATTGAATAGAAACGAAATTGCGTCACAATTAAATAATTACTTTAATTCGAACTCTATTGTGGAGGTTTATGATATGACTGTGTATTAATTCATTAAGCAAAAGTAGTAAGAGAGTGCAGTAATCGTAGGATAATTACCAGAAACGATAGAATACACGAATGTGAATAACACGTCTTGCCGACTCGAAGCCCGGTAACTGAATGACTGAATTCCCCCCCGTGATATTGTCCTCTACAACTGATACTAACCCAGAGCCACCTTTGTGTTTATGTTTCGAAAATTTCAACGGAAATAAGAATTCTGAGAATTTAACATAGAAAAACCATGCCTCGAGGCAGCCGTGCTCGGCCGACTGCTTGGGTTGCCGGTGTTTACGAGTTTTTATAAACACAAGTTTCGCGATATCGTATGTTCTTCATGTCGCAGCTAATATTAGGATACGTGTTCATTTTAGAATAAAAGTATCGCGAATTGTTCTCGAGAGTCAAATTTGTCAGTATACAGGGTACAAAGAATGCTAGCAGAGAACTGGATATACATTTGAGAGTACTCTCGAGAGCAACTATCTTAATTGCGCAGTAATCACTTTGAGCCTTTAAAAAATCTATTGTTACACAAAACACCTTGTTTAAAATATATGGAAGTGCAAATTTCGAAAAGACGTTCAGTATTCTAGACGTTCGGTATTTCAGTCGTTCAGACGTTTTGTAATATGTCAATCTTTGCTGTTAAGAACTCGACAATTCAATCAATATAGAACACCAAATTATAGAATCAATCAACGACATACACTTCTCGATATAACTTGTATAAACTTTCAATTTACAGAAACACAATTATTTTTAACATAAACGTTCGTTTTGCACATGATTCTCGCTGCATTAAAGACGATGGTCGGGAGCGTGCGATTTATTTCAGTTTTATTCCGAAAGGGAGAAACCGCGAATTTATATTATTTTCAATATTATTATTGAACTAAACTTTCGTAGAACGCGAGTGAAAAATTGAAAGAATGAATATAAGAAAATTTGAATAAAATACGCGACGAGAATTGGGGAGAAGCATAAGTTAAACGCGTAAAAATATTCAATAATAAACGAACTAGGGATGAAGCTATTATTTCAATACGCGATGCACTGACTCTAGTATTTACTAAAATTCAAAAATTCTCGTATAAATTCCGAAAATAGATTATTAATTACGGTAAACTACTGAGACGGTTTAATTTAGGGTGGGCATAGTGCACTCGTTCCAAATCAGCTCACAATATACAATAATAAATCAACTAACTACTTAACATGCAATTCATGCAAATTCCTTGGATGGCAAGTCATAAAATAAATTCAATATCAGAGAAACTATATGAAAAATTTCAAATTAATTTCAATTGCTGGAAGAAAAGTAACGAAAAGGCAACCTCTCAAAGTCATTTCAGAATCCTATTCGACAAGTCTGAAAAACAACGATGACTGAAATTCAAATGTTTATTTCCCTAAATCTTCAAAATAATTTCGGAATATTTTATTCGAAGCGGAGTATTCCAAGTCAGTATCGATAATTGAAGAAATTATTTGATTGTATTTAAAAGAACCGAAAGGAGAATATTTAAAGTCTGATATTAAATGTCTAGCAAGTACCAGTAATTGGTAAAATGATTTATATTTGTTTTAAAAGGAAAATTTCTAATAGGTATTAGTTAAAATGAATTGTTATTCAGTCTATTGTATTGAAATTGTATTGAAATTCTAATTGATTCTAATGTATACAAGTGTTACAAGAAGGCTGAGTGTGTACAGGGTGGACATAGGCTAGCTAGTAGCCCCCGACCACTCTATTCACATTTCAGAATCTTCAGGTCAAAATATGCCGCGAAGTGTCTACGGCCCAGTATAAAGGGTGAATAAGTTCGCAGGACATCGGCGGGTCCTTATATACCTGCGGTACCCTCTCCCCAAAGTCATTAGCAAAATCGTCGGTTAGGTCAGGCGGGAAATTTTCGCGGGAGATTTTCGCGGGAGATTTCTGTTATCGTAACACGGTATAATTTATCAATTTTCACAATTTTGTTATAAATTTATACTTCCGACAATTTGTTATAACATTGCATATAACAATTTATACGTTTTTACAATATTCTTCAATGGAAACATAGGTTTTAGCGTTCTCGTTACTTACTCGTGGTTAAATTAATTTCGTAGGGATTAAAAATCAGGTTGACCTGTGGTCGTAGATTAAAAATAACCATAGTACAGCTAAATTTATCCTGTTAAATAATTCCTTTTACACGAATCAAAAATGTATTCAATGTTTGTTTCTTATAATATCGTGAACTGAATTATTTGTGCAGTTCTGTGCATGTCCTGTGCAGTTCAACCTAATTTACTTAAATTTACATTGCAAGATAGTATACTGTAACAAGTAGTTAGTTGATTTATTATTGTATATTGTGAGCTGATTTGGAACGAGTACACTACACTCGTGCACTATGCCCACCCTAAATTAAACCGTCTCAGTAGTTGCCCGTAATTAAAACTCTATTTTCGAAATTTATACGAGAATTTTTGAATCTTAGTAAATACTAGAGTCAGTGCATAGCATATTGAAATAATAGCTTCATCCCTAGTTCGTTTATTACTGAATATTTTTACGCGTTTAACTTATGCTTCTCGCCAATTCTCGTCGCGTATTTTATTCAAATTTTCTTATATTCTAGAATCGAAAAAGATATGAATTCGCGTTTTTTCTTTTGATTCTTTCAATTTTTCAATTGCATTACGCATTATTGCAATAATTTCTATAGTTACATTTAATTCTAATTTTTTAGCAGCTTATCTGCTGCTATCGACCCTACATTTTACTGGCACTTGTGGAATCGATACTACGTTTGTTTTTTTTTTTTTTTACGTGGATGTAGGCCGACCCTACATTTTACTGACACTTGTCGAATCGACTCTACATTTTCCTGATACTTGTGGAATCGACCCTACATTTTTTTTTTCTTTACGTAGAGGTAGGCCGACTCTATGTGATAAACAATTGGCAACCAAACGGTGGCTCTCCCTCTACATTCGGCAGATAATATGTACAGGTATATAATGTAATTTCTTAGCAATTTGTTTTTGTAATTGATCCAAAGCGATATATTATGAAATTAAATTAATCACTCAATAAGTATTAACATTACACAGGGACCCTACAAAGACGGGCCCTACTGGCTCTCTGCCCTCAGAGATCTGCCATTCTCAATCGTTGCGAGGATAATAAACATTTTATTAAAACTTTCTTGTCTTTATAAAATCTCGCGGAACGATATACGAGTGTCTTATCTTAATTATTTTACGATTCCCGGTGAAACATTAGAAGAATTTAAAAATTCTCTTCTCCCTTAACGGGGTAGCAAAAAAATACGAATCGCGGTCAGACACTTTCGCGACGCGACCGAAACGAAATATTCGCAGTCACTGGTACGAACCATCGAGCGTAACACGCGACACACTCGTCGACACTATCATGGAGTCACGGAGTTACTCAGGGACCAAGTAGACTTACGCGTTGACTGAACATATCGAAGCCAGCTATGTACAACAAGGCCCCGACGGAAAGAACCCAAAAAGGGAACCACCGGTAACAACGGATTACACAATGAGCGATCACACCAACGACTAACCCGCGCGAACTTTTGCGCGAGTAACCCGCGGGCGACTGTCCCGCGCGACCAATCAATGATAACGAGCGACGGCGAATCAATTTTCGCGAAAGCGTTAAAATCCTATTTTCGATATAGGCGATCGTTAACGGCGGAAGGTATTTTTTATTAATTCGCTAGGAATGAGTCGCATTTCCCCGTATGAAAGTGCCACCAGGTAATCGGTAACGCTAGTGCTAAAAGTGTTAAAAAAGTAACTTATCCCTATAATAAATTTGGTAAATATAAACTGTAATTATTATCTTATTTATTATCAAATCGAAATACAACCCAAATCTAACACTAACCTATCTCACGTCTTGATTTATGTCGATAATAGGTTTCACAATTTTTAAATGAGAAGTATTTGTACCAATGTTTTTACCATTTGTCGCCCTATTTCACGTCTTGATCGATGTCGATAATAGGTTTCGCATTTTTTAAATGAGAAATATTTGTACTAATCTTTTTACCATTTGTTGCCCTATCTCATGTACTAATCTCTTTACCATTCGTCGCCTTATTTCGTGTCTTGATCTATGTCGATAACTACAATGCTATGTCGGTACCGCAGAATCTAAATCATCGATAAATTTGAAAACATTGTCGTCCCAATGGTAAATCTGCCCATAGGAAGAGCTCAGTATAATTTTCCATAGCCATATAAACGATTATCATGTTTTAGTAAAAAATTATTACTGCAATTCTTAGATTTTTCTTAATATTCTTAAATAATACATATCCAAAATATTAAACGAATCGAATATTCTAAGCCGATAAGTAATGAAGATGAAAAAAATTTACGTTCAAAAATTATGAAATACATTTATGTAAGATAATAATCATCATATGTAAGTACCAGGTACAAGATTAGTACACTGTAAAAAATGTTAGAAACGAAAAACAAAAAATTTTTTAAATTATAAGAAAATAAATTTTAAAACAAAATATAGAGAAATAAAAATGATGAAAAATGTCGAAAATATTAAAGATACCAAATATGTATATGGGAAATATGGAAAATGTTTAAAAAGTACAAAAGATAATGATATAAAGTTACAAAATGCAAGAAATTACAAAAGGAAATGTTAATTCACTCACTGATTTTCCAAGTGGTAACCTCGATTTGGAACATTGAGAGACGCCATCATTATCCATTTTCTTTTGTAACTTGCAATTATCCGCCATCTTTGCACTTTGCACTAGTACACTCCCGAATGTGATGTTTTTATGCCCGATTTTTATCACGAAACGCGATCAATCATTTATTAAATGATAAATAAATGATTGAAATTACTTAACGCGGCACGAGAGGCTTACAGATTCAAAAAAATTGCGAAAAACCGTTGAACCGAGGCATGGAGACCACTGCGTATCATAAATGTAATATAATTTATGAAATAATGGAAAATTATCAAAAATTCAATGATCACTCGAAAGCTTGATCAATAAGGAACAAAATGAAACACACCTTTGCAAATTTCAGCCAAGATTTCCGCAATTTTCTTTTAATATCGCGGCAGCGCGTTACAGCATTACGTGAATCCTCTGGACCATCGCGAAACACTACTGGAAAAGATCGAGATGACAACTGAGAACAAAGTATTGACTAATAATTGATGATAGATGATTAATATAATTATTATAGAAAATAGAAGCTGTTAGTTCACATTAGTATGAAATAATTTATAAGAACATCCAAATATGTCAAACTTGGCGAAAAATGAAAATAAAATAATTAAATTAATTAATAAAAGCGGAAACGAAGATTGGTTAGGTTTGAAAAGAATTCCTAGCGCCATCTATTTTTAAATAATTAAATATCATGAATTAATAAATGATTAAATAAACCCTAAAATCCCAGAAACATTAAGAAAAGACGGTAAGGAATTGTCAGCAACCTCAATCACTATTAAAATAAATAAAACATTTAAATTCATCGAATAACATTATTGCGTATCTATCGTTACCATCTTGCGGCGGGATTAGGAAAATTTCAATCGATACATCAATCGAAAATGGTGTGCAATTTCAATAGCAATCGATGGAAAAAATCCATTAGAAATTTTCAAGTGTCTGTCATCGTTCGAGATGTCAGGTTTATGACTGAAAATCGACGTAAAACAGGTGGAAATAAATGACATGAATTAATGAACAAGTACATATGGTTTTCTGCTTTCAGTAATTTGTGGTTAATGTTCGATCTACTTACCGGCCCGGTCTGTTTATCACGCGTTTAGTGGCACGTGTTAATTTTAATGGAATAGCATGTGACAAAGGGAACAAAAGAAGGCACAGCTAGTATTACAAGAGACGTGTCAAATCCTTAAGGATCGTGACAACAGATATATAAGCCCATCCTTTTCAAAATTCATTCAAAGGACAAGTTGACATTCATGCTTTGAAAGAAAATTAAAAGAAATGCAACCGCTAACCTATAAAAATTCATCGATAATATAATGATGCCCGATATTATCACTTGAAGTTTGCATGATGAGACACAGGATAATCATTAAGTTAATGTTAAAAACAGGTATTGTTAGAAGTTCTAAAATTTTCTTAGCATGGTTCCATTCGAATTATTTTTATTGAAAATAATACGATCGTGTGTGTAGAAATGCCGTGCGTTTGTTTATCTTAATTAGCTCTCGAGAAGATTCAAATGATTGTCTTTAGACCCAAAGTATTGAATTTTATTAAAATACGTTCGTTACACTATTTGTTCCATTGTGGTACTGAAATAAAAAAATTTTCGTAGAAATTTCGCTAATGCGAGGAAGTCTGTCACGACGTTCGAACGTGCAGGAAAATCATGCAGCGTACATTAAGCAGGTATGATAGAATACTATTACAAGGTACTGTTAAGATAATATTAAGAATTCTTTTTTGAAAACTTTCCTAGGACCGTTTGCATTCGAATTAATTTTCTCTGACATATGTATCGATGATCATGCTGGTAGGAAAGACGTCGGTTTGATTATTTCAAACAGTCCTCGAAAAAATCCAAGTGGCTATTTTTGAACCCTAGGTACTGTATTTTATTGCAAGGCAATCATTATATTGTTTATTCTTTTACGGTACTGAAATGAAAACATTTTTATAGAATTTTCGCACAACGTTGGAAAGCCTCTCGCGACGTTCGAACTTCGAAGGTGTAGGTAAATTAATAATAATAATAATAATAATAATAATAATAATAATAATAATAATAATAATAATAATAATAATAATAATAATAA
>NW_017100181.1:0-362 GCF_001263275.1 Habropoda laboriosa | reverse complement strand
GGAAACGCTTTTCGTCTATGTAGGTCGAAAATGCGTTTCTTCCATCGTCCGAAAATCTTCAAAATGTAGAAAAGTGGGACCAATTAAAGACTGGGGTGGCTTCCCGATTATGCAACGTCTACAGACCAAGCATTTCGTCCGGTAAGCAAGACCTGCAAGATGTTGCACAAAAAGCTCCTTATTCAGGTAATCGGCCCATAAATCCTAGGTCTCTCTTTTCGCTGCGTGTGGGCTTACAATAATTCAATTGCCGTTGAGAACGATCTGGCTGGGCAATCTTTCGAAAGAAAGTTGTTTTCGTTCTCCAACTAAACCCAAGTCCTTTAGAAAATATACAATCCTTTGAAAACAATTGACTTTCT
>NW_017100180.1:746252-771584 GCF_001263275.1 Habropoda laboriosa | reverse complement strand
TACGTTTTTTCGATGATCGATTTAGGTAAATATTTCGAGCTCACATAAGAGTTCAATTTTCTCTTGTTCGAAAAAGAATTTTGCCCTGAGTTGAGGTCTGAGTTTCATTATCAGAGGTTTAATTAGGTATTCCATTGCTACGATTTCATATAAGAAAGATATCCTAACAATTTATCCTCCTATGCCAATTTAACAATATATTTTTCTTACAGAACTTCCATACTACGATTTTAAATATGAAAATAAAATATAAATAATAATGATATCCCAACAATTTATCCTCCTATTGCAATTTAATAATATACTTTTCTTACAGAGCTTCATTGTATGTTTGAAAAATGTACCTTTTTATCGCATGTTAGCTTTAATTAATTCTAAGATCGAAAACTGTACCGAGTATGAAGTGAGCGTGAACGAGTGTCTTAACTTTAAGTAGTTCGTAAGATAAAATAAGTTAGCATAAGACAATAGAAAATATTCTATTCATCCGCCGATGGACGTCGTGGGACGCGTGCGTTTTAACTTTAAAACAACTAATTCCAAGATAGAAAAATTGTACTGAATACCATGTGCGCGCTCTCTTACAGAGATACGCGACTCATTCGTAGCATAATTAATAAAATACCATCTACATTTTCAACATCTTATTAAGGAAGAGTACGAAATTTTTAGAGTTTAAATATTACATTGGGAATGAGAAAATGATTAGGGTTGCGATTTAAAGTGAAATACAAGACACTCTTTTTGATAAAAGTATCTAGTTCCTTTGCTACGAATGAGAATCGTGTATTTCTGAAGATAGAGAGCTGCCAGTAGGGCATGTGTTTTTGTCGGGTCCCTTGCGTAGTCACCTCCTCGTGGTGGGACCTGGTAATTGGTATCCTTTTCCAAAGAAAATTCTCACTTTTGCAAAAGGATACCAAGCTAAGAACTACGCGTACCCGTCGACACTCTCATTCTCACACACAGTTGAAAGTTTGAACTTTAAGTAGTTCGTAAGATAAAGTAAGTTAATTCTAAGATAGAAAATTGAACACTATGTGCGCGTTTCTTAATAAAATACCTTGAAAAATTATTCAGATTCTAGGGTAGATATGAAAGTTCCATTTAACATCAAATTTTAACATCGATATGTCAATAGCAAATTAGCAATCAATTGCCTACGAAACACAAAGAAGAATTTCTTCAATTTTTCGACATAAAATTTCACGAGAAGTAGCAGTAAAGGAAGATTAAATAAGAAATGCAATTCTGTGACAAATTTTTCCCAAACAGTGTTTTTAATATGTTACACAATAAAAAGTTACATTACGTGGTAAAATACTGTATCTCATCTGATATATTTTACTTTTCAAACAATTGTATCAGACTTTTCTGCGATTCTTCAATTGCATTACGCATTATTGCAATAATTTCTATCGTTACATTTAATTCTAATTGTTTAGCAGCTTTTCTGCTGCTATCGACCCTACATTTTACTGACACTTGTCGAATCGACCCTACATTTTCTTTTTTTTTACGTGGATGTAGGTTGACCCTACAGTTTACTGACACTTGTGGAATCCTACATTTTACTGACACTTGTCGAATCGACCCTACCTTTTTTTTTTTTTACGTGGAGGTAGGCCGACTCTATGTGATAAACAATTGGCAACCAAACGGTGGCTCGCTAAAGCGATATATTACGAAAATAAATTAATCACTCAATAAGTTTTAACGTTAGATTGTTTCCTCGATA
Source organism: Habropoda laboriosa (assembly GCF_001263275.1). NCBI lineage: Eukaryota > Metazoa > Arthropoda > Insecta > Hymenoptera > Apidae > Habropoda > Habropoda laboriosa. The sequence goes on along the minus strand of NW_017100180.1, from coordinate 769,846 downwards.
TGGCCATGATGGTCATCAGTGATCGGAGTGCCTCAAATGTTTAGAATAATTAAAATAAAATAAATGTTGTCAACTAAAAATTTTGAACGTCATAGCTAGCTAGACATTATTTTCAATTGAAAAAAAAAATTATAAAGCATAATACTATAATCCTATGCTTAAAATGTATTTTCTTGTGGCCGCCTGACAGCAACCTGTAAATCTGGCGCGACAGTGAACGTGTTAATAAGTAAATGTTGTTCAAATTATATCGTGTTTGATATCATTTTCATCAGAAAAATCTCACCAACATGATGTTAAATAAAATTCCAGATGAAAAAAAGTAAAATTAAAGAAATTATATTTTTCTATTATGATTTGTCGAGCCGTGAAATCTCGTAAAGGAAACCGACTGATGTAGCGTTACACGCTTGACTGACTGCGAGGGAGATAACATGGGCGCAGAAATGACGCAGACCTAGGCGTAGGACCATCTATACTGTCACTTGTAGAATCCAAACGTACTGACTCTTGTAGAGAATTTACTGTACTCCGCTTTATATTCTCGGCGACACAGACCACGTACACTCGAGGCGTACACTGTACTTTCCGGCTGACTTTTTTTTTTTTTGTTTTGATTTCTTTTCCCCCGTCAGGCACAGACGAGGAGGACGATCCTCGAGCGATACGCAACTATGAAAAGCGCTAGTTCGGCGCGAAGATTTTTGCGTCTTCTCTCGTGTGCTGCTCTAGTACTATTTTTACGCGACCGCTCGCTTTTCACTCTCTACACTCTCTACGCGGTTTACAGCGAAGAAAACCGGTGCACACATTTCTTAGCGTTTATTTAGATCGATTGTCGTGCGTTCCTTTGAACAGCGTAAAATTTATCGGGGGTAAGTGGCGTAAGAACGAAGCAGTCTCGTTTTGACGAAGGGAAGCGCGCTCGAGATCCAGTCAGGATCACGCTGAAAGCATCCGCGTGGCTTCTTCCAACGATAAAAAAGAAGGAACATTGATCGTTATGGAGGAATAAAGGAATGACGTAGCGGTGCGCATACAAATATACTGTTTCAAAGGAATGTGATTGTTGTAGATAACTCGGTCGTTCGATTGTTCGAGATTTCAGTCCTTTCTGGAGTCTAAGGAGACGTTGACAGAAGAATGTTAAGAAAATTTTGATTTTTTTGCTGGAACTTTGCAAATTTGGAGGGAACGTAAGTAGAAATGTCGTGCTATTTATTTTTTGGTTCTTCGGGGTGAAAACATCCCTTAAATGTTGATATATGTTTTCCTATTTTACTGTATATCTTGAAAATGGTGAATGATTTACAGAAATTGTTGCAATGAAAATTTGACGAACTTTTTTGCCATTGTATTTAGATAGAAAGAATGTCGCCCACTGATTTTATTCGCAGGTCAAAAGACCTGCAGAATTTCATCATAGGTACAGATGTGTGTACTAACTTATCTGATAGCACAGTATTTCGATAATTTTAACCATGTGTTATCTAATGTACAAATGTGCAAATTTTAAAAAAATCAGAATTTTCAGGGCACCTAAATTTGTGACTGAAAGTGAGATTGCTATACGTAGAAATTATTCTTCAGTAAAGTAAGACTGCCAATAACGACAAACATTATTCCTCAGAAAAAAGACCTTCCTTTTCTCGTTCAAATATGTCCATAACTTCCGTAGGCAATAAATTCAATTATTCTAACTTCCACTAATGTTAATAATTTAATAATTTTCACTTCGCTAATTTTCGAATTCACATTCGCAAATAACTCGAAAATGTGTATGTCACGAAACAGAATCGATGCGATCTTTCGTTACTTTGATTAAACGCGCGTTAACCAAATAGTCTATTACCGAACCCTTTTGTTAAATGGAAATAACGCGGTTACGTGTATAAAGCGCCTGGCCGACTAAATATAAAATTTGATCCTATTCAGCGGGTCTGATTTCAATTGACGTCAGAGAGCAAACGCGCCTCTTGGATGACCGACATCAATTCTATAAGTATTTGAACGGAGCAAAACCGTCGTTAATTGACATTGGCCAACCGAGAGGGATGCGTCGATGCGTTCGTTCTGACAACAGCAACCTTGAACGAATGAAATCATTTCGAACGTTTTATAAAACGCGAGTGATACAAAAATCCGTGAAAAAGAGATATTTAACGATAAATCTTCTACAAATGTAATCGTGAAAAATCATTTAAGTTCTCTTCCCAATCGGTCCTTTCAATCGTTTAAATGCCTCGTGTTTTATCTCGAGAGAAAATAGAGTCTGTCTTTGACGAGGCAATGTTGTCGTACATATTGTATCTTACGCGAGTATACTATTCTATATTGATATTCGCGAATACACGGTTCAATATTGATTGCATCCTACGTTACAAAATTACAGTACAATATCCTGTTTAAGCAATTTCCATGTGTGCAGTGAGTTTAGTAAGGAAATTCGCGTCGACTTGGATCGTTTCGCTCGACACATGCGAAGTATAGTATTTTATAATTTATGATTAAGAAGTCACGCTTTGTGACGTAGCAGGGAATTTTAGGTAATACGAAATTTATTACCTTCAACAAGGAAAAGAATCAAGCGTGGTACAATATTAAAGTGGAAAGCACCCATCGCTTCGCTTAGTTCTGAACAGACTCTCTCAACCCTTTTACTGCTATTGGCGCTTTGAAAATTTTCTGGCAGTATGCCCTTGGCGACTTTTGGCACACTTTGACCTTAATTTCATCCTCGAATTTTGCCCTTCGCGCACTTCCACCTTAATTCAATGAAATGATAAATATTGCAATTTTTTTGTAAATTTTAGAACACCCAAAACGAAAGATTCTGCCAAACGAAATTTTGCTTGCTCGCCACTTTTCGATTTTTATTCGTTCCGTCACCTTTCCTTTATAGAAAATAATGGAAGAGAAATTAGAAATCTCTCGGAGAGTGAGAGAAAATTAATTTTAATTAATAGTGAACTAATTGAACTAATTATCATCAGTTTACTTTGCACGTCGTTACGTATGGTGGCAAAGTAATTTATTTGAAATTATTTAGTATTGACATGAGTTACCTACAACAGTTTCCCCATCTACTTTGAAATCGTTACAGTTGTATGCGACTTTGCACATGTACGAAATTTCCAGTAGCTTATAATAAGATGTAGAAGATTTAACATCGTAAAGTAGAATTCTATAATCCATTATTTCGCAAACAGTTTCCTGACACATGTAATTACAATAATTCTTACGAGAAACACCGAGACACGAAATCTAATTAGAAAACGAGAATTCTCTACTCATTTGGTCCTGTGACATTTACTTTTTAATATTACTTCAGTCTAAAACGGTATCTCTGTTCTCTTCAAACTTTCAATAAAACTTCTGTTCAATAGCCGTAACACATTCTACGCGTTAAATATTCACAATAAAATTCTAAATTTACCAATCTTTCAGACTATCCTCAAAATACCCCCCAAAAAAAAGGAAAAAAAATCACAAATAAAACAAAATTTCAATTTTTCGTGTATCAATAAAGCTCACTAAGCTCCCGTTGTAAAGAAAATTTGCACAGAATTTGCCAAGAATTCGTCCACTTATTAAATACCTTGCCGAACTTCACAACCAACTACCTCGATCGTGTTTTCATCTCTATTATGGACGATGGTTTGGTCGATCAGCAATATTCTCGGCGTTCCCCGGCCGAATCGACAAACCAGATGCTTTCCGCTTCGGCAATAACGAAACACCGGTTCGTGGTCTCTCCCTCGAAGAGCCACTGCTCTCGTTTCACTCGCGAAAGAAACGAACGAAGGAAAGGATGAACAACTCAAGAAGGGAAATGAAATTCTGCAATTAATCAAGAAAGAAAAATAACAGAAAATGAAATTCCTTTCTCTCCCCCAAAAGAAACTTCATACTCGTCGAGACTCTCGTTTAAACATCAGCTTAACAACAATCTTATATACGACGTACACCTATTGTCAGAGACCCTGTATAATTATTTACAGATCCACCCAAGGAGAGACACATACATGTATGTATATTTAATTACGATGTGTACACAAATAGCCGTGCTCGATTGAAGAACATGTTTTACATCTGTTACAAAGAAAGTATGATAGGAAAAGTCGTTATATCAAGCAAGCTAACACTTGACCTGAATTATAGTTTACACTGATGCGTGGGTGATCCTTAGCTAAGTAGTACCTATTTAGGAGAGAACGATACAAGAAAGCATATTTCTCTCTCTATCGTTCGTATTGGTGTTCTCCTCGATCGTTTGCTATCCAGGAGATTGCCGTTCTCTCTCCGTGACGCACGTTATCGAACGAGAGCATCGATCAGAGAAGCGTTACGAATTAGCTTGTATAATTCGATCGGAAAGATTCGAAATTACGGGAAACGTCACGATTTAGTTCCATTTATATCTACGCCTACGTTCTCCTAAATCCGTTGCGAAAACCGAAACACGTTCGATTGCTGTACCTTGCGATTTTTCCCGGAAGACAGAACGGAGGAATTCGTTTTGCGTTTTGATCAATCTCAGTGATCGAGACACCCGTTGGAAAGTAAATTATATTAATAGAGAAATAATGGGAAATGGATCCTCTCGATTTTTTAACGCTGCTTTTTTTTTTTTTAATGTGCAAACTGAACGATGAATTTATTATACATCTCGGTGTCGATAAACAAACGAATGTTAATTAATCAACGTGGAATTTGCTTAGATATCACGCGTTACTTTTTGATTAACTTGATGTATTAGGTACTATGGCGAAAATTTCGGTCACCCGGTATATTTATAGGGAAGAATAAATTTTTGCGAAATTTAGTACAGATTTAAGAAAATGTGATATGATCTAGAGGATAATTTTATTACTTCAACGTATTGATTTGATATGTATATATGGAAGGTTGTAACGTAATTTTGTTTCATTTATTATTTAAGGTTCGATACTGAAAATTTGATATGAAAGATAAATTGAAGTATTCTGTGAAAATTTAAATGCCGCGTAATTTCGTGTTATTCAGTATCGATATAAAAGTACGTTTTATGCTGGCTATTTACATTCTTCGAAAGAATTAGATCTACGAAAAGGACCAATTTTTCTGCGGATCCGAAAATAAAACGGTCGGCAACTTTTCTTTCTTCAATTTACATCGCGTCATGGAAGGATGAGAAAAATTGGTGATATTTTTCTTCAATTACAAAGTGCGCTCTTTTCTTGAAAAATACAAAACGTATAAAATTTGGTCTCTGTTATATTTACAGCAGGTATCGCGTTCCTTTACCAGCTAATTTCAAAAATGGAATTTCCTGATAACTGAGAAAAATCCTGGTCTCTTTTCCTCGACCGAAAAACACACCGAATCGTCCTTTCTTTTCTTTTTTTTTTCTTCATTATTTTCATCGTTTCGCGGTTTCATCAAATTCGCAAATGCGCGCCGTCCAGCGCGAGACAAATATTTACATTGAGTCTTTCGCGCACCGTCAGACACGACGTGTGTGTATGCAAACTCGACGCACTAACAATCGCGTCCGATGGAAATGGACATTTTTTTCACGAAGCAGAGTTCGAGACTCGAGAATCGTTTAAAATTTCTGCCTCGAAATTTGGAAGAAAAAAAAAGAGAAATTATACAAAAGTAGAAAATTTTCAAGTGACAATCTGAACGAACGAAAAAAAGAAAAAATTGAGGAATATCTGAGGCAAAGTAGAAACTTGAACGAGCTCGATCGTTCGATCACTTTCTTTCTTTCTTTTTTTTTAATATCCTTCGTTCTTTCCCTCGGTCGAATCGGTGAAAAATGTTCTGTGCCATCGCGTCTCGTTCATATCAAAGAGCGGCGCGTTTCTATTTACACGGAATGCGCGGCGTTTTACAGGTCAGCGATATCGCCGCCGCCGCCGCCGCTAAACTGGTTTCACCTGTGAGCCCGCGTTGCTTGAACACGGATGCGTGATAAATAAATTGTAGCTCGGTGCTCGCATCGGATACGGATTATCAGAGATATATATGTATATACAAAGCGAAAGACCGAGAGAGGCGGTGTACACTTCCGGTTTCTAACAGTGTAAGTGGTGCTGTTGCGCTTCACTTTCCGCTACACTAATAGAACTCGGTCTAGTCGAGGTTTATTTCTCCCGTGTAAATTTATGCGTATGCGTGTACATTGCGTGGAAATGAGAGAAAGAGAAAAAAAGAAAGAGAAACGGTCACGTGTAGGTGTCAATTTATGAACTCGTTATACCGGCGTCTTTGGCAGTTTCCTGTGCGTTGGTGATGAGGGCGTTTTATCCGTTTCCCCTTCTGAAAAATATTTCAGTTTCATCGTGAGACACAGCGGTAAAAAAAATTCATTAGTACTGTACGAAGCGTTTTACTTAATCTTACATTAGCCTGACAGATTTAGCTTTACTTTCATTTTTCAAGACATTCGTGTGAAATTATTTTTATTCTGTACGTTATTCACGGTGGTTGCACTGAGAAGAAGCGGAAGTTCTTCGACCTACTGGCGATGTACTGGCAGTAACGCCTAAAATTTTAACAGCAGCGAGTGTTATTTTCAAGTTGAAGTTGTTTTAGACAATTTCATTCGCGAAACTGTAATTTTGAATTGCAACGCAAAGTGTAATTATGTGCACAGACAAATAAAATTGATTAAAGGGAAATAAAAATGGAAGAGGTACGCGGGTAAATATTTATTATAGGAAACGAAAGACGGAGAAAAACCGAGAATGTTGTACGCGGTACCACTGCCGGAAGGTTAAATTTATTCGCGTAAAATAGTGCCGAGTAAATGTTGAGCGAGTAGTACGATGAACCAAAAACTGTGAAGGGAACTCACAGAAAACGCGTCGCGATATTTAGGAGACCGTTGATTGCGTTTATAAACCACAGAAGAGAAAAAACAAATATTCAAAGAAAAATTGACAAATTCTGAAAAAGAAAAATGAAATCGAATTTCACAGAGTGCATAGAAGAAAAATAATTTCATCTTACGACTGTAAGTAACTCTTTCTAATTCGTCGAAGAAATTCCTCCGGAACTTGCTAGAATATATATTCTCTCTACATCTGCTTTTATTTCAAAAGGTTAGATACGAAAGAAAAAGAAACGTACTGTTTTATCTCTGATACACGCATGCGACAGATGAATGAGCCATTACCATCGAGCGTGAACTACTTGTTTCCCGTTCATCTATGCGCTCGAAACGCGTTTCTTTCAATGGCGCGAAGCTGACGAGTCCTTGTTTCGTGCGAGTTATCGATTTTAAAGCCGAGCACTCTACTGATACTCAACTGATGTTTTCCACTGAATATACGTGTTACGTGGTGATTTCGACGGTACCGTGCAGAGCTGAGAAGTTGACGTGCAGGATAGCACAAGGACGAGAAGAATATTCTTCTCTCTTCGGTTTTTACGCTCTCGAAGCGCTACTTTAAGGTTCCTGACTAGGGATACTTTTCAGAAACAAGAACACTCTGCCACGTTTACGCCAATTTTTTGAAATTTGTCGCTCTATCCTTGTTAGGTTTTCTGTAGAAACGGTTTATGGCACGATCGACCGGGAACGGTTATTTTTGAGTTGAGGATTTTCGTTTATTGCTTGCACGGGTCTCATTACCTCCTCCGAGGGTCACTAGAATTGCTTTGCTAGATTTTTAGTAATTTGTGTCCCTCGCGCTCAATAGCCTACGAACATACCATAAACCACGAATTTCCGAACGGCACATCTGTATGCAACGGTCCGCTTGCCGATTAGTCACCCGGAGGAAATGACACGCTGATTGGCAAATGCAATTGTTCACCATTAACCAATCAGCGTGCCCAACAAAAATCCCTCTCACGGACGTCCGAGACGCGACGTCGGGGAGTTGAGTCGTCGAGTACTCGTTCAACCACCACGAACAAGGAGAACCAAGGAGGAACCAGCTCACATCACGCGTTAGAAATAGATCAGTTTTTACAAGTCCCAATCATTTGGGTGGTCCTTGGAACCAGTATCTAGACGGCACAACATCGTGCAAACATCCACAAAGCTCGAAAGTTCATCGCCACAACCACGAGCAATAACAATCCTACTCAATTTCTTCGTTACGCCAAGTTTTGGCAAATAACGAAAATTCGTGTGCCTCTTTTCTACAATCGAACCGTATTCCTTCTCGCATCCTTCTCAGCTCTGCACAGTACAGTGCAGAGCAGGAAAAAAGTCCCGCAGAAGAAATTTTATCAAACACAGTGTGAAAGAATCATTGTCAATTAACAATCTTTCATCTTTTTTAACAATTGGTAAATAATTATCAGGAATAGTTGTTACATCGATACATTCTTGAGTATGCAGTGGTGGTAAATTGCCATCTATATTTTTACGATCAAAATCATAAGCATAAGTTAATATGTGATAAACGTTGCAATTGAAAAACAGTTACATTAGTAGTCATTAGCAGTCATTGTATGATTGGGTCACATCTCCATAAGTCAACGCTGTCCAAACGCCTCTGATCGTTGAAACTTCATTCCTTACGAGTATCGATCGAAACTCGGATATTGAAATCGACTGGAATTTTTTAAGAACACGTTGAACTTGATCCTATCCCTACCAATAGCTGAAGTCTTGCATTTATCGCGTGCTTCTTACCACGTGAATGTTTTTTCGTTTGTTAGACAGACTATACCTTCTCTAATCGTAGAAATAGGGCACACGTATTGTCGTTATCGGCCAACGCGATAACATTGTCGAATTGGATCATTAAATTGCACGACTAAAGAGTCAGACGATGTAAATGAATCTCTCTTGCCCTTGTGTCATCACGTTGGACTTCTCTTCAGCTCTGCACAGCACTTGCGATTAATTTCGTACTTACCCATCAGCAGTCCCAGATTCCCCGGCGTTTTTCCCGAAGACGGCACCGCGGCTAGCTCCTCCGGCAAGTCCCCGCTGTGTTTTTGTCACGTAAAAATAGCGGTGACACGGTGAAGCAATTGAACAACTCGCTTTTTCATTCGATTCGATCGACTAATTTTTCTATTTTTTTTTTTTTTTTAACTGTCTTATCGTTAGTTGCAACTATACTTACGTGTCGGTAGCATGCTCGACTACCAGCTCGACCACGTCGTCCTCTCGTTCGGTTATCTGTGCTACTTGCTCGAAGCTTCGATCTACCAGAGACACTCCGGCCCATTCTAACACCTGAAGAAGAACATATGGATTCTCTAATGGCATTTCAATCAAATTCGTCTTTCTTGGCATAGTAGAGTTTTAGAGTGTTTTATATGAAATGCTGGCTAAATTTTTTTTTTTTTGGGCGATCCTTCGTAAGCAGAGAACGTTGATCGAATATATCTCTGTGATTTCCTCGAACGATTGTGGGGGTGGAGGTATACTTATGAAACGTTTAAGAGAAGAAAAACAAGCTCACGTGTTGTTAGTGACAGGAGAAAAGTGAAATTACCGATTCAGATGAGATATTCAGCGTTTCATTTCATTCGTCAGATATTCAGCGTTTATTTCGTATAAAATACTCCTCTAGTAGAAAAATATATATACACGTTTGTTGATATATTTCTGTATTGAAAATTCTGTGAAAGCTAATGGATGGTTAATATTATTTATCAGGTATTTCACGTGTGGACAGATTAAACTGTATTTGCCGCGAGAAAAGTATTATAGGAGAATGGGTTTCCTCTTAGTTTTAAAAGTCATCGGCATCTTTTGAGTTCGTTTTTCCCGATAGGACGAAAATGCATTTTTGAAAAGGTCTCTTAAACTACAATACTTGTACCAAAGTTTTTAATTTAATTTCTGCATGTTGATATTAAAAATTATAGATTACACTAAATTACTAAAATATATTCACTTTTTCTTAAATTTTCAATTACAAATTACCTCAACTTCGGTGCAAATTTTTATTCTTTCTAAAAAATTTTATACCAACAAAGTGTGTTTTACGTAAAAATTTCTTTCCGATCTGTTGAACCGAATTTTTCGTTCAACAAAATGAACCGTGGCACGTGAAATTTGTAAGAGTCGCGTTGAAGTAATGGATTGGCATCAGTTGGCATAGCACACGCATGGAATTACTTTTACAATGTAAAATTAAACGACCATATGTCAATGAATTCGTACGATTTCACGTGATATAGCGTTCCTAGTCGACGTTCGCGATTGTGACACGTTTCCGTTGCACACAGCTGTCGATAACTTAATTAAAATCACAGCTGAAGAGAATGGTTGTCGATATTCACACGCATTAACCGCTTACAATAAAGTTACCCGCTCAACACTGGATACGCGTTATCGCTACGTCTTCTTTATTTCGTTCGGAATTTAAACGATAATACATGATTAGGTGTACGTAAGACAGTAGGACGCTAATTTTAATTTACAATGCTTGAATCATGCACCGATTACTTACTTCCTTTTACTATTTTGATATTTGGAAAAATTTAAAGGGCAAACGTTAAATCTATCTTTATTGAAATTATAACTTTCAGTCAGATTTTCTTGTGACGAGGTAAATTTAAAATAATATTTCCTTTCGTTTCAACTTGGAATTCAAAATTAAGAATGACGAAAAGAATCCCAGATGATTGCAGTGTAGAATAAAATTACTTCGCATTTATTACGAAAACAGCAGTGATATGAAATTTAGAAAATTAAATACTATAATTGCATTGATTACTAAAATATCAGCGATTTAAAGTTTTTAAGTAGTTACCTTAATTAATTGCATACATTAAGAATATCAGTGACTTCAAATGTGAAAAATTAATTAACTCGAACCTTATTAAGGAGCTTGTTTCGTTTAAAAATTTCGCGTCACTAATGAAACGTTACTTCGCATTAGAAAATAACGTTTCGGTTAAAATTCATTCGAAGATACTTGAAGTATTTGTCGAATTGGACTCGTCGGAGGAAACAGCACAGAATCAGAAGAATTCGAGACGGTTTCATTAAGATTCGTCAAGATGAATTTGATATTTCGCGTTAATGGAATGTTGCAAATTTAAATGAACATGTTAACACGTGGGGAAAAATGCATGAAATATTCTCACCTTGTCGCCACGTTGTATACCAGCCTTTGCTGCCGGTCCATCTGGCACGGTCCACATCACGTATACAAAAGTACGTCCATCAGCCCCTGTTTTACCGCGAACCACTCTTAACCCAAAACCAGTGGCTGAAAAAAAAAGTTGAAAATTTAACGAATATAACGATGTAACGTGCACAACTCCGCTATCAACTCATCGTTAAATAAATTACGCGAAGAATTGCACAAACGTATTAATTTAATAATTAAATTTAAACAAATTAAATATATTCAGTTTATTATTTATAACTTTGAAAGAGAAAATTGTTAATAATCAGGATAAAATGTTCATTATGAGAAGTATCTTCTGAGAAAAGAGGCGGGAAAATTGTATCACACGATGAAAGTAGGAAAAACGAAATTTTGTCAGATTACCAAAAGAAAGTTTGATATAGAAACGGATCAGCTGTTGGTTTCTCGAAGCCTAGACGGCGGTTACCGAGGTAATTTCGTCGTATTTCACGGAATACTAAATAATATCGAAGAAAGTTGGAAAAACTCGGGGAAAAAAGGTGACCTTTATGTTTATAAATTGGTATTCATCGCAGCAAGCTTGCTGGGACAGTTTAAAATTTCAGCGCATCTGAAGCGCGGTCTTTTGTGCGAAATTACGAATTAAACGAGCTCCGTGGCTATAACGTCTGTGTATAGTCAGTTTGACTCGCGTCGATCGATAACATCGAATGTCAAGACGACTTTATTACATGACATCTACAAACATTACTCGTTCGTGGCTTTTATACAGTCGTTGCCTTGTTATGACCGCAGTAGGATCTACGTGGGTGACTGTTACACTTCTGCTTTGTGTTTGATGCGTAAATTAATGGACTGTATATGCTCAAAGTTGCTGCAGTAGGTTGTAGATTTTTTTAAAAAATGTGCTTATCGATGAAATTTATTATAATATAGAATGCAAAATTCTGTTATAAATATTAGTTACTGTACTATTTTCACAGTTTGTTTTTTTTGTGAATGAAATTATGTAGATTTTGTGTACTAATGATTAATAGCGAGAATTTTATAGAGAAAAACATTTGAATACGATTGTTATAATTTAATAAGAAAGCACTTTTAAACTATATAGGGTTGAAAAATGATATTGGACTTTCAATTGCAAAATTTTTTTAATTAATACAATCTAGCTATGGCGGATTCGGAATTTCAATAACGGAAATTGAAAAAATCTGAAAATTTCTATAAATTCCAGCCATTCTGCAAATATTTGATCGGTGAGTTCGGATATGAAACACTCACACCGCTACGATTGCAATAAAATTCATTGCCGAAAACAGTGAAATTGAATTCTCTTTTTCAATTCGTTTAATAGAATTCGATACGTTTTATTTACTTTAAAGTTTCAAGTTTAGAAATTTATTACACAGTTCAGGACTGACAAATTTTCAAAGTAACGAAAACAAATCTGAAAACGTATATATGAGATTAATAAGATCTAATAATTCGGAAAATGAAGTAATTTTAGAAAAATTAAAAATTTTAGTCGTTACCAATTGAACAAGTGAAAATAAAACTAGGCGAGAATGAAAATGAGACCAGCAATTAGGCAAGCAATTATCTGAGATAAAAGAAATTTCAAATGATTTCGAATAGATGAAATAATGTCATCCCTTGATGCTACCAATTTCAATCTAGATAGAAACACAGAGCAAACCGCGTTATCGGCGGCAACGTTGGATTTTGTCCCAGTAAAGGAGATCAGTCCTAAGCAAGAGAAGGCAAACGACACACAACAATGAATATTCCCCTTGACGGGTGTCCACATAACGAAGTAAGCGCGATTAACGTCGAGCTAATTTAATACGCCGACTAGCGCGACGAGTAATGAACTCCGTAACATACGCATATAGCGTATATATAATAGCAACAGGTTCTTCCACGGGATTTTGGCGCGATATTAATCGCGAGATTAACGAATCGCGGTCCGCTCGAACGAAGGAGCCAAGGTAATCAGTGTCATTAATCTTTGAGCGTCTCCTGGAAATTTCAGACTGAATCGTCTGCTTCTCTCTCCCCCTCTCGCTCTCTTGGAAATTTGAAAAATTGTAGCAGAAAAGAATTGACAGTGCTCTCTCCTGAAAAATTTGAAAAATTATAGCAGAGAAGAATTCACAGTGTTCTCTCTCCATTTCCCTCTCACTTGCTCTCTCTCTCTCTTGGAAATTTGAAAAATTATAACAAAGAATTCACAGTGCTCTCTCTCTCGAAAAATTATAGCAGAAAAGAATTCACAATGCTCTCTTTCACCCTCTCATCCCTCGTTCTCCGCTTGTTAGCGTCCGTTTCAGCAAATTCTCCCTAGCTCCCAGCGCAAACGAGAGAGAGGACTGTGTCACAATTCCACAGTTGATAATTCGAAGAGGAAGGAAACGGTTGAAGGTTGAACGAAGAAAGTGGAAAAGTAAAGGTTCGTTGTTCGCGCAGAGTGAATCGAGAGCAGAGTTTTGACGGGTGTCGACATAGGAACGCCAATCAAGAGCCGTCATTCAGGCTTAATTAACAAACCGGGAACAGCATGTGCCTACTATAAGGCCTGGAGCCGCAGGCTTGTTCTGGTAATGACGTTGCAGCGCAATTATCCGATCGGCTGGCCGTTTCTCCGCGGGATTTTCGATAAATATTCCAACCGGAATCCATCTTGTTACCGTTCTCGTTCATACGACAGACGAACCGCCGGTCCACTCTCCATACTTCTCTCGAAAATTTGCCTCGCAGATTCATGGTAAATCGAATTTCCCTTCGTCCTTTCTCGAACGCGATCACATTAATTCGCTGAATACAGCTGGCCCGTTTTCAGACGTGAGAGGGATCTACCTAGGATAATACATCGAAGTGCACAGAGGAGACGTTCAATTCTGAATTATGAACCACTTTGCCGGAGTTTATGAATCTTTACAAACTCGATTTTAAATACGCCCCTGCCGAATATACGAGATTTGATACCAAGGGGGACTTAAGTCGATTACAGATATTTCATAGGCAAAGATTGAAGATATTTGTAATGGAGGATGAATGGTTTGATGAAGATATTACTGTCTTACGTTATTTTACCATGTGATTTTTGTAATAATTTTTGCAAAATTAATTGCAATTTTTCTGCAATTTCATTTCTCTGTAAAACTCGTTGTTTAACATATCCGATAAGTTTTTCTATACACAGTTGCGTCTACAAACCCGGAGGAGAAGTTTGAATTTTTCAAAATTAAGTAAATTTAATTATATTGTATCAATACAGTCTCCTTTCTATTCGCATTTTTATCTGTTGTATATTATTAATTATTCACACTTTAACAGAATATTGTTCTTTTGCTCCACTTCAATTTTCGAATTACAAATGCAACATGCAAAAAGAAAAGACTGTAAATTGGAAAATCGTTTATAGGAAACATCGAGTCCTGTTATTTTTCGAATAACCTTTTATTACCTGCCGTACCGTAAAATTTCAATTAAATGTAAATTTAATGACTTTAAGATGACTTTCTTGCGTGAAAGGTTTTATCAGTGCCTTCTAAAAAGTGACCTCAAAGTCATTCGGTCTAAAGTTAGAACAGAAATTTGCAAATACGGTTCCACCCACACGAAGAGTACGCGAACCCGAGAGGTCTAAAGCAAGTCAATTTATCATCATTATAATCTTGTTCCATTTTCCGCCTACGGCCACCAACTCGATATATTCCTTTTTTCCACGAGTTCTGGACTTTTTCGCAGGTTTGAAATATTAACAAATTTCGTCGTTTCAAGTTAAGTTACAAATTATTTCCACTGATTTACTGAGAAACAAATCGAAAATATAATAACGTGGAATGGAAAGTTCGATTATTCTATCTTATATTTTAATACTCGTCGTATTTTTCAATATCGATATTTCTCTCACTCGTCAGTTTATTACAGAAGGCTTGAAAATTTTTAAATAAAATTGTTCAAGGAAATCAACTATTTTATTTTGTAGGAATAAAGTGAAATTCTTGTGAAACAAGTGTTTCTAATTCGGAAAGAAAATTATGATTCATTGACAGTTTCGAAATTATCTGTACACCTGTAAATTGTGCAAATTACAATTATAGCAGGTCAAAACTAGAAATTCTACCAATTATAGAAGTTTCTCCTCGATTTGCAATGCTGAGTTATTTCCTAATTTTCACAGTTTCCGTATGCATTGGACAATCGTGAAATTATGTTAATATTAAGAAGGGTATTTTCGACGAATCGCAACGAGCTCAGAAAATAGAATGAAAATTATTCACCGCCTGCACAAGACGCACTTACACGCATAGAAAATTTCATTGTAAATGCACAACCTCCTCTAACAATAATAAAAGATAAAGTGTCGTAGGTGAATGAGTTGAAAAAGATCGCGTTTCCGTGCAAAACAACAAAAGCGAGAATAAGGGAATTATTTGCATGAAAGGCAATCTTTGCTGAATGGATTCGTTGAAAAGGACGAAGAATTCAGAAGAAGTGAGAAAATTGAATTTCAAAGCATCAACAGGTTAAGTCTCGAAGAAGAAAAAATTATGATTCCATTCGAATCGAATGCCTCGAATACCTGTTTATTTACGCAGTCACTTAAGGTAAGAAAAATTGAAAGGAGCGAGGAGAAAGAAAATACGAGAAGAAAGCGTTTAAAATCGCCTTGCACGAAAGTTTAATAAAACTGACTTGCTTCGAAGGGCTATTCTAGTGCGAGCGATAACTCAATTCAAGGATGGGGTAAGATTAATTGTGGCGCTAACGAAACCTGACAGCCTAGTCTGTAAAGTATTGCAGAAACAATGTACAACGCCTTCGTACGTTTTTCTCTTTTTAACTGCGTTAAAATCACGTTTGAACGTCTTTATTTTCGGCTCTAAAGTATTGTTGGCTACTTTCACACCTCGATTCTTCTTGGCGATACGAATCGTCAAATTCGAAAATAGGGAGAACACAACTTTGAAATTTTTTTCGATAGAAAAATTCTAATTAAGAATAAAATACTAGATAAATCTCTATATTTCACCGCACGTTCAGAATCGCGAAGTTATAAAAATTTATGCGCAGCGTCGTGAAAATAGTGTAAAACTTGAGTTCACTACATAGAGAAATTAAATTCGTTTCAAGAATGCTCCTGTGCAAGCATCCTTGAAAAAGAGTAGGTGATAACATTTTAATTCTTGCACTTTGAACGCTCTTATAGCACCGTTTTCAGCCACAGAGTGTGGATGTAAAATATATGACAGAGGAATGGTTGTATGAAGATGGGAGAAAGGTGCAGTTGAACATTGTATACAACTTGAAACAGAACTTCTATAGGCAGAGTTTATCAGAACATGTGTATATAATTTCGTGGATAAATTAGAGACGTAAAAACAATTAAAAAAATTCCTTTTATGCATTTTTTTTTCTATTAAACCTTGTTTCTGTATCGCAGTCAATTGTGTGCTTAATTAACCCCTTAAACTATGATTTCTTTTCTGACTTTGCATCTAAGCGTCAGCCATTTTGTTTTAGTACTGTATCGGGTAACTAAAGTTGATCTGTTACAGATCGATTACATTTAGTAATCTTCAGTCTTACGAATTCAGACGAATGTTAGGATTGCAATGAATTTTTCTTCTTAATTCAACTATTTTTCGCACATTTTGGCCAGAATCTCTGCCACGAGTCTGACACGTTGTCATATGTTAAGGGGTTAATGTGAAAAAATAGTAGAACGATTTTGTTTTTGGAGATAAGTTGCGCTGCATTTAACAATTAAACGAAGCTTAGAAAAACGCTAAATATGTTCCATTAATTTACAGCAAGATAAATGCACGAACAAGTTGCTTATTCAAAATATCGCGCTCGGTAGACGTCGAAAAATTTGCGAAACAGAGAAAGCCTCGGGCTTGCATCCACAGTGTTTATCTTCGTTGCGTCACTGGTTAACCGCTCTACCACCTTATTCAACGCCGTTCCTCCCGTTTCTGTACACACGTGTTATTGTTTTCATTCGCTGAAGGCTCTCTGATTTCACTTGTATGCCGCAAGTGAATTGCAAAAATGTCGCAGAACGTGAAAATATAAAAAAGGCAAACTGTAGTTTCCTATGGTAACGCATATAGTCGCTAATTGCAGCGAAATGTTGTAACATTACTATTTGATGACTTTGTTGAAAACTAATTTTTTATTCAGATATCAAATTAAATTGTTAGACTGATTAATAAGGTATAGAAGTTTAAACTTGAATTATTCTCGAAAGGATTTTTGTGCGATATATGTATAACTTTGTATGTAGTAATTTATAATTATCAATACTTTGGAATTATTTAGAAATATTCAACTAGCTTGTTTTGAGCCTCGTGATAGGAATTTGTATCGCGTTCGCATTTGCATCTGTTATGCTAAGGTTACAGCTTCTCAAAGACCTCGAGTTTCCTCCAAAAGCTTTTCAGTTTAGAATTCTCAGTACAAGGCACACTTTTGTCAATTTATTTTCTGTGCTATTGCTTTAACGTCATACTTGTTTTTATAAATTATAATCAAATTATATAAATAGTAATATTTTTCCTTAATTCCTCTTCAATATTTAGCAATATCTCGAACAAAAATACAAAATAATTTCTAGCATGCACCAACTACTCCAAATTTCAACAAAATCGCGTTATTATAGATTTGCACGCATCGTGAATTCTATCGAGACCGAATTCTAATACGCCCGATCAAATGTTGAATTAGGTCAGGTACGTAGAATAATTTTAATTTCTCCGTGTGTTTATTATTTTATTCATCGATACCACCAAGCCCGGCATTTCCGTCTCCCCACTCGTTGTTCGTACTACTTATATCCGGCGTGTTTCTCGAACTCAACGCGCGCTAACCAATTTGCCGCATAAATCTAGAGAAGTGAAAAGTGAGTAAACCCCGGCTGAAAGCGCAGCGAGTAATTAAACGTCACGCGCACACTCGCTAGAGATACGCATTTATTTTCATTGCTTTCGATCTTTATCAGCCTTTATGGCCCCATTTTATCTCGCTTATACGGCTGGTTGGTCGCGTTTAATACCTTTAGGCATCTGCAGATTCGACGTACTTCGATCTAATTCCGAATGCTCGAGAAACGATCGTCTGTGTCGAGTGTAATTTGAAATACAAACGACGTGTATCGAGATAAATAGTATTTAAAAGCGTGCACCGAAGTGTTATTACTCGTTACAGTCGCAAACGAAAGTTAAATTTGGCGTGAGAATCTTTACTCGTTTCCATCTGAATGTCTTTTCAAAATAAATTCGGAATTTCTTTGGTGTCCTAGAAAAAGCAAGTGTATTATAAGAACATTTTTTTTGGAGTCGAATCTCTTTGTTATTTCAATATCTGTTATTACTTTGGGAGATTTCTGCACTTTTATAGAAGTATTTTAATATTTTACTAAATATTCCCAACTAAGTAGGTACCCTAACTATTTCCTTATTAAATAGTTAAAGTCACGAAGAGAATTATGAAGAAATATCGCTGCCTGCTTGGACTCACAAAATTATCAATTAATTCACGTGAAATAATTATGTACGTAAGTACTTACTTCTGTGCCCTGTGTCCAAAGTTGGATCTCTTCTTAACTTCACCCTTCTCTTCGCGTTCACCCACGGTGCTGTAACAAACGTATTAACGTAAAATGTGAATTTCATAATTTCAAACTTACAAATTGCAGTCTGAAAATCACAGAATTTACAAAATCTTCCATTTGAAAATTCCATTGGAGATTGTTCCGATTTTCTGTCGGGTTCAAAATCTGGTTACCGTGATACTGATTTAGAGCAAACATTTTTAAACTAACGCAAATTTAACGAACATCGTGAAACCAGTGTTTTCCAGCGGATCAATATTTTCTGGATAAAGCAAATGATCTGTGGAAATATAGAGAGAAACGTTCCTCTTAATACCGACAGGCAAATCGTAACAAAAGGGAAATCTTTGAAGGGTAGAAGAAGATTGGGCCAAGTTTCTTTTTTATAATGCAGTCGCGTGACTTCCGCTCGACGTAGCGTAAAGGCGATTTCGTTTATACCCCCAATTCCAGTCCCGATCGATGCTCATTCTTGCAGAAAGTGAGTTAGTGTCTCCTACTCTCTTTGCAACTGCTGGATATTTTTTTAGGGAACCGCTAAATGTGACGAAAAGTTCCTAAAAGAAGAACCTATTCTTCGACTACCATCAGAATTTAAACAAACTGTTTACCTAATTTCTCGATCTTTTATTTCTGCGAAACAAAAATTTGTAAGAATTACAAAACTATCTCGAAGCGCCCTTTGAACAAACACATTCTCATTTTCAACGAAAATTGCAATTTCCCAGAAACTATAGCAGAAAAGCTGCTTCTACTCTTCCTATGGTAACTTTCTCAAGAATTTACCTGCAAACTGATCAAATTTCATATCCTGCCAGATCCGTCAGAAATTGCGTCAAAAGATCAGGTTCATGTATCGGAAGTCCCCCCCTTTTTTTTTACTTTCGTGTTTACCTTTTTGAACAAATCCTCACCGACACTCCTTTGTGTTCTACCGAAAAATTTCGAGCTTATTGTTAGTAAAACTTTAAAAAAGGAATGTAACATTTTTCATTCACGCGTAATTCCATAATTTCAATATTTTAACAAATTCTTGTTAGTTTATGAAGTTCACTGTCATAAAGCAATCTTAAATTTGACAAAATTGCTATGGAAAAATTCGAACACCCTGATATTTCAACTCGAAAAATGATTTCTCTGTGAAAGTTGTGCAACAATGTTATTCAGCGTGTTCTCAAAAAAATGTTCGCTCTAAGAATAGGAAAGGAAATGCTAATAGAATGATATATTATGTCATCTGGACTGCATCGAGCAAGAAAATGAAGAATTACGTAAAACAGCTTCTATTGCGTGTCATCGTCCACTCCTTATCGCAGTTTCTTCTGATCGTTACCGTTTAATGTCTCTTACGTCTCCTAGGCTTCATTAGCTTAACGTCACTTTTGTACTTTTCCTATTTTTCTGCCGTATTTCTTTCGCAAGGAACTGCAACATTTCCAACTGATTCGTAATTAAAGGGTTTTTCTAATATAAATGACATTTTCATTCCTTACCAAAAGCCATTTTCTATTATAACGAACAAGCTTAAAGAGCTGCTCCGGTTTTTATGTCACATTTACGGATAAAGAAGTCTTTGCTGAGTTTACTTCTGGAGAGCGGGGGTCCACATTGTTCACGAGATTAAATTCCCGATTCCTAATTAAAAGAATTTAATTACCAGCATAGAAGGAAGCCTCTATTTTATAAAGGACGCGCCGGTAGATTTGTCTGTTTTAATATCTGTCTTTCTCCGTTTCTCCTGTTTCTGTTTATAGAGATCTTACGAGTGAAGGAAATCAAATCGAAATTACCATTCGTCAAAATTACTGTAACGAAAATTACGATTCGGCAAAATTACTGTACCAAAAATTAGAATTCGGCAAAGTTACTGTACCAAAAATTAGAATTCGTCAAAATTATTATACCAAACATTACCATTTGTCAAAATTACCGTAGCAAAAATTACCATTCTTCAACGTTACTGTACCAAAAATTACAATTTCTTACAACGGTTTGAAATAAACAAATCTGCTTGTGTCGACATTTCAATCATCTAATAAAAGCGTTTTCAATTAAAATTTTATAATGCTTCAGGTATGTTTCTTAAAACCCAATCTAAATTAGGAAAATAAATTTCTCTACTCGAATGCTATTACGTTAGAATTTTATTCTTAATTTTAGAGATATACCTCCTCGTAATTAGTTCCTAATTAATACAATTCTAGTACTTGATCACCTAGCTTTAAAGCATTAATTTTGATCTACCAGTAAAAATTACCTTAATCTCAAGAGATACGTCGAAACTGCTCCATCTTCAAACAATTCAAGTTTGATTACAATACAAAATCCCCCTGACAAATTTTACAGCCAAGAACGACCGAAATTCAAACTTCGAGTATCCCATTACACGTTCTTCCATTCAAACGTTGTTTCGCCCTCCTATTTAACAATCTTCGATAACACCATTATCGGCGAAACATTATTTCAGCTGAATGCTGGCAAGAATTTCTGAAACATCTTCGAAGCTTCGAAGATATAGTCAAAGTTATTGTTATCAGATAACACGTTTCGAACATGGAGAAAGTAATAAAAGTCCCGGCGATACAGTTTCCGCGGTATTAAATAATAGGGGGGAAATTTTAATGAAAGATTCTCGTCGAAGTTACTCACTCATGTCATTGTCCGCATGGTGGATAACGATCTTGATGCTTTCCCCGTCCACGAGACTTCCTTGTCGAGCCAGCTCACGATCTTCGGCTGCAACCCTATTCACCGCCGATGGAGGAGCTACTTTTGCCGCTCCTGGAGCGACGGAGGATGCCAACGCCTTTATGGCGTTTATATCCGGCCTGAAATCAGAGTGTCAAACATTGATTCTTGTATTGGTCTGTAGAGACGTGAACGAGGGAAAATGGGAAAATAAAAGTAGCCGAACGAAGAGGCTCGTTGTCAGTGAGATCTATGATTAACTGACTCGTGATACAGATTTTTGGTGAATTTGTGATAAAAACAGTTATGTCAGTAACGAAGATTTTATTTTAATTTATGAAACATTTTATACGTTAGTTTTTCTTACTTCGCAGAGAATTCAAATAATAAATAGCTTACCTTTGCACGCATACTCGGTAAAAAAATGATAAGTTCAAATATGACTTTTTATTAAATAGATTGTCAGTTGTTGTCTCTAAATTTTTATTTGCAATAATCGATCACCCGTTTCTTTTAAATAGAAGAAGAGTGTGTTGAAATTATGAAGTTGGAGAAAATCATCGAAAAGTTTTCGTCGAAAGATTTGTACAATTTTAAAATCGTATTTTGAATAAAATTTGTTTTATTCGCTAATTAACATCGTCTTGTAATAATAATTCCACTGTTTCGCGATGGAAAGGATAATTCGGTTATTGCACGTTTGCAATATTGTAACTTGCTAACGCAAAACTGATTTGTTCACATCACGGCACGTTGTCATTTGTTCACATCGTATGGAAACTGTTGAAGAGTAATTTGTAATATTTTACCGTGACTGAACTTTCGTAAAATTCGTAAATTACGTGGTATTATTAGTCGAGCGTAATATGGACCCGTCGCGAAATTCAGTTTCTGAGTTGCCAATTTCGTTTCTGCTCGGTTTAAATAGCTATTCGCGCGTGATACACGAGCACACCGATCAATTTCCATAAATTGAAACGATTCCGAATTGAGAGAACAGTCGTGATTCGAAGAAGTGTTTGGACTGCAGTCTCTTTGAAGCAAGTTTAACGAGAAAATCTGCCGTTAACGTAGTTAATTTCGCAATTTTACAATTGAGTGTCTCCTATTCTCGAATATTGTATTGTATTATTTTTGAATATTAGAAATTTCAATAGATACATTTTAACTTATTTTAAGTATTTTTGTTATTTTGTTACTTTTATTTTTAATTTCGCAATTTCACAATTGAGTGTCTCCTTGTATTCTTGAATATTGTATTGTATTGTTTTTATATTTTAGAAATTTCAAGAGAACTTAAATTTCAGTGGATATATGTTAAGCTACTTTCAGTACTTTTGTTATTTTGTGATTTTTATTTGAAAAAATTTCGTTTTTAAATTTTTCGAATAACTGTTAAATCCTTTTGAAATTATTTTGAGAATATATTGTAAAATTTGGATGCTTCTAAAGGAATACTTCAGGAAATGAAACAAGATTTTTATCCAGATTAGGTTTCCCCCAACTATCTATTCCATGATGATTACATATTAAGATTGTTGAATTTCGACAGTTTTGTTATTAAAACTTGTCTCGTTCGTTAAAAGAACTTCTACGTGAAAACAATAATTTAAAAAAGGCTCATACTAAACACAATGCAACCATTAACCCATTTGCATCAGAGCTCTGAATAGGCTACTAGCGTTATTCATCTGAGGCGTTCAATTGGCCTAATATTTCTCGTGTTTTTGTTTATTACTGATTTTACTCCGAAATTACGTGCAATAATTCAAAATTATTAAGAAATTTTTAACCTTCGAAATCCTTCTATACAATCGTCATGTGCGGATTATTCCGCTCTAGGATGCAAATGGATTAATCTTCAAACACAGTAACAAATTTTTGCAACAAAGTAAATTGCAGAATTGATAAAAACTTGCATAAAAATCTATATACACGTAGAATGCAAGAGAACAAATTGCTTGAAACTCCCCCGAAAATAGGAAACTCCGTGGAAACGTTGTTCTAACAGGTCGGAACAGCCCATTCGCCTAACGCAACCGTAATTACTGTCGAACCCTTTACGATTCTACTTGGTTTGGCCGCGCGGTTCGTTGAAGTTGGCATAGGAAAAACATGCCGCTTCCGGGCAAACGTTAGCCGTCGTTTCTCCGCTTCCCTTCCTCGTTCTCTCGCGTAATCCTAATTAATCTATTTCTCGAGTGGAGTGGTTAAAACGACCG
>NW_017100180.1:735152-746233 GCF_001263275.1 Habropoda laboriosa | reverse complement strand
TTAAGGAGGTTCATGCTCGAAAAGTGCTGAATTAAGTGAAACACAGCGTTTCTCGTGGTTTCTGCCTGACCTGTTCCAACTTTCGCCCAATCGATAAAGAGCGATTTGAATAACGTCCACGTGAAGATAGAGAACCGCAGCTACTAACCGAAAGAATGGCAATTGTAAATCTTGCAGCATAATCGCGGGGAACTTTTTCAACAGTCGAGGATTCAACGGGAAGAAACATTTCAGCGAATAACTTGAACGAAAAGTTTTAATCGCTTGGAGAAACTCTCCGAACGGTGTTGCATCCTGATATCCAGCCTCTGGAATTCAAAGCTGTTTCTCCTTAAGGAGCCATCGGTTAACAATTTACCTCTGTGGTTCACTTACGACTGGCCGAAACTTCTTGTTTGGCTTTTTACGAGATCTCCTTAATGGCCCTTAACGCTGTGTTAAGTCGTCGCCTCGGGGCTCTACGTTCGAGGCATCCTGGTTTTAATTTTCTCGACTGCTGTACATTTCCACAAGATACGTGGAAAATTGTCGGAGTCGAGACAATATACGTATGTACATGCCTTTCCGCTCCTGTTTTGGGGAACTATGAATTGGGAATTTGTGGGGAGAGATATTGTTCGGGTTATTAAGTCGTAATTTCGGAGTTTTGCAATCTCGTGGGTTAATAGTCGTTGGCTGGATGTGTTACGAAAAATGCTGTTCTTAGTTACTTTGCTTGTTGGTTGTTATCAATCGCTATCTTTGGTAGCCTTTCTGATGTTTTTCTTATCTTCTTATATTTAGAGAAAAGTTTAGGTTTTTCTAGATTTCTAATTTCAGATTTCTATTAAAAATAGGATGTTTTTCTGATAGTTCTTCTTTAATCCGAGAAGTTTCTGAATCGCTATTATTTGCCATTTCTCACGTGTTCCTTTTATTATCATAAATTTACGTATTTTCACGGTGTTTCAAGTTTTTAGGAATAGATCATTTCTCGTCCCAATCAAAAAGATTCCTGTGGTAATCGATTCTGTTTTATTATATAGCGTTCAAGTCACAGAAAAGAAAACAAGTGGGTTTTTTTTGAAAAGAAAAGAAAAAATATGCATTTGCTTAATGAAATCTAGAATAACTTAAGGCCAATAATTTATTACGACCTAACATAATCAGTATCTTTCCGGTACAGTTCATTTATGCTATTTACACTGTACAAAGTACGAAATAGGGTTTTTAAATATAGAGGTACATATTCGTAGGGAAATGTAACGAAGATATTTGGAAAGGGAGAAACGGCATCGAAATACCGATGGAAGGGTAAGAAATATTTCAGTGGCTGTTGCTGTTGAAACGATATGTAACACAGCTTTTTCCATTTGATATTCGATAACCTTGTGGATCATAAAATAGAACACTGAGTCGTCCATTTGAAAAAAATCAAAGGTACATGATACGCCGATAAAAAGCGAGACAGTTGAAGCTCTGATTGAAGTATTATGTGCAGAATGTTTCATGAAACAGTGCAAAGCTACAATGTCGAAACGATTAGAGATACAACGAAAAAAAAAAAGAGGGAGAGAGGGAGATAAAGTGCTATCGAATGGGTCTCTGACGTTTCATCTTTCTTTGTTACCTTGTATTCTTTACACTGAAATAAAACTCTCTGTCGCTTGCGAAAGAATTGCAGGCAACAGAAAAACTGCTAATGGTTGTACAGGTATATAATCCAACTGTCGCGAATGCTATTTAAACGAATTTTCTACCATACTCGCGATTATACGACTGTTTTTTAAACACCAAATTATGTCGAACCAAGTTTTACAATTCAAATTAATTATCTCTGAATTTTTATAATTGAGTTTGATTTTAAAGATGAGAGATTAATTAGTTAAGCGAATTTGAATCAATTATAGGATACAAAAAGTGTCACACCTTAATTAACTCCTTAAGGCTCACACTTTTCTCAACTTGATACGCTAAAAACCATCAATTTCATTTTTTCTTTATTTCCCAGGCCTATAGAGATAAATTTCCCATTGCTTACAATGCCGTAACTTACATTTTTCTCGTAATATAATTTTAAAATACCATTTGGGATCAACTATAGGATACGAAAAATGTCACACCTTAAGGTACAACAAACCCTTAAAGCTCACATTCTTCTCTCCTTGATACGCTAGAAACCCTCAATTTCATTTTTATTTCTTAGACCTATAAAGATAAGTTTCTCATTGCTTAAATTTTTGCCATAACAGAAAATACACAAAATACGAAAAGTGAGAGAAAATACTTAAAAAAAATTGCAGATCACCCTTTACCAAACATAATTACATCTCTCGAAACGATATACCAGATATCACACAGCATTGTTCGTTCATACACGTTCGTATTACAACACAGAGTAGAGGGTATATTCCATGCCTGAGATACCAAAGCATCGGTGACGTTAATTAATCCACCTCGGAATGTCATTTTCTCGAAAATTAAGGAAAGCTTTCCAGTGAAAATCGGGGAATGGCTTCGTCTTGGGGGTTAACAGTATCTGATTGGCAGAAACCAACCCTGTTGGAGAATTCGCGGAAATTCGGGATAGATGTGCGGAACAGCGACAACTGCTGCGAAGAGGAAACGAGGCTAGAGCCGAAGGAGGACGTGTTTGTGGGAGATTGCGTGCATAGGTGTGGCATTAATTATTTCTCTAGTGGCGGGAACGTCGTGTTTGCAATCTACTCGAGTTTTTGCTGGTTCCGCGAGGGAACGCGTCTCTTACGAGGAAAGAGAAGAGCGAAACGGTGTTGAAAGGGGTGAGCAACCATGTAGCGGAAATGCTGGTAATTTCCAGCTCAAGACGCGATTTTCAGAAATTAGACTGTTTTTCAATACCTTAATCGTCTACGATGTCTGGCGCTGTTTCTTTTTGCCCTTGGCGAGACAGTTAGCGGTTTAAGGCTCGTACAGTGCCTTCTGACGCGATGTAAGCTCACTGTTCAGCGTATCTCCGAGGTGAAATGTAATTACGGTGAAGTGTAATGAAAACTTAATCGTCCACGTTTCTTCACAAAATAATATTACTGCTGTATGTGATACAATAGGAACTTAATTCTTCACATTTTTTTTATAAATTATTTTATCATTACCTGAAACATTCTTCAAGGGTCTGGAATTTTAGAAGAGGTGAAATGTAATTACGGTGAAGTGTAATGAAAACTTAATCGTCCACACTTTTTTGCAGCATAATATTACTGCTGTATGTGATACAATAGAAACTTAATTCTTCACATTTTTTTATAAATTATTTTACCATTATATGAAATATTCTTTAAGGATCTGCAATTAATTATAATTCTTGAAGGACATTGCCAAATATAAATGAAGTTAATGGTAAAATAGGTTCGAAATTCAAGGCATGAAATTTTTTTGAAATTTCAAAATTTTTCTTTCATAAATAGCAAGTGACAAAAAACAGAGGATTTTGAAACTACTGAGCATCAATTTGATACTGAAGATTTCTAAATCATTATAGTACTGGACCAGTTAATTCGCAATGTCTAAATAAAAAAATTAATCTTCTTATACAGGAAAGTTCAAGTCTGCGATTAATTAGGGAGTTCCTAGGACGCTTTGCATTGCCAAATCGCATTATCGACGATGTATAACGAGAGTGTATTTAAAAAAAATGGAATTTTATTCGGAACGTAAGAAAAGCACCATGTGAAATTTGATCATTCTTCATTTTATAATTTATGGACGCTAAACTCTGCTCAGTTCTTGTGCAAACGTTTCGAACGTACAATGTACCTTCGGGTCGACCTGCGTCACTCGGTATGTACCTTTAGGCCACGATACGATCATTTTATACGAGAGCACGAGGCCAGCTTCTGAAATATAAATTCTAGCCGTAAAAGGTCCAATCGTCTTAAAATTTTCGAGTTGATTCATACTTCCTTGGATTGGCCAGCTCGCAGACACCAAGTAGATCAATCACAATTACAAAATTACAAATCACAGCGTGAAGAAGTTCCATTACGTAGATTCCTGACTTACCCACTTAACGTACGAAATAAGTAGAGAAAAACATAAAAATACTTTTAAGCTTGAAAAACTTGCAAAAGTGCAAGTTTAATATTGGAAAGTAAGTTGGAACGCGAACGAATGAAGAATCGATAGAAAAACGAAGAGAATTGTTCTTACTTCTTGTTACGAAGAATTTACAAATTCGACAAAC
Source organism: Habropoda laboriosa (assembly GCF_001263275.1). NCBI lineage: Eukaryota > Metazoa > Arthropoda > Insecta > Hymenoptera > Apidae > Habropoda > Habropoda laboriosa. Next base: position 742,032 of record NW_017100180.1, on the reverse strand, counting down.
CGTCGCAGAAAATTCCATTGTTATCGCGAACGAATAATTCGCGGAAAGAACGGAACAGAGAGCATGACAAACGCGGTATTCGTGGGGAAATTAATAAATTCACAGCACGCTCGTAAAATGTTATTCGATTCGATATAAAATTCGGTTCCCTCTGAGATGGTATGCTTTGAAAGTGGGTCTCTTATCTTGTTTCTTCAAAGAGAAAATATTTCGTTTGCAGAAAGGTAATCCCTCGGGACGTAGAAAAGGAGGTGAGGTTGAACACATCGGCCGGTCGACACGGAACTTTCTGTTTTATCATGTATAAATAGAAAGAAGGACCGAAGTAACGATATATTCCTGTTTTTTTCATGCAATATCCGTTGATACGCATTTGCCGCAACAGCGGAATAACTAAACTGGAAACATTTTATTGCCGGTTTTATTGTGAAAACGTGACGAATATCCTTAAAATAGAAGGTAAATAGCCTGGTGAAATAAAGAAGGAAAAAAAGTAACTTTCTTTTTCGCGTTAATTAAAATTTAAAAATGTATCGATAGTATTAATGTTCTTTTTTTTTTTTAAATAATGGTTCAACGTCGCATCAACTGCTATGTAGGTTATTAGCGACGTTTTAGTAAATGCGTTTTACGTGTAACTACAGTATTTTTTGTAACAGTTTGGTTTCTTTTATGAATTGCAGTAGGTCGCGACTTTTCTTATCTTCCAAGTTGTCCTTGATGTGTGGCTTCAGCGAGTACCTTTGTCGTGATATGCTACATATACTTTGAGCACTGTAAGAGTAGACGGTCAACGGAGATTTGTACATTACATTCCTCACATCTTGGGGCTGGATCTTTGGTTAGGAGGCGTGGGAGATCTTTGTACGACCTATTCGCATTCGGCTCGTTGCTACTTGGTCTCTTCTGGGTAGTTCGGTGATTGTTTTGCAATTGTTGAAGAATTTTCCATTTATGTCTTTGATGCGATGTGATGCTGTTCGTTCCTATTGCTGTTTTATTTCGTTTTTGGCTGTTTTTAGTGTATCGTCTAGGCACATTTTGTTGTGTTCGGTGGTAATGTTAATATTATTTTTGAATATTAAGCGAATATTACTATTTAATTCGAACACATATTGAGCTTATTTTTGCCAAAATATGGCAATATTATCGTAACACACAATAAATCAATTATTTCAAGAGTAAACTAATTTCCTCAAAGAAAATTCATAAGACTTTGGATTCTGCTTTACAAAGAATGGAAGACATTAATTATCTTACACTGCGAAAACAAATTATTCTTGCACAAATTAATTTTCCACAATTTCAATTTTTGTACAAAATTTTTTTCTGTCAATAACAGCAATGCATTTTTGTTTTTAGTAAGTAATTCTTTTTCAAACTTGACGTTTACTTGCGTCGAGCTTAGATTTGTGTTATTTATCATACCGAATTACTCTCAGTTTCTGCAACTGAATATCGAATTTATAAAGTTTATAATATTCCCATAAAACAGAGAAACAAAATATTCGAGCTTTTATGTAACGCGAGATTATCGATTAAATTTACCCCGAGCTTTTATTGCAAAAGATTTCGAACGTAACAGGATTAAATAGAGATTTAGAGATAGTATTTAATCTCTAGTTTCTCACTTGTTTCGTAACTCATTTCGCAAACTAACGGGTAAGTTTTGATTAAACCAAACCGCGCAAGTTTCGATGCGTTTTTCCCTTTTTCCAACCAGAGAAAATGCATCTGCGTTAATATTTCAACGGTGTAATTTACATCCTCTGCAATTGCGTTAAAAGTGAATTTTACGATCGTTTTGTACCGTGGACGAATACAGGAAAATAAGTCTTAATTTACGCAACAAGGAAAATCGGGGAAAATGTTCGATAAACGTGAAGAACTGAGTGTGAATTTGTCGTTGAAAAAGAAAGCTGCAAACTGAACGTAGAAATAATTTACTATAAAATTTAAACTACGTTAAGTTTTTAACGAAGTAAAAACACAAAATAAATTATGGAATATCAAGAAATTTCTAATTTTATTTGAACATGATACAAGATATATTTTAGGAATAGAAAGAATCCGTCCTACTTTTAAAGAATTTTTATTTATTACAAACCGAAAGTCTAATATCAATTTTACACGTCTGATTATCAATAGCATAAGAAACATCTTCGTTAAAAAAATAAAACTAACATAGAATGCATGCAATACCTTAAAAAAAAACAATAATGTAAAAACACTAAAAAGAAAAGAAATTATGGGATAATTTAATATTTACAATGACGAAACTATACAGATCTCGCGAATTTCTTCAATTTCAAGTATACTTTCATACTAACAGTACACTCTCACGCTAATTTTTCTCAAAACCAAGTCCCAACAAGTACATAATTCTAATGCACCAAATAATACAATAATAATCCAGCGTGAAGATCTCCAAAGTCGGTATTTCTCTCCGGCAGGTACGATAATTCAACGATATCTTAGGTAACCCGTTCAACTTGCGCAGAGGAGTGTTATCAGGTAGATAATGCAGTACTTACAATTGAGAGCCTTTTCGTCTAGTGCGTCGTTCCTCGTCAGGAATCAAAACGGGCTGAGGAACCACCGTTGGTGGAACCACTGATACTGCAGATGCTTCCAAGTTCATCATACTTTCATCTTCAGCTCCGACTTCGTACGGCATCACCGGCTTCACTGCTCGAAACGATGATCTACGACCGGACGGTCTTTCCTCTGGTTTCCTGCCACCTGGGAAAGGGGAAATTTCATTTACGCGAGCGCATACATCCTTTTAATCCGCGAATCTGCATAGTAAACGGTAAATAAAAGGACACCGATGCGAGTAATTCTGCCGAAATATTCAGACTTCTGATAGTTTTCCGTATTACGTGCATGTAGACAAGTATTTTGAACAAATATAATAATCGACAGAAAAGTTTTTCGCACTTTTACTTGATTTTGTAAGTCGAAGAGTAAATGGTAAATAAAAAATTAAAAGGCGAAAGTGAAGTTCGGTGCGTTAATATTTTTGTCGCTAAGAGGGCATTTTGGTTTTTAGGATAAAAAGAGGCGATATTTCTTTTTCACTCTTTCTGGTTTTCGCGGTCAAAAATATCCATATTTCTCTTTTCGCATTTTTTTAATCCTTGCAGCCTGGAGAATATACGGAGTTTTCGAAATTGGATAAATTGTGTCACTTGAATGACTGTTTTCTCCCCACATTTTCTATAACATTTCGTGAAAATTGGCATGAAAATTCGTGCCACCCTGTGACAAGGAAATTAAAAATTGTCACCAGTTCGGATAGTTCCATTAATAAAAATTCAAACTCCAAATTTAACGCGATACACTTGTGATTCATAAAACTGAATTTATTCTTCCGCTTTTTCGTCGCACTCATATTTGCCTCCTCGCATTGTTCCGAATTTTATGATTTATACGTGGTCGGCAACAACGGCCATTTTTCAGGCTAACCCAAGTGTGGGCGACAGCCATTTCAGATACGAGGCTTAAACAGAGAAGAATTTGTCGACGACCTAGATAACTTAATTGGTGAGAACAGTCACGTGAGGGAAAGAATCGGATTCAGAATTCTGTTACAGCAATCCAATTATCTAGTCTCTCCGGGCATTATTTACTTTTTACACCCTTAATGGAATCGTGAAATTCAAAGGTACGAAAGATACACCTTTCCACGAAGCAGGCTTAAATATAAAAATACGGGAGAAATATTTCCGATAGAATGATCGAATTACGCGTGTAGAATGAAAATCTCTTTAGGCTGGTTCCGTGAGAGACTGAAGGCAAATTAGAGTCTGAAATACCGCGTAACAAGCGCATAAATGAATTAGAACAACGTTCACCTCGTTACAAAGTATTTTCGACCATCAGAGATTAAAGTTTCAGTTAGAGATCCGACCAAAATTAAACAAAGTTAGACTTGGGCCGGCTTGCAGACATAGATGTGACTAACTCGGGGCCGTAGTACCTGAAGGAAGTTAAACTCGATTACATGTCCGCAGGACTTTCGTCTGGCCACATAAGGATCTCAAAAGGCACCGGCAAGATAATCGAATGGACCGCCCTTTTACAACTAACCTCGTGGTCGAAGGGTAACATGACTTCGTACTTAATTACTGCGATAAATACTACATCTGGGAACAATTTAAGCGACCTGAGTAATAAACAGAAAATGCAAAAAATACAAAGATTTCAAATCCTTCTCTTCGCTTTATTTAGAAGAGTAAATTTTTTTTTCACAAAAGTTTCTTTGTCCAATCTAATTAGTCCTATCAATTTTGAAAATATTAGGTTTGAGAAGAATTTAGGCAATGTAACACGAAGGGAATCAGTGATATACGAATTTGTGTAAATAGAAATTACGCAAAACAAATAAATTTCGAATCTCTTCTTTTCACATTATTTTTCTACTGTTTGTATGATTATTTGAAAATTATATTTCCATAATTAACATTGAAAAAGTCAATTTTTCTTGGAAACAAAAGTTCCTTTGGCTAACATATTTAACCACGTCAATTTTATTATCCATTGTCACGCAAAACCATTTCTTTATCGCGTTAATATCAAAGGAAATTAGGATTTAAGCGGACACGTACGAATATCAAGAAAAGAATTATCTAATTTTCATGCTTGATTTCGCTCGATTTAATTCCACCAGTTTCCCCGGTCCGTAAAAATAACAGAGAAGTTTCCGCTGGGAAGCTCGTAAAAATATATTAGCCGTTAAATTTATCAAACACCCGTGATATCGCATTTGATCGGTCGAGTTGCAAAAGTAGACACAATATTTAAAGTGGTGGACGTAACGCGGTTAACAATCGGGATCCACCGGTTGCATTATATCGTAATGGAAAACTGCAATTTATCAACTACTTACGTACGTCACCCCGTAATTAAAATGGAATTAATTAATGCAGTCGCTGTATCGTAAATTTCACATGATTCCGCGACCGCGCGGTGAAACACGCGGCGAAAAATTACGTTAATATACTTAATTACGAAACCGACACGCGATCCCTTCGTGTCTTTAACCATGCCCATAGTTGATGAAATCAAAATTTCTGTTATTTGACATCGTGGGCGTATCAACGTTACCGTATTCAAATTGTCTGTCTTTTTCCGCTTTTGTTATCTTATCGTTGATGTTAATTTGAAAGAAAAACAAATTTTCAAAACGAAGCCAAGTACTATCGGACAGTTAATATTTGGGTACGATGAATTAATCGATTAATAACATTTGACATTTTGTATCTGCAGCTGCAAATAAGAGATGAGTGATTTTTTGAAGCTAGTGTTGTTATTAAATCGAGAAAAATTAGGGTGACGTATTCGGTGCAGCACGATAGTATCAAAAGTATGTTTAATAATTTACAGTACAGTTGGAAAATTGATAAAAATGTAAAATTTCTTCGAATACGTTTTCTGCACTTGAAATCCTATTTTAAGTTATTATAAAAAATTAGAAGTAAAATTTCAAGCACAGTTGTTTAATTTAATTTGAGGGGGGAAAAAGAGAAACACCGATTTATTCGTATTTTGTGCATCGGTTCGTCGTTTACACACATAAATGTATGCAGAAATGGATAAACATTTCACAATTTACACTGCTCGCAGATGAGGATTTTGCAAAGGGAGGGTCGTACGTAAAGAGCTTCTTTTTACTTAACAGCTTTGTTCCGTACAAAGCCCGTATAGTAGTCTTTCTATTCGGCTTATTTTTCCATTCATTGTAGCGCTTTTTCCCCAATTTCATTTGCACGGCTAAGGCAGTCCATTTCGACGAATTACTTCCTTTTCCAGATTATCCTTAACAGCATAATAACCTAGTTTAACGATGGTTTAACAATTCCCACCTAATTGATATCCCTCGAAATTCTCTAATTACGAAAATGTTAGAAATTTCATTTTAGATTCGCTAATCCGTAACTGAGAATCGCGCCACCCTAATTGCAGCTTTAGTCGCGATTAATTTTGCCAGGCAATTTTCCCTCCACAAAAATTCTACCTGTATGATTATGGCTCAGAAATGATACGAGAGGTCCAATTTTGCAATAAGCATTCTAACAATCTTTTTATATTAATACCATAAATAAACCCTATTCAATTTTGGCAATTTTTCCTCCACAAAAATTGTATCTACATAATTATAGCTCAGCAACTAATATAAAACATATTTTTTGCAAAAGAAAGCAAAGTCCGTGGCCGATTTAGATTGTAGGCCATGAGACGAGCGTTTATTCCATAAATACGTTGGCCAATGTGCTCTACCTTGCGCGGAGATCGATGCTCTCTGCTGGGCAGCCGCGATGGTCATGGCGTTTAGTCCACCGACAACTCCTGGCGCGGCATACACGTCGTAGGCTGATGCTCGCCTCGGCAGCTGCACCGGAAGTCCTAGGCCAGGCTCCGGAAGCGCGTGCTGCCCACTGCCTCCGGACATCGCTGCTACGTTCTTCATTTCGTCGTCGTACGACCTTTGCCTGGTCATCCGTGACTTACAACGAACCGTGCTACTGCGACGAGTCCATCTTTGACGCTCCTCTTCTTCGTCCACGCCGAGCGGCATTACTTCAGATGGATCTATCGATGCAACGAAATTATACAGTTCAAACTTACTTTATCGTCCTTCGGTGATTAATGAGGTTTTTGTTGTTTCAGGATTATTATTTGTCAATTGGGGAAAACGAGTTTGGTCGTCGTTGGTTCGCTAGTAGTTAGAATAGGATAATTGATTTATTTTTAACTGTACTGCTGGGCCTATGTTCCAAACAAAAGGGAAAGGAAGTAATTGGTTCTAATTTTTATAGATTTTTATTTTCATTTATTTTATTATTTCATTTATTCACAGGTATTTATTTCACCTCCC
>NW_017100180.1:723567-735032 GCF_001263275.1 Habropoda laboriosa | reverse complement strand
AAAGTGTGGAACCACTTTTCATCAATATTAAATCTGCTGCTAATTTTTTATAGATTTGAAGTTTATCTCAATTCTACATTTATCAATTTATCCCATATCAATTGATTTGAACGGTAAAAAATTCTCAAAGTCGCTGACTTTTTTCTGCAAATTTTTCTGTAAATTGCAATGCTCGGTGATTCTAAACTTTTGGCCGGTAGTGTACGTATCAGTGTCCCTGAAGAGGTTCAAGCTTTTTACTCCTAGCTATCGTGAAAATGTCCAGGACTAAATTCTCAACAGCTGCAAGCTTATTTCTGCTAACTGTAACCAAGCTATAAATCATGCTCCGTTGCAATTAGATTGGCTACTCTCGGCCAACAAATAAGAGTAGCGAGTTTATTCGAGAAACAAGAAAACGTAGTCTCGAACGCGAGAAACAAGTTGGTGGAAAAGAAAAAGTTTGGAGAAAAGAAGTATCTGATTCGTGAACAAGCATCCTTACCCGTGCCGGAAGAAGGTTCGATAGCGCCTCTCTGGGGGCTGGTAGCCCTTCCTCTATCGACCTGGTGACGATCTGGCGAGGTCGCCCTAGACCTGTTGTTGCGCTCCGGCTCCCATCTCAGATCTTCGCGGCGTTCCCCTGCAACCTTTCGAAACTATAACATTACGACACAGAGATTAGAGTCTCACAGGGAGTGACACCATTGCGTGAAAGAGTTATGACTGTTGGCGTGACAGTGCTCACATCGGGGAGTGTATCGTACACTCATGCGAGAAGCTATGGATACGCGGAGAACTGATATGTCTGGAAAAAATCGCACGATGAAGTAGTAACGACGACATTTATACGATTATTTCATTTTTTTTTTCTTCTTTTTGCTTTTTCGTTCTGTAATACTTTCTTCTCGAGATACGTTCTTCTCTCGAAATAGTTTCTCTTTGGAACAAATTAGGGTAGCTACGTGAAAGACTTTTGTGAATTGATACTGCACTGTAACGTAAACAGAAGAGAAGAAACGACGATAGCTTGATTCATAAGCGGCCATTCCAAAATAGAGCCACTTTACTGCAATTACTGTCACAACTAAGTAGTGATCAACTATTTTCTATGTGAATGCAGAAAATTTGAACTGTAAAGGAAAAAACGTGACATAAACGTAAATCTGTATTTTTAAATCTAACGACAACTGATCTAAAATCTAATAAATACAAAAGAGAATAAATTGGATAGGATATTAAAAATAGCGTATGAGAAAGCCTTGTACGGTTTGAAACAGGCCCTAAATCTCGAAGCAAAGTGAAATAATAACAAACCGTGACATAAATTCAATTTCTACACAGAATTATGTTTATAAATAAACTTTCGTATGATTTGTGAACGTAAGATGTCGATCCTTTCTTCAGAAGAAGAACAAATTGTTGTGGTAAATTAATTATCGTTATCATGCAGCTTCGTAATTCGTAGAAATTCGCATTACATGTTTATTATTAAACGGACGTATTAAAAAGCGCTTACTTAATTAAATACCTTCCTGATTGGAATTCGTTTTTCGGTAATACTGTGTAATTTACAAGCGTAATATAATTAACGCGCGCGTAACACAATATGAATATAACAAAATAGAGGAATTATTGATCTTCGCTTGGATGCAAGCCTCGTTAGCGGTAAGCATTTCATTGGAGTTTGCATTAAGATTTTCTAAGGTTTCCAAGAAGTAACTTAAATAGGCTTGTAGAAAATTTTCACAAATAATTCGTGAAATCGGAGAATCCTTAAACTTCGCTTCCTAATTAAATTTTTCCTTCCAACGATGACAAACGATAAAGTAACTTGGAAATTTTTATTTCATAATTTGCCTATTGAATTTGATCTGAAAAACGATTTTGGGACAGAATTTCTCAAGTAAATAATATATCACATGTAAAAATGAATTCTTCCCGACTGGATTCGCATAATTGATTCAAAACCACCGAGTTTCTATCGCGATGGTATTCGAAAATTGTCAGAAAAATGGCAAAAAGACATCAACGATAATGGAAATTATTTTAATTTTTCATCTGTTTTCATTCTTTTTAAATAAAACTTCGATTGCACCTAAAAGTCGCAAAGAATTCATTTCTGCGCTAACTTCTTTCAAGATTTTAAAACGTTCCTTTCACTAATCCTCCAAAAAAAAAGAAAACTATTTTCCATTTGTGTAATCTACTGGATAAAAAGAAATTGATAGCGCTGATTCCACAAATCCCTCACAATTATCAGCGCAGCTTAATCCATCCACTTTTGTCCTCCCGAGCCCTGTATTTTTCACGTCGTCGTTCGAATCGACGAAACCAGAGACCGATAAACAACCCCGAGGTTCTTCCATCTCGACTGGAGCTCTTCAAATTTGCAACTTGTTGTCAGGAGACGTCAGTCAGGGCGGAAAATTACTGACGTTGCCACGGCGAGATTGAAAGGCCCGGGCGGCGATCGAAAGAGGAGGAAATATATAGGAAAATCCGTTTTTCCACGTCGGTGTCATCGGGTCGAAGCGGGTACACGGCCATGTTACGAAATTGAAGGAGAATCCGTCGTTATTTACGCCGAGAGGTAGGTGCGGGGGCTCGGTAGGTCTCTGCGTCTGACGCGATCCGATTTGCCAACGGAATTATTGTTTATCTTTCTCCTATTAATTGGCATTGACGTCCCTCCGAGGACGGTGTGTATTGAATCGATGCTCGGATTTCGGGGGCGAGAAGCTCGGAGCGGGCAAACGGCTGATCCAATTCGAGGTGTAATCGAGGAAATTGCGTCTGATTTTAACGGAATCGCGAGATCTAATTTTCAGATTCCCCCTCGCTAATTGCAGCCGTTCGACGCCCGGCATTTTAGCCCCGATAAATTTGTCGCGAGCTATTATTCTCGAGCCCCACTTGTGATTCGCGCGATTACGTCACAAATATGCTGGAACCAACGCTATACGGTTATATACAGGGTGTTCTCGTTCTAGCGTTTCTCGCGATTTTTCCAAACATATTAGAGGATTTGATGAAAAATAATTATTTGCCAGAATTTATCTGTGTCAAGTGGACGATATATGACGATGATAAAAGTTTCTGATTTAGGGAACATCGTTGAAAAAATTTCGGTCTCTGATTTTCATAGAAAATGTTCGTTCTGTCGAAACGTACGATGTGAAAAAATTAGTAATTCAACATACATATGTAAGTAAAATGATCAGTCTAGGCATAGAAAAATACATCTCTATGATAATTATTAAGTGAGTGATAGTCGAAATTTATTAATCAATTTTCAAAAATGTTTACTTTAAAGCTACTATCATAAAAATTCAATTTTTTAAACACTATAGCTTCACATTTCAAATGAAAATTTCAACAATTCTGAACTAAATGCAGAAAAGCGTGACCAACATTTCTCCAAAATTCAAACTTCCTTAAAACTAATTCATTCCACAAAAAATCTCCAGTCCGATATTATTCTTCCACGAAGGAAATACAATCGTCTTCCCAGGAACGCGAGTCAAAGACCAGAGGGAGGTATAAGAAAACGGAAATGTATTCCGTTTTAATACTCTTGTCGCACACAGATTGAAGTTGGTCCCTTTGTTGGTAGCGACCGCTAATTTCCCTCTGTGTACCGGGCAAAATTTTAAAGAGGCAGAATATCTGATTCCGCGACCTCTTTTCACTTTCTCGTTCCTTTTTCGACCGATTTCCGGATCCTCCCTAACTCGACTCTCTCTCTTCCTGCACCACACCCCCATCCCATCCTACCAAACAGACTCGTCCCTGATTTCAATTTCATTCCACTTTCTTTCGTTTCCGCAGTCGTTTTCAATGAAACGAGATTCTGCTGATTCTTCTCTCGGCTGACAAAAACGATTTCCAATAAATTCTTAGAATCGAAAGCGCGACCGTTCTCTTATTCTTAGTCTTCCTCCTCTCTCGCGCTCTTTCTCTCTATTACTTTATCTCTCTTCGTTCTTATTGGCCACGTTTCGCTGTACAGAGAATACCTATAAAGCGTATTGCGATTGCTGCGTTAATTAGCTCCGAGAAACTGAGCAAGGTAATGAACTGGTTTATGAACGACGGGTCTTCTATTGCGACTCTGTGAAACTTTGCACCGTATACGTCGAAGCGTAGGAATGTGTTTCTTGTTTGATTAAGCTGGGATATTGTACTTTGAGGAAAATATGTGTTTAACTTAGTGCGTAATTGCTAATGAAAGTTTAAATGTCGAAGTTCGCTGTTCTTTATTGTAGACTGCGGACGTGTGGAATTGTTGTAATTATAACGAGTGTTTTGCCATTGTGTAGTCGAAATAGTTTATATGACATAGGGAAAAGTATAATTATGAGAGAAAATTGAGTAATTTTTAACACTGTGATTTCGTGTGTTACTATTGTGCTTTGTTCAAAAATACACTTTCGATCAAAAGAGGAATGGTATGCTTTAATACCCTATTTAATGTGAATCATTACGTTAATTTTCAATTTTGAGTAATACATCTTAATAACTTTTCAAATAATTATATTCTCTGAAAATATTCTAATTCTTCCCTGCGATAATTGGAAAGCACTATACCACCGAATAATTTCAATACTCCTAATTAATGACAAATTCATTTCTCACTAACTTCTCCCAAACTGTACAATTTTTCACAAAAAAAAATTCGCGCTACTCCCTGCAACTGCAGATTCACTTTTGAAAATATGATTATTTACTCGAAAGTCCCTCCTCCCTCGTTTTAGCAACTCTTCGGAAACACAATTATCCCTGCGCTCGACTGCGCTTGCGTCTCGTAATCACCTAACACCCTTAAAGATTATCAAGTTTTACTACTCTTTCGCCATTTCCAGCAACTTGCTCGCGTCTCATAGTCGTTGTTTAACGTCACGCAGCCGATGACGAAGTTCCACACAAAAGGGACAAAAGAAGAAAAGAAGGAACGAACGACACAGATGTGAATTTTACAAGTTCATACCGAGAGAGGAGCTTATTGGTCTCTCCTCGGTGCATTTAATTTTTCACGGGAACTTTTCACAAGGCGCGACGCATGTAAGATTTCTCAAAGGATTACAGTTGAAAACAACTGTTGCGGAGCTCGGTTTCGTATCCTGTCTCTTGTACCGAACACATCGGCCCGCCTTTACTTCAACTTCGCGTTTTTCCAAATGGAATGTCATCCGTCGGGAAACGAAAAACCGCACATCTCGAAGTTTTAATTTATTACCAGGTATCGTGGTGTGCTTCAAAGGATTCAACGCGATCTATAAACGTGACTTTCGAGTGATTTTTATCGGATATACTTTGTGCAAGGTTTTGCCGTGCTCAGCTTTTTCCTCGCGATCTTAATTCGTCCCGAAACTTCGTTGATTGCCGTCGTTTTGCCTGCAGGTGAAATTGGACGAGAATATTTTAAACAGAGGATCTAAAATACTATTCCACGTTTGTTTTTCGATATTCTGATTTCGAACTATTTAGTAAATATCCAAAAAATTAAATTCGTAAGACACAAGCTTGTATTTTAAATTCTAATGACAGATGTGACGTAAAAATTTCATAAAAAAAAAGAAGAACTAATGTGACAAACTGTTAAAAATAGTGCATGAGATAACTAACTAATAACCAACCATGACCGTGGAAAACGAAAGAATAAATTTATTGCTAAATACAAATTCGTGGAATCATTTTATGGAACAATGACAATTTAGAAAAGAAACGTATCTCGAGTGCAACGTATTTAATATGCTCACTTTTCTAACCCTCCACAGCTGTAATACAATTTTATCAGTCGAATCTAAGTGGCAAAAATTACTCGATCAATCTAGAATCACATTTGAGACGAAATTATTTAATAATGACACGGTAAAGTTTGGAAAACCTTGCTTTGCGATCGAGAAGGAAACAGGATAAAGCGTAAGGCACGGCGCAACAAACACGAACATGCGTCCAGCCACGGGGCACCATAATGCAAGACAAATAGCCCACGTTGACATTCAAACTAAATAAAATTGCCGGAGGCGAGCGTGCCAGATATTCATTGGCACGTGGCCAAAACGACGAAAGCACAGCTGCTAGGAATATTCAGTTTTCGACCGCAAACTGTTACTTACAATCAGCTTCGGAAGGATTAATGTTTCCTTTACTCTGATTGTATTCCAGATAACAACTAGATTAATACTCTACCGATTGTAAGAGCGAGATTATTCCTTTCTTGGTAGACTGAAAGCAGACTACTTTCGCGCGATAGCACTCGGAAGAAATAGACATTTTGTTGTTCGTTCAATTAAAAAAATAATTTAATGCAAAATGGATTCAGTTCGTTAGCAGGAACAGCGTGTGCTTTAACAATCGTGGGTATATCCAAAAGCTAAATATTTAGGAAACATATATGTACATGTCCTTTAGGAGTTTCACTAATTAGCAATTAATGCGCGGCATAATTGCACGAACAGTATGAACAATAACTTTGTTAGATAAATACTCGCTTTCTAATGGGAGGTTAAATCTACACGCTCAATCTAACAATTTTTAATACAATTCGATATTCTGATTTCGAACTATTTAGTAAATATCCAAAAAATTAAATTCGTAAGACACAAGCTTGTATTTTAAATTCTAATGACAGATGTGACGTAAAAATTTCATAAAAAAAAAGAAGAACTAATGTGACAAACTGTTAAAAATAGTGCATGAGATAACTAACTAATAACCAACCATGACCGTGGAAAACGAAAGAATAAATTTATTGCTAAATACAAATTCGTGGAATCATTTTATGGAACAATGACAATTTAGAAAAGAAACGTATCTCGAGTGCAACGTATTTAATATGCTCACTTTTCTAACCCTCCACAGCTGTAATACAATTTTATCAGTCGAATCTAAGTGGCAAAAATTACTCGATCAATCTAGAATCACATTTGAGACGAAATTATTTAATAATGACACGGTAAAGTTTGGAAAACCTTGCTTTGCGATCGAGAAGGAAACAGGATAAAGCGTAAGGCACGGCGCAACAAACACGAACATGCGTCCAGCCACGGGGCACCATAATGCAAGACAAATAGCCCACGTTGACATTCAAACTAAATAAAATTGCCGGAGGCGAGCGTGCCAGATATTCATTGGCACGTGGCCAAAACGACGAAAGCACAGCTGCTAGGAATATTCAGTTTTCGACCGCAAACTGTTACTTACAATCAGCTTCGGAAGGATTAATGTTTCCTTTACTCTGATTGTATTCCAGATAACAACTAGATTAATACTCTACCGATTGTAAGAGCGAGATTATTCCTTTCTTGGTAGACTGAAAGCAGACTACTTTCGCGCGATAGCACTCGGAAGAAATAGACATTTTGTTGTTCGTTCAATTAAAAAAATAATTTAATGCAAAATGGATTCAGTTCGTTAGCAGGAACAGCGTGTGCTTTAACAATCGTGGGTATATCCAAAAGCTAAATATTTAGGAAACATATATGTACATGTCCTTTAGGAGTTTCACTAATTAGCAATTAATGCGCGGCATAATTGCACGAACAGTATGAACAATAACTTTGTTAGATAAATACTCGCTTTCTAATGGGAGGTTAAATCTACACGCTCAATCTAACAATTTTTAATACAATTCGTAAGTGTCACAGCTCGGCTAAAATCAAGTTCAACCGAAAAAAGCATTCACTTACTAATTTAATCATTTTGTCAACAGTTAATTGCTCAGGGAAATTATTTAATACAATTCGTAGTAAGAATTGTAGCGCACTAGTGGTTTATGTAAAATCAAGTTGAACCCAAAAAAAAACATTCACTTCCTAATTTAACAATTTTGTCAACAATTAATTTGCTATTACAGAACTTGCATTTCTGTAACGTTTCTTTTTACAAAGGACAAAAACAACAAAGGAATCATATCTCATAAATAATGCTTTGTTACAGCAAATACCCTCTTCCTAATAGGAAATTAAATCTACCTGCTCGAGCTAACAATTTTATCAAAAGTTACCTTCTCAAGGAAATGATTTCGCTAACGGCTCGCATAAAAACAAACTGAACCCAAAGAATCTGATTACCGAAGTTGCTTTTTTATGCTGTTCCTTTTAACAAATTCTACAATACATTGAACTTATGTCTCTTCTGTTAATATTTAACAACTAATACCTAGCCTCGTTACAACGATCGTATTGGATGATTGCAAAAGTTCGTGCCCGATTTGAAAATAAAAGAATCGGTGTGTGCAAAAGCAGATTTCATTTGCAACTGAAATGGAACGAAACGAATAATTATTTGAAAAGAAAACACAAGCGGTGTATCTTTCGATAGGAATGTAACATTACGCTAAAAGAAACGTCTGTGCCGAAGTCGATAAAAGGTTCTCGCCACCTTTGAAAATCGGGCACGAACTTTTGCAATCATCTAATATATGCAAAGTAATGTCACGAAACCTACTTACAATTCCCAACGTGGAATTGCTCGCAAGGAGCTCTAAAATTGAAAAAAAAACTTATATCTGCGATTTCCAAATCACCAATTAACAATAGAGCAAATGTCTGAAACTTACAATCGATAGAGTTCCTCGAAATGACCAATCGGAAATGAATACGATGCACAAGACATGTACTGTATTCTGTTTCGTTGTCGAAATGGAAGATTGTCTGTGAGAAGCACGATTTTCATGTACCAAGCGAACATCAGCTTACCTTCTCGAGATCCTTCAAACTGGCCAGCGGCACATCCGAGTGTCTTCTGAGTTCCGGGCTCCTCGGAGGCGCCAATCCGGAACCCAGGCTACCGATTTGAGTTCCGCTTTGACAACCAAGTCTCGCGTCGCTGTGCCTCCTTTGTAACGCTTCCAATACGGGAACTTCGAGCAGGGAATCGGTCGATTCCTGGGTCACGATTGGCTGATCTCGAGACGCGATTTTTCGACGACACACGCTGCAACGCCAGGACGACTGAAAAAGGGATTTCGTTAAATATTCATGCTGCTCGATCGAAGGCGGCGAGTAACGGGTCAAGCGATTTCTGACTAACCAACTGGACAGTTTGAAGTGTCCACTTGGTTGGCCAGTCGATTCGATTGAATCTGTGAGCACGAGAGCGGTGTAAATCAATTTCGACCGGGAAATAATAAAGCTCGTAACGCTATACTCGGAAAGAGATTAACAGTATTGACGTGGAGAAAGTGACTGTTTCGAGCGGATTAAACAAGTTATTCAAGATGACGCTTTTGTTAGTTAATGATGAAATGAGTAGTAATTGTAGACATCGTTTATTGCTACGTTGTTTATGTTTAAGAATTAGCCTGTATGTGAATATTTGCTTGAAAATGTGTTAATTTGGTACCTTCGGTGATTTCTGTAATGGTTTCCCGTTTGACTTTATTTCAGGGGATTCTATACTTGATCAATAGTGAAATCTAACTAAATTCGGGTGAGAAGGTGTTAATCGTATTCTGACTTAATTAATGGTAGACTACTTGGAAAGTTAGATGCTGCAGATTGTAATCTTGTTTTACACTAATGTCACACAGTCGTTTAGTGATAAGTTGATAAGAAACAAAACATAGGAGTAGACTTAATTTTTTGTTTCTACTATTAGTTCTAACTAAACTTCGAAAATTTAGCAGACTGAAACAATAATAAGTAAGATATGATAAGATAATCAAGAAAACGACAAATTGTGCAGATAAATCTATTTAAACGTCGCAACCCCCAAATTTATATTAATCGCATAATTTTTTCAAATGTCTTTCAAATTTTCAAAATATATTAATCGCATAATATTTTCAAGTATCTTTGAAATTTGACAATTTTCCTTTAACCCGAGTATCGAGAAAATATTTCGCCGTTCGTACGCAAGAAATCGACCATTCTAAATTATCCCTGGCAGTCTCTAAAGTTATCTGATAGTCCGTATTACCGTGGAGACACATGCGATCTAGTTCCAATTAATTTTGAAGTTGGCAGGTCGTAAAATTTACAGGCACCCGCGGAACATGCGTTAATTAGAGCGATAAAACGACAAAGAAACAGAAACGGACGCGAAAGACTGTAATAAAATGAGCGATAAAAAGTGAACCGTAGAACGAATGGAAGGAAAATCGGAGAGCAAGTGTATACTGTGAGAAGAAGAAAAAAGGAGAGAGAACGAATATAGGTTAGAGTAAGAAGAAAGTTACTACGAAGAAGTAAAATAAACAAAAATGTGTGATATTGAGAAGGGAGAAATTTACAGAGGAAAGTAGGAAACAGGGAAGAACAAGCGTATAATATTGGACGAGGAAGGGAAATAAAGAACAACGAAAGATATAATGAGAAACATAGAGAGACTATGAAAATGAGAAAAAATGAAAATATGGAAAGGGAGATCGGAATAAATTGCATCGTGCATCCATTAAATTGTTACCCCGCTTTTCTTAAATCTCCCTGATACTCCAGATAGACAGGAAAAAGGATAAGGATAATTAAAAATGGCTTCGGTTCATTGGCGTACGAAACTGCATTCACGATCCGTTATAGTTACTTTGTAAAATTCACATTGGAATTAAAAAAACTTTTTTAAACAGTTCCTTCCTTAAAATTTCTCTACCCGACAAATTTTGCAACTTTTTGCTGGAGTCTGATGATAAAGTGTCGTTATTAATATTCCTTATGTTAAAGGAAACAAAAGAGGAATATTCGGAGTAAAAAATTGTAGGTTTTACGAGAAGGACCTTGCTTTCCCTAATTAAACAAATGTGCAGCAATGAACGTCGTTGACTGTGGCTCTTGTAAAAAATTAGACGTCGTAAAAATCGTGCATACGCTACTGCAAAAAATTCTCCTTTCCTTGACTCTCGCTGTATTCCCCATAGCGTATGAATTACACACACTGTTTCAACGAATGTTTCTAATTTCTGGCATTTTCATCAATAACTTATCGATCCCCACGTACTAAACAATATGGAACAGTAAAAAATTCGATGCATGTAACAAAAGATATTTACAACAGTGGACTTATTTTTAATTCAATTTAAATTACTGCAACTGAGCAATTTTTGTTTATTTTCAGCCTAAGGGTGCATATTATATTCAAATTCAACAGGATACTAAATTTTTTGGAAAAATGTAATTTTTAGGATTATTGAAAGGAAATTAAAAATTTCAAATCAATTGTGTATCTTTTTTAGTTGAAGATTAAATAATTTAATAAACGAGGAAGGAAAATTGGGTGCTACATGCACCTTCCAGGAAAGCTACTTTTTTTAATTTCTTTTTCCCAGATAAATTACTTCTTTTAATATTTATGTAAAAATTGACGAATGAATCCTATGAAAAGTAAATAATTCTTAACTTTCAAAAAAAAATCGAATACACTGAGACATTCTTTTACAGATTTAACTCAAAACAGTGCAATCCATTCAAATATCTTTTTATCTTTTATCTTTATTAAAAACAACAACAAATTTTTTTTCTAATATTAAAAGTATTATAATACAC
>NW_017100180.1:722807-723548 GCF_001263275.1 Habropoda laboriosa | reverse complement strand
AACAAAATGGGGTACAATTAACCAGCACTCTTTCTTCAAAGGGTAAATAAAGCAGCGTAGAAACTGTTTTCACGAGAAGTTTAATATTTAATATTAAAAATACTCGCAGAATTTTAAAAGCAAAGAAAATTTTAGCTGGAAAAATGTGAAAGATAGCTACTCGTTCCTTTAAATCCCCGGCTAAACGTCAGATATTAGACTTGACCCAGATTTGGCATTCACCCTGCACCGCATATACCATGAAATCTTTCGAACACTCCTACTTCCTCCATAGGTGGGAACGGAATTATCGGGGCGTGGGTAATCGAAAGTAATTGCCGGAATTGTTGATTAATCGTGGTGGAATAGGCGGTGATAATGCAACGGAGATTTGGACGACTCACCGGATCGTCTGCATTCGTTGTCGTTGAATAGCAGGCGCAGTCCTCGCAAACTTTGTGTTGACACTCGCAGCAGATTCTCGAGGCTTCTTCGGGCTCGAACGACTTCCGGCACACCCTGCAATCGTCCCCGGTTTTCGACTTCCTGAATTCGACTTCCTGAATATTTCTATCCGGGAATACAGGAAATACCGTCGTTTAGAAGTGAACAATTGTACCCATTGTGTGGAGTCTAGTTAGACTCGTGGCTTTCTGATTTTCTTTTCAGATCATTGCGTGGGGAAGAATTTAAACAGACGATAATTTTGGTTTTCTTTAAGTGTTTTTGCATGATACGAGATTAGAAAGTGTTCTACTATAT
>NW_017100180.1:700727-722767 GCF_001263275.1 Habropoda laboriosa | reverse complement strand
GAAATATTTTTTTAACTGTTAAGTGTTGGCGCATTTTAATAGATCTGAACGTAGAAAAGGAATAATGCTTAGGTACTTTTAGATTTTAGTATAAAATGCGATATTTGCCATTACAATTGTCGATTATATGGACGTTACAAATTTTACTATTACTATTTTTGCAGTGCGTAAATAATTTTGGAAAACAGTGTCAAGAATTGTAATTTATCAAGATTATAATAGGGAATATTGTTGCCATCTTTTGGACAGTTATCACTTTCACCATATTTCTATTACATTTTATTACAATTCAATATGAGTATTCTCTATTTTGAATTTATTCACTTAATTTACGCAATTTCTTTATTTTCTTTTAATTTTAATTTTAACAGTCACTGCTAAATGCACTTACGTTTTCGTTGATTCCGTTGTCGTTTCTTCCTTGGATGGGGTCTCCTCAGCTGGTGTGACTTTCGTAGGACCAAATTTTGTAACTGTAACAGTATCAGAAATCGTCAAATATAAATTTTCTGCAAAGTGAAAAATTAAGATACTTAATCCTCAATTATTTCCAAAATTGATATTCAAGCAAATAAATTGAATATCCAAACATTTTTTCTTTAATTTTAGTTACTTATTAAACTTTTAAAATTTACACATTGCTCGAGTTTCAAACAAAATAAAAACATCCGATTGAAATTGAACAAAACAAAGGTAGCGCTAATTACGTACAAGAAATACAATATTTAAACCGTTTAAATACACCCGTTAGTTGCAATTAGTATCAGATTATGCGCGATAAAAGGGTTCGAAGACAAAACACGGCAAACCGGCACCCATTTTAACAAGAAAACCTGCTTTGTCAGTTTCCCGTTGAAAATTCAAGGAAACTGCGAGCAAAAAGGACCTTGGAAATTTCTGCACACGGCAAAACCCAAGTTCCAGATGCTAATAAGTAAAAACATCCATTGCTGTGTAATCGGATTCGTATTTCAAAGTGAATAGAGTATTACTAATAAGCTTAAATTTTAATACCCGATTATGTAAATGAATCAGTCATTCTCAAGCTTTCACCGAAAAAGTGAAGTAAGTGTTAACGAATCTGAAGGAAACGTTGATCTTGCAAACAAATTCTTGCGTTAAATAATTTCCTGGATTTACTAGATTAATTTTCTAAATTACAGAAGTGACTGTTGCATATATTAGATTAGAGCAGGCTCAGATTATAGTCATTTCACACCGGATTGAAAGACTTTTTATAAATTGGAGGAATTTCTTAATAGCATCGCCTGTAACTACTTATAACACCTTCGTGTCTTTTCATTTATTAAATAATGGATTGGCTAAATATTGTGTCTGCACATATCAATTATAACAACAAACTTGCGCTTTTCGGAATACGATATTACGCTATTCAGTAGTAATTCGAGACGTTGTTGCAATAATTTTGTGCTTGATTTAATATATTTTTCGTTCGACTCGTTTTTATTCGCATTCAAAATTAACGCCGACATTAATGCATTTCGCTTGTTTTCGTCGAAACAATACCTTATTGTTCTACAAATTCTCTTTATTAATGTATCATATTTCGTTCTTTTAATACAATTCTATCTTTCGTAATTAGAAATTTCAAAGTGTTTGCCCATATTATAACACTTTTCATTCATTACTTTCTGAATGACATTAACACAAATACGTTTTATCAGAAAATCAGTTTAAAACTTTTTGTGACAGACAGTTAATTACTCAACCATTTAGCAGTGAAACAATTTTTTTCTTACACAATTTAGCTAACAATCTTTGAGTTTTCAGAGTTTTTAATAAAATATCCTTTATGTGTGTTGCTTACTATTTAAAAAAGGGTTAAAACAGCCCAGTTAAATAGTATAATTTCAATTTCAATTTTAGCCGCACTTTCACACAAAAATAGCTCACATTTAGAATGATTTTTCGCAGATATCTCAGAATTAGTGATTTTTCAGCAAACCGACGATTATTATTTGTTCCTATTGTGGGATTCGAGAAGCTTCGGCGATAAGTCGAGAGGGTGAGCGTGTGGAAGCGAGAAAGAAAATATAAACAGAAGAGCGTGCATGCTGTGACAAAGGGCAGGGAATGCGATAATCGGCAGTTCGTATCGAAACGTAGACGCAAGAGTGCTGTTAGACGACGAACCTTTTAGACGAAGACGAGAATTGTCGAGACGCATTTTCGGTAGACGTTTAGTGTACTTCTTCCCTATTTCAACAAACCTTTTTATATTTCTCTTCCACATAATTTCACGATCACACCTTTATTTATTTCTGTTCGTTCCCAAGCACCGCGACGTGGGACCGGCAGGACGAGTGCGTAGCCGAGCCGCATGGCATCAGCGAAACCGTGTTACAATGTCGCGATAAGGCCTTCGACAAAGGGATCGCGCGAGGAACCGAAGCGGGACCCCGGTTCCCGAGACGAGAGGGCTCGAGTGTTTCTTCGCTTGAGGGGACTCGCGTTGGGTCCTGTGTCGCATGGGCCACCAAAAGCGATGATCGCTCGACGTCTTCCGGTTCGCGTCGTACTTACCGCCACCGCGTCAGGTGTGGACGGCTCCGTGCTATGAAGCACGGAGGTTTTCACGCTCGAAGCGCATTTCTAACGAGCCACGCCTAGCACGCATAGAAACCTATTACAGTATATTCTCCACAAGTGTCAGACCGCAAGGAAGCTAAACCTGACACTCGTAGAGTCAGGGACTACGTTTTCGAGCCTCGCGCCCGCCTTTGTAGTTTGCCAAACGTAGACAAGGACAGCGAATAAAAGATAAGCATGAAACGTGTGTCGAGACAACCAAGCGATTAAAATATCAACTTTTTTAATTTTTCTGATGAAAATGACATAAAACACGACATAATTTGAACAACATTTACTTATTAACACGTTCATTGTCACCCCAGATTTACAGGTTGCTGTCAGGCGGCCACAAGAAAATACATACATTTTAAACATAGGATTATAGTATTATACTTTATAATTTTTTTTTTTTAATTGAAAATAATGTCTAGCTAGCTATGACGTTCAAAATTTTTAGTTGACAACATTTATTTTATTTTAATTATTCTAAATATTTGAGGCACTCCAGTCACTGATGACCACCATGGCCATATCGAGGAAACAATCTAACGTTAAAACTTATTGGGTGATTAATTTAATTTCATAATATATCGCTTTAGTGAGCCACCGTTTGGTTGCCAATTGTTTATCACATAGAGTCGGCCTACATCCACGTAACAAAAAAAAAATGTAGGGTCGATTCGAACAAGTGTCAGTAAAATGTAGGGTCGATTCTAGCAGAAAAGCTGCTAAACAATTAGAATTAAATGTAACGATAGAAATTATTGCAATAATGCGTAATGCAATTGAAAAATTGAAAGAATCAAAAGAAAAAACGCGAATTCGTATCTTTTTCGATTCTAGAATATAAGAAAATTTGAATAAAATACGCGACGAGAATTGGGGAGAAGCATAAGTTAAACGCGTAAAAATATTCAATAATAAACGAACTAGGGATGAAGCTATTATTTCAATACGCGATGCACTGACTCTAGTATTTACTAAAATTCAAAAATTCTCGTATAAATTCCGAAAATAGATTATTAATTACGGTAAACTACTGAGACGGTTTAATTAAGGGTGGGCATGGTGCTGCTTTAGTTTGAAATGATTTATAAACACATAATTAACAGAGGAAAAACATTTATTTCATGGTATTGTAACAAGCAAACGTTGAATACATTTTTCATTCGTGTAAGAAGAATTATTTAACACGATAAATTTAGCTGTACTATGGTTATTTTTAATCTACGACCACAGGTCAACCTGATTTTTAATCCCTACGAAATTAATTTAACCACGAGTAAGTAACGAGAACGCTAAAACCTATGTTTCCATTGAAGAATATTGTAAAAACGTATAAATTGTTATATGCAATGTTATAACAAATTGTCGGAAGTATAAATTTTTAATAAAATTGTGAAAATTGATAAATTATACCGTGTTACGATATCGGAAATCTCCCGCGAAAATCTCCCGCGAAAATTTCCCGCCTGACCTAACCGACGATTTTGCTAATGACTTTGGGGAGAGGGTACCGCAGGTATATAAGGACCCGCCGATGTCCCGCGAAATCATTTACCCTTTATACTGGGCCCTAGACACTTCGCGGCGTATTTTGACCTGAAGGTTCTGAGATGTGAATAGAGTGGTCGGGGGCTACTAGCTAGTCTATGTCCACCCTGTACACACTCAGCCTTCTTGTAACACTTGTATACATTAGAATCAATTAGAATTTCTATTACTAATTATTAAACAAATTTTAACAATTACCGGCACTCGCTAGGCACGTAATATCAGACTTTAAATACTCGACTTCGAACTTCGGTTTAGTCATAATTCTATTAATGTTATAATAACGTATAATTTATTAATTTTCACAATTTTATTATTAATTTATACTTCCAAAAATTTGTTAAAACATTACATATTATTATTTATACATTTTTGCAAGTTTCTTTGACAAATAAGTACGTTTCAACGATCTTATTACTTTCTCGTTGTGAAATCAAGTTCGGAGGATTAAAAATCAGGTTGACCCTTGGTCGTAAATTTAAAATAGCCATAGTGAAGGTGAAATTATTATTTTAAATAAATGTTTCTATACGAATTAAGAATCTATTCAACGTTTGTTTGTTGCAATACCGTGAAATAAATTGTATTATATATTTTCTCAGTTTAGACTGAATTTAAAGTTCGTAAGGATTAGAAATCAGGTTGACCTGTGGTCGTAGATTAAAAATAGCCATAGTGAAGGTAAAATTATTACGTTAAATAATTGTTTTTATACGAATTAAATATTGATTCAACGTTTATTTGTTGCAATACCGTGAAATAAATTGTATTATATATTTTTTCTGTTTACACTAAATTTAAAGTTCTGTTTACATGTTATAACAATTAGAATGTAGACGTTTTGCCGTTTCACGGTTTTTCCTCTGTTAATTATGTGTTTATAAATCATTTCAAACTAAAGCAGCACCATGCCCACCCTTAATTAAACCGTCTCAGTAGTTTACCGTAATTAATAATCTATTTTCGGAATTTATACGAGAATTTTTGAATTTTAGTAAATACTAGAGTCAGTGCATCGCGTATTGAAATAATAGCTTATACAGATAATCTTTTGAAATTACTCTTAATTAGGGAAAATCTTGAATCTTGTATGGAAGATGAAGATTTTCAGGAAATATTTATTTTTCAACAATGAATTTTTGTTTTATCGATTAATAACGTACGAAATGATTTTTGGAAAATTTTCTTCGTTTGAACGTTCGTTTAAGGTTCGACTATGATTATCAAATCTCTCGAAACACCGTAGAATGTTCAATTTTAAAAGTAACTTCTTCAATTTTTGGATAATCTGGGTAACGTGTTAGTGTTGACGATACACTTTCGAGTATAGACGTTAAAGTTCATAGAGTGGTCGGGGGCTACTAGCTAGCCTATGTCCACCCTGTACACACTCAGCCTTCTTGTAACACTTGTATACATTAGAATCAATTAGAATTTCAATACAGTAGACTGAATAACAATTCATTTTAACTAATACCTATTAGAAATTTTCCTTTTAAAACAAATATAAATCATTTTACCAATTACTGGTACTTGCTAGACATTTAATATCAGACTTTAAATATTCTGCTTTCGGTTCTTTTAAATACAATCAAATAATTTCTTCAATTGTCGATACTGACTTGGAATACTCCGCTTCGAATAAAATATTTCGAAATTATTTTGAAGGTTTAGGGAAATAAACATTTGAATTTTAGTCATCGTTGTTCTTCAGACTTGTCGAATAGGATATTGAAATGACTTTGAGAGGTTGCTTTTTCGTTACAGTATAACCATCAATATTTGAAATTAATTTGAAATTTTTCTTTCAGTATTTTTCATATATTTTCTCTGATATTGAATTTTGTTTACTAATAATTTACCATCCAAGGAATTTGCATGAATTGCATGTTAAGTAGTTAGTTGATTTATTATTGTATATTGTGAGCTGATTTGGAACGAGTGCACTCGTCTCGCACTGTCACTTGTAGAATCCAAACTTACTGACTCTTGTAGAGAATTTACTGTATATTGAAAACATGCTTAAGAAAGACAGTAATCGTTTTAATTCGAAAACGTGTTGATTTCTGTACTATAAATAAGACTCGCCCTGCCGGGAGTCAGCGTTTCCAAGCATTGAAGAGCTACGGCGTTTTGGGACGCTACAATTTCTTTTCCTACACTATATTAGTCTAACTGTTCACCCTTCCGCTTACGATTCTTTCACTGACAAAAAGTTCAAGACAAGGTATTAATAACTTACTTCACCCAAAAAGGAAGAAAACCAGAAACTACAACAACGTCCAAAAATGTTCAAAATCCTACATCCTGTTAGAAAAGTCTAAATGAACGAACGCTCGCGTGGGCCATGTGCCTTCTTTTGCCACGCTTCCCCCTTTTAAAGGGAGCTCTACCTCGAGGGAAGGCTAAGGAAGGCCATATTGCCAAGGGTGTCCTCTTGACGAGGAATTTTGTCGAAGGACGTTGTTGTACGAGTTGTCACTGTGTTGAGTCTAAATACAGTTCTCATAACCGCCCACAATTATTTGTTTGATCAATCGATCACCACCTTTACCCATCACTCCCTCGTCCTATTTTCTTACAATCCCTCCACATAAGACGTCCAATTTACACTACCGGCGGTTCCTCCAAATTATCAACCTCCTTATCAAGAAAAGAGGACCCTCACCGCTTCTCGATGGCAGCATTGATTTACGAAGCTCTTCTCCCGTCCCGAAGTATACAACTCCAAGCGAAAAAGAAAAAAGAAAAAGGTCTCCCTCTTGAAGAAAAAACGCTCACCCATTAATGTCTTTATCTCCGGATTATTTAACGAGTCTCGGCTAAGCTCTCGAGCCAATAGAAGCTTAAACTCATTATTACCGTCGTCCAAGGCACTCGAGAGCGTAAAAAGGCGTGACTGAAAAAGCGGTCGAATCGAAGCCGCTGTTCGTATAAATCTTTAAACTGGCGAAGAGTTAGGCCCGTAATTACCGCTGCCGGCTTCGTCCTCGAGCATACTTGTTAAAAAGTTGGCAAAGCGGAAAAAGCCAATGTTGACGAGACTAGAGTATATATAGACACGCCTTTCGAAGAATGTTTTCGGCTACGCGTACCAATTAAGCTAATTGCTCCTCGCGAAGATTAGAATGCGAAATTACACCGTGCAAGTAGGTACATATCTTCAACGCGAGATTACACTAACTTTTTTCCTCGCGTCGCCTGCGTCTAAATGCCGTGAACACACTTTTAGCCTGTGGTTTCGACAGCTTTCGCTTGTTTTCCTGTGCTTTGTCCGCGGTGAGGGTATTGTTGGGTTTAGGTAGAATTTATGATACGAACGCGTGTCATGGATGAATGGTTGTTTTTAGGAAATTGAGTTTTCTTTTGGGTTGCTGTTTTATGCTACTTCTTTACACGGTGCAACGTGAAGTTTTTAATACCGTGAGTGATACTATGTTTCTTGTCGTATTGATTATGGTAACGCTGATGAGTTTCGTATAGGAAATTGTTGGTAGACAGGGTAAAATATATTTCGAAGTTATATTAGTATACGGCGCTCTTGCAACTTTCCTTGATTATTCGGTTATTTTTTGATAAAAGTTAAGTTTTCTTTTGCCATCTAGAGTTCTCACAGGGCAAAGTATTTATGGTAATGTTGCTTTGGAAACTGTTACGTAGAACAATGACAACGATTCATCATATCTGACAGTTTCGTGGAAATGTTTCAAACTTGATGAATAACAAGTAGCGTAGGATCTATGTATTAATTGTTACTTACTCTTTCTGAAGAATTATCTGTAAGTG
Organism: Habropoda laboriosa; assembly: GCF_001263275.1. Lineage (NCBI taxonomy): Eukaryota > Metazoa > Arthropoda > Insecta > Hymenoptera > Apidae > Habropoda > Habropoda laboriosa. Next base: position 714,835 of record NW_017100180.1, on the reverse strand, counting down.
AAGATCAGCGTTTACCTTCGTTCTTTTAATTTTCAGTATCGTTAAAAAATGCAGTTAAATTAAAAAAGAAACTGTGCTCATATTTTCCCAATTTAATTACCATTTATCAGGTAGAAGTATTACCGGCAGATGGTATTTCGTCAAAATTTCGATAATTGATCTGCAAAGCAAAAATTCCACGAAGCTTAAGCCTCCGTCTATTACGTATCAACGAAGCTTCGAGTTAATATTCGACGAAAGCTCAGCTTATTCAGAAATTGACGTTTAATCAAGGCGAAGTCTTTATTCGATACCGAATGAAATATTAAAAAGACAAGTGTACGCAAACCCGTCGACTGCAACACTAAATCCTCGTACTTACCAAATGGCAATATATTCCTCGCACTTCTGCACGATGTTTTAATCAAACTATCAAACGCACAATCAATCCCCAGCGTGCTTAATTCCGAACGCGATTAAACAGAGATTAATTATAGATACTATGTATCCAGCCTATTGGATCTGATTGTATGTCAATCGCATTGTAATATTACATGACCGTTTCCCGAAATACATACAATTCATCGAACTAATCTGTCAATCTGTGCAAAATTCGATCGACATAATTAACTTACTTCGTTCCCGTGCAATACCTAGCATCTTCTGATAATTCTACACTCTGGCGTACCTCGTTTAAATTTCCCCGCGTTTACTGTTGCGTTTCTCGAAACGCGCGCGTTATCGAATCGATCGGGAAAAATTGGTTCGACGCGTGGAAGTTTGCGAGTAGAATCGAAGACGGGGCGGCGGTTTCTCAAACAGCGCAAACAAGGTGGATTACCAAAGGATAGAGAAGACTTCGGAGGGGAAAGTAGAGTGGAAATCCTCGCGAAAAGGTCGTCTTGGGATTCGTGGAGATTCCCTTATCGTGCTCGTTTCGACGTTCGAAAATTCGTAATGACATAAAGCAAAAAGGGAGGGACTTCTTCTTGAACCGCCACCAGAACGATCGTTTAATTAACCTAAAAGTTATCTGTTAGGTTGTCCTTCGTACTCGAACTCCCCCTTTTTACGCGACGCGAAATTTATCGGCAGGCTTAACTGTCTCGACTCTATTTCACGTTCCATCGCCTTCCTTACTCTCACGCGAACCGTCGTTCCCGTCATTTCGAATGCTCCACTTTCGGGAACATCTTCGCTCCGTGGAATTGCGATTTTCGAAAGTTTGCGACGGTAGCTTGTGTTTGCTTCCTCGGTGAACTTCCGGATTTCGGTGGATTTGGTGTATTGGTCGTTGATCGGTGCAAAAATTGTTTTAGAAGGCTACTCGGTTTATTGTTAAATTTTTTAATTAATTTGTTTCGGAGAAAGACACTATGAATTGACGAGATATAGAGAAATGTCAGACTTTTATGTGCTACGATTTAAGTATGGCAAAATCTTGTCAAAGAATATTAAATTTCAAAAATTCACCACTGTGTAACTAAATTGAATAAAATATACTACGATACTGATAAATCATGGATAGAAATTCAATAAATATTTAAAGATATGTGATAAATATGTTGAGCAAAAATCTAGAAAATTAATAAAGTCGTAATTACGATCTCCTTATATTCAATAAGAATTTTATGTTACACAATATTTGCATACACAAATCTTAAAGGCAATGTAAGTATACGTGGTATACTTTATTTGAAATGTGATGTATAATTAAAATTCCTTGGCGCATCAGCGAGAAATTCTTGAAAAAGTAGCCAGTGAAGAACGTCGTTGTTCTGTTAAGAGGTAAAGAAAAAAATGATTCCCTCCTCCCTGTGCGCCTTAATTTTGCCAAATGGCGGCAAAAGAAGGATAATCTAATGCTAAAGAGACGACTGGTACTGAACCACTTTAGGGGTTGCATAATCCTCGATTATTCCGACGTGTTTCGAGGGTGTCTTTTAACAGTTCTCGCCTATTTCGATTGCTGTAACGAGTCTCTCTCCAGAGAGGTGTTCTTTGAAACAATTGACTGCGTAAATGACAGTGAAAATGAAAATAAGGATACTAATATTATACTATTCATTTTTTATTTATATCAGCAAACTTTTTAATTCCTTAAAATTTCTTAAATGATAAAACTGAAGTATTAAAGCTTCCTTAAATAAAAATAATTTTGTATGGATTCGTATCTTGAATTATTTCTAACTTATTCGCTTTCGTTTCACTATTCGATCAGCTATATTTTCAATGATCGGTACGGTGTGTTAGCGAAAGGAAATATAATCTACAAAGGATAAGCGATCGTGCTTATTAAGTTACTTTTATATTTTACTTTCGACGTGAAATTGCACGTGTGTGACTAAACGGCGCTTGTTTTGCGCGAGCAATTAAAGAAAGAAAGCTAGGTATAATTAAAATCTGTCGCGTTCAAGCGTTAAGTAATTATAAACCTTCCAACGTAATTAATTAGCATTAATATTTCCGTTGTTCTTTTTCGCCATTTCGTTACATTGGGAAATCACTGTGATCGTTATAACGATTAAACAGTTACAATACAGCTCTTTTAGAATTTGTTATTAATCTTTCGTTACGAACAGTGCAACAGGTGTAATGTTAACTAAAGTCTTTCTCGTCCATTAGCCTACTACTATAAAAATTTAATAATTTGCTTACAATAGTATCTTCCTCTAATTTTATTTCTTAGCCTGTTCATTTTCAGTCACTTTCATTTTTTTAAGTAAGTGTGACAAACTATAAAACAATAGAATAATTTTTGTAAATTAGTATATCATACTAATTACGTCCTTACATAATTTATAAAATCAAAATGTGATCGCAGTAATAATTCTTGAGCTTTGAGCTTCCTTTTCCACCATAACTTTCAAAAATTTAAATTCCGAAATTAGAAAAGAATTTTAAAAAATTTCTATAAACAAAAGGAACACTTTTGAAGTATATTATCTTTCTTTTCCATCATATGTAGGTACCATAATTTCGTTTCGTTTACCATATCTCCCACCATTATCTCCCTTTCCCAAACGCGATACGAAAACCATCCAGATTTCTTTAAACAGCATTATACCTGTACGCGTAAAGGATGAAATAAAAATCCTTCAGCAGTATTTCCTTTCCCGCTGTTCTTTCTGTGCGCCCCAGTACAATAGAGTAACTCTGTAGTCAGGCGGTATTTTTCTCCGTTTCAAAGTTATAAATGTCACAAAAATAATTAACGTCATTAGCTCGCGCTGTGCACGAAAATTTATACAGGTGTATATATATAAGTGAAATTTTGTTGCTTTTAATTAACGCGAAAGTCGCTTAAGAATCTTACTATTCGAGAATCGTAAAGCCGCGTTATTTCCCTTATATTTCATATTCCATGGCATTTCCATATTCCATCTACCGGTAACCGCAGCTTTTAATAATGCTGTGGATTACATTTCGATCCATTCCCTGGGATCCATTCCTATAATTACTTCAGGGCTTAAAATAATATGGAATCTATAAGAGCACTAGGAATACAGAACAATGCTTCGAATTCGATAAAAGAGAGATATGTCTTCATTTAGGTAAAATTTCGCTATCTTAAAATCGTCTAAAAATATTTTTGTAATAAATATTCTTCTTCTTTTGTTTATTACGATATCCACATTTACAGATTGCAACCAAACTTCCTATAACTTCTTTTTACGAAACCCAACAAAATTACGTTCGATTATGCTTTAATTTCGAAATTTTCGTAATTACATTTAAATCATTTCGTTTTAGAATTATTGCATTAAAAGTTTCAATTTTATAAATTGGAACACGTAGAAAATATGACATCTTTACGAAGTATCTCCGGCAATAATGACTTCATTTTAAAGAATCTGAAATTGTTAAATTGGAGCTTTGTAAATTCGTGTATTAAAAGTACATCCATTAAGCAAAATATTTTTATATACAGGGTGTCCCGTAACTCTGGGAACATCCGGAAATGGGGGGTTGCTGGGGTGAAGAACTTTTTCCTTGTCCAAAATGTAGTTTGAAGCTTCGTTTTCGAGTTATTAACGAAAAACACTGGCCAATCACGCTCAGGGACGGGCTAACAGAGATTCACCCGCGCGCTATCGTGAACGACGCGTACGCGTGACTTCTCGGTTATCGATCGCTGTCAAAAAAATTTCACTTTGCACCGCTATTTTTATAAGGCTTAGAGAAATGGCATTTTTCCGTCATTCCGACGTTTGTATAAATTTTTGAAAAAAACTGCAATTAGTCGGAATCGCGAAGAAAATAGCGAAGGTCGTTTTTACAACTTTTATGTATAGTACAATGGAATCCAATAAAACAGAGATGAAAGAAAAATCCACGTGCAAAGAGTCAAGGTTGCATCGAAAGAATCCTTGCCAAAGGGAAACTTGATCAGAAGCCAATATCATAAAGTCAATAGGAATTTCTTTTCACAAACCGCAATGAAAATAGTCGAAGCAGGAACTATTAGCCTCGAATAGCTACATTTTCACGAAAAAATTTCATCGGATTAATCTAATCCGCGAAAAAACTAACATTTCAAAGCTGCTCCTTAATTCCAAACAATCAAAGGCAAGCCAAAACTGACAAATCGTAGTATCGAAAACAATTCCTCTTCAGACGTCCATAAGAGGGTAAATATCTTCGAAGGAAGAACTCAGTGGAACAACGAAAATTGCTTCAGTTAAAAATGTATCCACTTTCTCGTCGAACGAAAGCTCAACACTCGAAATCTATTTATCATTTTTTCTTTTTTTCTTTTATCCAATCACTTTGCTCCGCCAAGCAAAAGGGAATTGCTGAAAATAAGCTTAGTAAATTGCTTCTCTTGAAGGATACAGTAATCACGCCGTCGGAAGCGTATTCAGAAGTCGGTCCGTTCGGATTCGATAAAAGCGTTCTAAAGTGTGCCGCACTCGTCTGTAAAGAGGAAACGCAAAGAGGACTCTGAGGACACTGTCGTATTCCTCTTCAAACCTCCGACCCTTCTCCCACTCGTTCCTAACCCACTACCATGCTCCGTTAACTACCTTTGTGGCGTAAGTTTATTTTTGCAAAAATAATTACGCGAACGTGTACGTGTATCTGTGTCGCCGAGAACATGTGAATCTATGCAAATTACGAGACAGATACGCGGAGTTGTGGAACTCCTGTTTCACCGTCGATTGAATGTATGTGTATGTAAGGGTAACTTTTTTTTTATGGAAACACAACGATTCATTGCAACGAGAGAATATTTCGAAGTGATGATGACTAATTTTCAAGAAATTTTCATTTTTTTTTTCATCGGCAATCTTGGACAGTAACGGGGTGAAAATGGCGCGAAATATGAATGTTTCTGTTAAATCCGTCTATTAAAATTTAACCAATAACAGAAAATGCTATAACGTTTAATTATCGCAGTCATTTGATACTCGAACCAGAAAAACAAGAACGTACTAATTTTTCCCTCGGAAAGAATTTCAAATACGATACAGTGCAGATTTTTCTGCCGAGTGAAATTTCAAAGCGTACATACGCTCACGTCTGCTCACGTTTACCAGTAATGAATATTTCCACAGCAGTGTGTATACGTATACAATTGTTCTCTTTGATCACCTTCCGAACGAACTTTTAATTATTTCTACTTATCGACGACAAGCGCATTATGTTTGTGCACGCTCTGTTCTTTTTTTTTCAAACGATAGAAAAGTAATAACGTAGAAACTAATGAATAACAAACCGCCAACGGGTTAACCTTTGCTCGTTTCAGGCGTCAAAAGGTTGAAGCTTGATATAAAATTTGCCGGGGGAGAATGTAACGACCATTTATACTTTCCGTGTGACGCTCGAATGCCTATCACCACTCGAAACGCGTCATCATCGTCTGTGACGCGCGCGCGATTTTATTTCGCAATTTGCAGATCCCACGTCCACAGTAACGATACTGCAATCAGCCGATACGTATCGACAGAATGCAACGTACCGTGTATTTTCGAATCAAGTTTCTCAACTATACCGAATGATTTCGAGGAAATCTACAGTTATTCCGACGGTAGAAATATTATTATATCGTATGTTTTATTCAACTTTTACCTATTATACCGCGCTGTTGTCTATTACAGTAAATTCTCTACAAGTGTCAGTCAGTTTGGATTCTACAAGTGTCAGTATAGATGGTCCTACGCCTATGTTATCTCTCTCGCTGTCAGTCAAGCGTGTAACGTTACACCACTCGGTTTCCTTTACGAAATTTCACGGCTCGACAATTCATAATAGAAAAATATAATTTCTTTAATTTTACTTTTTTTCATCTGAAATTTTTTTTAACATGTTGCTGAGATTTTTCTGATGAAAGTGATATCAAACACGACATAATTTGAACAACATTTACTTATTCACTGTCACGCCATACAGTGAACGTGTTAATAAGTAAATGTTGTTCAAATTATGTTGTGTTTGATGTCATTTTCATCAGAAAAATCTCATCAATATGTTAAGAAAAATTTCGGGATAAAAGAACGTAAAATTAAAAAAGTTGGTATTTAAATCGCTTGGTTGCCTAGACTCACGTTTCATGCTTATCTTTTATTCGCTATCCTTGTCTACGTTCGGCAAACTACAAAGGCGGGCGCGAGGCTCGAAAACGTAGTCCCTGACTCTACAAGTGTCACGTTTAGGTTCCTTGCGGACTGACACTTGTGGAGAATTTACTGTATTGTCTATCACTAACGTCGTTGCCATGAAAATATCGAATATTTGCGGTTGATCTTATTTTTCAGTCGATAATATCAATTTACGAATTTACGTGAATCAAGTTAATTAGGTTCTACGAGGAACTTTACAGGCGTTCGTAACGTTTAAACGTACGATAATTCGTGTTCAAGTTTCCCAAACGATCATCTACGAGGTTCTTATCGAGGTTATTATCGGAAATTAATACTAACCGAAATATGCGCACACATTTGCAGAAACGTAACGTAAAATTTAATATTTTTTATTGATAAAACAAAGAATCGAAATTTTCGTCGATGCCGCAGAATTGAATTTTATGCGTTTTAATTAATGCAGACGCCCTTAGCAGTACGAAATTATTTAATTCGTAAAAGTTGAAAGAAAATTAATTCGCTCGATTTTATTCTTGTTGTTCCTCGTTTTGTGTCAAGTTTAATTTCTGTTCGTGCATAATTCCGCAACGCTCGTTTCTTCCTTTCGTCGCTATTTTTCTTCCACGTTGAAATAAAGTTCGCCTGCTTGAAAGTTCGCCAATCAACAAAGTACCTATCGCGGTGCTCGATAGCTCGGCGAGAGAAACGGGAAATTTCGGGAAAAGCCAACCGAGAGAAATAAAAGGGCAAGAGTTTCTTCTTTTAATCGACAGATTTCCAACGGGGAAACCGTGGCGAGAGTAGAGAAAAACGAGACGAAGAAGAAGGGACAGAAGCGGAAAGAATAAGTCGCGTCGCAAAAGAAAACTGTTTCCCCGGCTACGGGGTTGGGAGTTTATTTCATTTGGTAAATTCGATGAGAAAGACTGTAACGAAGGAGGCGAGCTTCGTTGGAAAATAGGTTAGCTGGCTGCATCGAAGGAGACCGAGCGCGCTACCCTCTTCGAAATTGCAAATATCTGTCAGGCTTCGGGAAGAAATTTTTCAAGGGAATTCTTTTCTTTCCCTCAGACAAATTGAATCGGGTCTCCTTTTCTCCGTGGATCCGATATCGGTGTCCCTTTCTCTCGATAATTTTTCTGTTAAATTAACGTTATTACGACGCCCTCGGCGACGTGTTCCTTGTTACTTCCCTTTTTTTTTTTGCCCGAGCTATAATATCTACCGATATGTCGTCGAATGTTCGATCGTTTCGTAAAAATAACGAAAAAAGAGAGCTGCGAGAAGCAATCTTCTTCGGGATAGAAGGGTATCCTCTGGTATATACAGCGGGTATTCTGTTCCTTCAGTTTTCGAAAATTGATGGGAGGAACTTTTAATTTCATATAGCTCGTTTCGCTCCAGACGATTTATCGGAGGAGATGGGAAAATAAAATGTCGCGATTAATAGGTTTAATGCTAACGCAGAATTTCGTTAATTTTGGAAGATGTTGAGAAAAATGAAGTGCTGTTACTTGGAGTTTTTGGAAAATGGTCGATGAAGTTTGGATAGGATAAATTTTCTGTTTTCGTTGCATTTGAACCATACTGTAATGAAAATTATTGTGGATAGTTAGCAAAATGTAAAATGTAATTGTGTGATTTTCACAATTTTCACACCTTTACGTATTGCAATTTTTGTTAAATGCTTAAAAATGCAGTCTGTTTAGATTGAACTTGTAGTTTAACCCTCTGTAACTTCAGGTAACTTAGAAGTTACACGTTCATCTATCTATATTTTTTTGTAAGTCTCATTTTATTTATTTATTTGCTATACTATTGCATTGTATTGTTGTACTAACACATTATTACCAGCTAATTCCTTTGTAATAATTATTAACGCTTGCTGCTCCCATGAAAATTTAAAATTATAACGAACCCTAAGTTTTCTTTCAATGAATGAAAAAAAATCAGGTTACAGAGGATTAAGTAACTGAAGCATGTGCAAAATATGATATTTCATTATTCAGATATCATATTATTTCAATTTATATTTATATTCATTTATAAATATCATATTATTTTAAACATGACATTGCCCAATTTATTCAGAACTCCATTCAAAGATGTTTTAAAATGAATTAAGCTAGCCAAGTAGATAGTGGTTAATCAAGTTCACACATACTTAGTAAATATTAAAATTCAATTTCCTGGAAAACAAAGGTCTACACGAACCAATTTTATTCTACATTCTCGACTTACTTTTACACGAAAAATTACCTTCTTTTCACCTTCTTTAGCCTTCGACTAATTTTCGCGAGTACGAATTTCGAAGGTCGGGTCGCGCATTTAAACAAAAAAGAAACCCGCGAAGTTCACGAACCGTGAGAAACACGAGCATCTGCGTACGGCGGTGAATTCACCGGCAAAAAGCTATGTACATTGAAGATACAAATGCGTCTCACGTGTTCCGGAACGTTGAATGAATTATACTTATTCGTGGCGTAATTTCGAGAAAATTATTCCGGCTTTGGACAAAAGCGAGGAAAAGAGGAGACGGAAGAGGAGTCTCGTAAAGAGACGGGGAAATCCGTCGTTTCGCGATTATCCTCGGGCTCTCACTTTCCCGCTCGACGTCGCGTTTTTTCCCCCCCCCGTCGTTTAAACGCGACACGGCAGTAATTACGTAAAAAACGAGCGCGCTATTTACGCGGGTTTGTTCCGCTTGCGGGTGTTGGCCGCACGACACGCCGCAGCATCTCTCTTTCCCATTGGCCTCGTTTCAACGAGCCCCGTCGAAATACAACGAATACGACAATGGAGATAACGAACAATCGAAAAAAAAAGGCGCCAGAGCTGGTAATTGTCCCCGGCAAACAGATTTCACGTGAAACGAAACTATTTTCGAGGAGGGTTGTTAGACTTAAGAGGCCTTTAGCTTATTGGTGGCGCTTGTTTAGAAATCGCGAAGGAGAATAGAACGTGACGGAAAATTTTTGGGAATTCTCGTATGAAGTGGTGAATCGATTCTGAATTGAGAAAATTTTTGATAGAGAAATTTGTAGTTTTTTAGTTTTGTTAACGGGTAGAAGTGTAAAACGTGTGTTTTGAATTGTACGGGGATCTATCGTGTGTTTGAAGATTTTTAAATTTCGTTCTTTTTTTCTGTAGAGGTATTTTGGAAGTGTATTATATATCGGATATTTTGAAAATTTATTAAATATAATTATCAGGCATAATGGTTTTAGGAAATTTGACAAATTTGAGTATGGGGGGCGACAGTTCACTATATCGATGCAGAAAATGATCGTTAATTACAATTTAACTCTGTTGAATTTTTACTTCCTTGAGAAATACGATGTTAATAAACTTTCTAACGTTCAGTCTATAATTACTTCCCATTTATGAAGATACTTTGCCATACAATTTACATCAGAAGATGCAAAAATCACAATCTAACTTCAGAAGGGATGGATAATCAAAGTTCCATCCATTTCAAGCACAGCACAAGTGTCGTAATACTTTGTTATTAAGAGAAAGTATATTAACAATGTGATAGAAATTCTGTAAATACTTCTTACTGCAACTGTTCAATTTTCACGCAGACAACTCAATTAACTCCCGGCAGTTAATTAATCTGAAAAATTGAAATAACGAATATTTAGTCAACCCTCAACCAACAGCCAACAATCGAGTTAACAAGCTAACCTCGGTTTAGAGCAAGAAGCAATTTAGTTTCGTATTAATACTGCGGGAAAGTAAAGTACTTAGATTCCGCTATAAATTACTGGCTTGTTATACCTTCTAATAAATTCGTGTACAGTTAGTCGGTGATTCGATTAGTCGATAATTGAATATAAATGGCGTACAATTAAGTGAGCTGAGTAGATTATGGCAGAGACCGGTGTCGTGGGCTTAGAAAGGCAAAAAGGAAGAGGAACACGAGAGGACTCTTAAAATGAGTCTTCGTCCCGTTCCGCCAGACACGAAATTAGTTGACTGGTTAGGAATGACGGCGGCAATAAAATTTACCGTTCCGTATCACGTCGCTTCCCAGCTGTCTCCATTTACTAAAGGTGGTGCCGCCTTCATCCGGCGTAACCGATGCGGTTGTTCCGGAATCTGGTTGCGTCGTCACCATCTACAACAGAAAATCATTTTTTTCCGGTGAGGGCAATGTTTGAAACGAGGCTCTGCGTCGCTGGGAGTTAGGGGCACGCGTGCAGTTATTAAACTGTGAGCGTGAAATGTACATAATTGAAGTTACGCCCTGTAATAGAGGGGAAAGATTATTCATTTTGGAGAACTCTCGCTACTCTGTCTGTCTTTCTCTTGAAAAATTTGGGAAATTTATAGCAGTGAAGAATTCACAATGCTCTCTCTCCCTCTCTTGAAAAATTTGGGAAGTTATAGCAGCAAAGAATTTACAGTGCTCTCTCTCTCTCTCTCTCTCTCCCTTGAAAAATTATAGCAGCAAAGAATTCACAGTGCTCTCTCTCTCTCTCTTGAAAAATTTGAAAAATTATAGCAAAAAAATGCTCACAGTGCTCTTTGTCTCTCCCTCCCTCTCTCTCTCTCTCTCTTTCTGGAATGATTTGAAAAATTATAATAGCAAATAATTCACAGTGACCTTTCTATTTCTCTCTCACTCTCGAAAAATTTGAAAAAGTATAGCAACGAAGAATTCACAATGAAGCCTGTCTATAATTTAAAAAACGAGAAACACGTTGCGCCATTGTGTTTTAGAAACAATTTATTTAAAAGCGAATAGGCGAAACATTTGTCAGTTTGTAGTAACGTCGTTACAGACGTACAAATACAACGAATTCATTTCCGTGTCCCTTTTGTTTTCTTCCTTTCATCAACTATAAAACGTATGAAACAAAATTTCGCCGGGTACACTGTTGGTTTTGAAAAGAAATATTTGTAAAGCAAAAATTCGCATTTCGTCATACTTGAAAAGCCAGAGAGATGTCACGATTAATCTTACACAAATTGAACTCAAAGAATGATTAAAAACCGCAGGTTTTAATTACTTTTAGATAGAAAATTTTTGAAAATTTTCAAGAAAAAATGAATAAAATGGATATTCTGTGTCAAAAAATTTGACTTCGCAATTTTGATTCGTTTCTACACATAAAATTACTCCGTTCTTTTGCACTACTCATTGCGCTACTCGGCGGATTTTTCATTTTTATACTTTATTACCCTCTCTAATCGAGATACAAAGTTGACACAAATTGTTCTCCTTTGATAAGCCACCGAACGACATATCGCAAGTCGAATTTGGTTCAGGGACACTTTCGACCCCCTTGTCCAGCCATACCCTTTCATATTTTGCCAAAAGAAAATAAACGAGAACTGATTTTCAGCTTTATTTCGCATCACAAAACGATCCTCGGAGCTTATCGCTAATTAAAGAAATTTAACCAGTCATTAATAAGTCGCCGGTTCGACTGTATCGCGCGCACACTCCAACAAGCCAGCAACGAGCTATTAGACGACTTCCTTTCTAGCGCGGATATACATGTGCCAGAGCAGCGGAAGTGTAGCCAGTTGAAAAGTCAAACACTCCGGCGACCTATATTTACAGCAACTTTTTCTCAGCCATTATCACGGCAAATAGAAGTCACTTATGAAATATCGGCCTGCCTTTCAGGAACGCCCGGCGAAATTCCTCTGCCTGGTCGATCGATATTTTTGTCGACCTAATAATTATCCCGGACTCATTGACGTTTGCTCTTTTTTTAACGCTTCGTGATCCGCGCGAAGATAGACCACTTGACCTTCGAACCACGTTGCATCGTGGGTAGGGTAAATAACGCGAAATGTCAGCCAATTCGAGGATCAATTTTTGTAATTGGAATGCAAACTACTATATTGTCCACCCCGTTTTCTTCCTTTCCCTCTCTCTTTGTATCCGCCGCGCGTCTATTTGATCTCCTTTGTCATGATCTCCGTACTCTTTCATTCCTCCTGCTTTTCAATTCCCCGAACTCGACCTTTAGCTGGTGTACACTGTTCCTTATAAATTCGTGCACACTAGAGGAAGAACACATATATCGTCACAGAATAGCCCATAATATCTTGATAAAAATAATGTACAGAGTTTTGGTACCGTACTCTACTTGTCCCACGCATGGAAAAATCTCATAAACGTAGATTAAGAAACTCTTCTATTCCTCATCGAAGTAAATATCTCGTCGAGTTAGTAGCACAGAAAAAATATATTTCTAGTAGTCGTGGTCTACGATTAGACTCTTTGATCATTCCTCCATTGCAGAAATGTGACATTGATCGTTCTTCTCCGAACCCACAATTCTTTCTTCCTTAATGTCTCCAGACACTTACTGTTTTCTCCTCTTATTATTCTACAGTACGATACCTCGTCGTAAGCTCCAACACACGTCTCTAAAATCACAATTTCCTTTTCGAGTTGACTACGATATCTCTCTCTTCATTTCCCCTCGAAGTCATTTCCCCTCAACTATTTACCCGTCACATTCTTTCTCCGATTCACCTCCAAACCCCCGACCGAGCTGTAAAGAATTCCCAGCAGTACGTCTCATAATTCAACCGAGCAATAGTCTCGTCCTGCCGTTTCATTTCCTTCGCAGGTTTACATCCACAGGTTCGCGTCTCTGTCGTAAGTACGGCTACAATTCTAATGGACAGTGGTACGTGGGGCCTCTCGGTCGGAAATAGACGCGTACAAATGGAAGCAGGCGGTGTTCCGTCCTTCGCCCTTCGATCCGTGGAGCCAGGTTATAACGCGGACTTGGCTTTTGGGAGGATTCCAAAGAGGCCGTGAGGAACAGGCGGGCTGGCGCGCCGTCGTAATCCGAGGAGGGAGAGCGATGGAATCCCGGAATGCAAATTCACGGGGAATATTAAACGGCCGATATTCTACAGTGGCCTTCTGGTAATGCATAGCCGACGTTTGGCTACGGCATACGGCGTGCCGCGAGCTTCCGTTAGGCGGCCGGAAAACGAAAATGCGGTTGAATCGTGACCGAACCGAAATCTGTATACATACTGTATGCGTCGAGTGGTGCACGCGCCGACCGACAAGTGCACACCTGGACGATGCAAGTGGAACGAATCTATGAACGGCGCGGCGCAGCCTTTTGCATCGGCAAGTTCCATCAAGTTCATTTTTATGCGAACCGTTGGGCTTACTGCTTTTTGGTTCGTGTGTGTGTGCAAAAGGGAAACGCGTGTAGGAATTTTTAACGAGAGAATTGGGATTGTAAGGTAGGGGAAACAGGTTTGAATCGTGGAAAAGTGTTTGAAACGAATCGATATGCGAGGTTGATGTGTGTTGCGCGATTTGTTTCTTTGGATTTATTTTTCTGGGTGAGTTCGTGGATATGTTGAAGAGGAATTGACGCAGTGAATGAAAAGAATCTTTCTAAAAGGAGTTACATTTGAAAGGAAGAATCGCTGTTGCTAAAATATAGAAATTGGGAAAAATTCCTTTAGCGGATTGTTTAACATAATGTATTCAATTCTATAAAAATTATCGTAGAAGTAACAGTTCTAATTATTATAAAAAAAAAATTGCTT
>NW_017100180.1:669476-699295 GCF_001263275.1 Habropoda laboriosa | reverse complement strand
ATCGCAGAAATCCAACGAATCTGAAGCACCTACGGCCTCCCTATACAGTAACAAAATCTGACGAGGCAGGTAACAAACTCGCTGTTAAAGACGAGCATCCCTCGGGATCGTTCCGACCCTAAGAAATTTAATCCGCTCACTTCGATCGCCGGATCTTGACACGATCTTGAAACAATGCCGTTTAAGCCCATACTCGAGGCGTACTGCCAGCAGATAAAGGAATATAATTCATTGTCAGTTACTCCTAACTCACGTCAGATTGTGGTGATACAAAGAAATAAGGCCATGTTTCCGCTCAATGGTGTAAGCTTAAAGTAGACGCTGTAAATTTGCCGGAATCGAGTTCTAAAGGGCGAGAGAACAGTACGGATGAAATGCTACCCGTTTACTTGAAAATGAATGCCCGTCTGTTTTATGATACCCCTGAATCTCTCTCGAAAACTTTTCCTAAATTGCTTCAATACGTATCGTTCGTTCTCTCTCGAAAAGGGGAAGGGCGAACACTGTGTGTCCTTATCTCTATTATTTCAGAAGCGAGTGAAAATTTTTGTACCTTCTTTCGGTACATTTTTTTGTGCAACTTTTAAATTTGTAATTCGCGCGTAAAGTGTCTGAAAAGCTAAGGGAAGAATTTCTATAATTTCAAGAGTAACTGTTTGGTAAACTAAACTTCGTTTCAGCTTGCAAATTAGGATATTTCATTTTGTAGCACAGATTTATTTGGAACTATCTGATAAATTTTAATATTCGAGAAAACCCGTATTTCCGACTTATTTCCCATCATTCTAAATAAAACGTACAGATAAGTCCCCTTAGCACCACATTTCTTCAAATACTACCTGTCACGGATAAGTGTAGCTGAAATATCGCTCGATAAATTTGTCTATCGTTAAAAGTCATATAGGTTGTATCGCATCAAAAACAGGAATATCCAAAATTAATCTTTTTACACAGAAACGCGAAAAAGAGGGACAACTACCCCAATACGTACCAGAAATTAATTTGAAAAGAAGAATAGAAATATCAAGTAACATTAATAAAAAAAAAAATGTGAGGGAATAAAAAAATGTGGAAAAAAATTACCTTTTTGACAAAGGACACGACGTTAGCAGGCAACATCCTGGAAGTAGTAGTACGGTACGATTTCGATGGGAAGAAACGGAAGTACTCTTAGCCCCCTGTTGCGCCTTTCTTGGCGTTCTGGTTTCCGGCCTTGGTTACCAGCATAAAGTCGTTCTCAGGGCAGATGTCTGCAGTGTTCCTCGTTCCCGTTTCGCAATAGGATTACGGCAATGTTCTTGACGCATCAAAAACACGGATGCACCAGTAGAAATCGGTAGAACACGGAGCCAGTCGGCTCACCCTTTTGCCAGAAACGCATTCCCATGAACTTTGGTTTGTTTTATGTCAGGAACCATGGAATCCCCTTCGAACCGTAAAATGATCTGAAACGAACACAATATTTTACGTTACAAGTAATGTAATATAACAGAAATATTTGATTTTATTTCTATAATTACAATTGTGCGATATTAATGGCAGAATTTAGGTGAAAGACTATGGAAGTCGATGCAATTTGAAGAATACGTTTCTAATAATACCACTATATCATTACTTTCGTAATTTTTTTAAATTTATCACAGTAGTTTTGTCTATTATTGTAGATGCGTAAATATTTTTGATAGAAGCACATCTTACGGAAGAAAATTTCTCTTTTTTAACCTATTAAGACAGTTTCGTTACCCAATTTAACGAAGCCTTAACACTTTTTCCGACACAAGATGATGATAATCTTATTAAAACGAATACTTTAACAAATCGTGACCCGCTTATTAAGATACATTTGCTTTTCTAACGACTCGTTACATTTCAATTAACAACCATAAATTCGACAATTTTCGCGTTTGCATA
This sequence comes from Habropoda laboriosa, assembly GCF_001263275.1. Lineage (NCBI taxonomy): Eukaryota > Metazoa > Arthropoda > Insecta > Hymenoptera > Apidae > Habropoda > Habropoda laboriosa. The sequence goes on along the minus strand of NW_017100180.1, from coordinate 697,384 downwards.
TTTGCCGATGTGTCAGACGTTACAATTTATCGCTGTAATTCTAGTAACAGTCAAATACGAGTACACTCAAACAGAGCCAGGAATCGATGCAGCTATAAGAGGAAAATACTGAAAATTTATACATGTACAATATTCATATTTGTAAAATATATAAAAATTCGTTATTAAAGCTGCAAAATCTTTATTTTTATAAAGCGAATAGGTAAAACGTTTCATGGTAAATAGCTGGGAGAGCTTGTACATATATAATTATATTCGATCCATTTTTCTGTCTCTGACAGTTCCCAATTCAATTAATCGATATTTACTTGTCTCGTACATATTGTGACACACATAAAGCTCGTGTTATTTTCATCATATTTTCCAGTATAAAAGTTTCAAAATATAAAAGATAGTAACAAGCTAAAAATATTGATTTTTTTTAAATTAGTATTTTCTATTAATTCTCGTAATTTAAAATGAGTCAATTTTTCCAATCCGTGAAATTCACAGATTTTAATAGATTTTTGAATTGTAACTTGCATATACAGGTGTACCTTGCAATTTTCATTAACGTATTGTTGAATGATTAAAATAAACGACAGTAAAAATTTTCTGTAAATACTACTTTTATACTGTTTTAGAACAAGCTACTTTACTCGATATTCAAATGCTGATTAACTTTGTAGCAAGCAACCCCTTTCCTTAATAATTATTTCAGCTTGATATTTTACTGATAACCCAGACACTTCGTTTCAGTATAGCGACATAATTACTGATGTGCCTCCTAGTGACAATATTTTAGCTCCAGTTAAGTGAATATAGTTCCCGAAATATAGCAATAGTTTGCAGTATACTTGCTATTATTCCTAACAATTTACCCCTCAACTTTCCACAAAATTCTCTTATAGGAAGAATATGAAGGCATAGAAGGTTAAAGCTTGGAATTTTTACTAAAACGAAAAATTATGTAAGAAATGCGAGATTTCGGCGGCGAAGTGATGGCCTGGACTTTGTCACCCAGGAAGAGAAAGCGCGCCGGGTACCTGAGGGTACCATAAACTAACCCCTTTCCCCGAAAAGTCGAACGAGGGGGCTACAACGGTTTTTCGGAGCAACGCGGGATACGACGCGGAGAGGACACTCGGGAAATAGCCGTCGAGCGAGACGGACACCGAAGCACTTAGCAGTCGCTTATCACTTAATACATTTTTGGTTAACACCCTATCCTGTGTTAAATTTACTTAAGTTGTGCTAACAATTACTTCAAAATTATCAAAGCAATTTATTACAAATTCCACTTTATTATAGCAAATTTAAGTTTAAATAAATTTATCTTTTCTCTACGGTGAATTTAAATTTGAATAAATTTCTTTTCTCTCCACGGTGAATTTAAATAAATTTCTTTGCTCTCTACAGTGAATTTAAGTTTAAATAAATTATCATTTTCTTTCCATAGTGAGTTTAAGTTCGAATAAATGAATTTTTTCTCTACGGTGAATTAAAGTGTAAATAAATTGATCTTCCCTCTACACTGAATTCAGGTTTAAACAAATTTGTTTTCTCTCTAACGAAGAACGTATCTTACCATTACATTTACCATTTATAATGTTACATTTATTACGACTGTTTGTACATCCCGATTTCATGATTCCACGTAATCCGTCCTAATTCCTAATCAAACAGCCTCTTAATCCTAATTAGATAATCGATCAGTTCGAAAATTCCTCTCCGTTTTTGGCAATATTTCGAGTATAGTGGACGATATTTCGAACTGCCTTTGACGTATCAAAAATAAACACGTTCAAATTTATATTTGGCTCTCGAATGTGTAGAGGGAGAGAGAGATATCAAATACAGATAAGCGATGTACCATTGAATATTTAGAACAGATACAGAATATACAGTGTGCTCGGCCGAAAACATGCTCCGTATATGATGCAGAGTCGCTTACAACATTGAGAAAGGCCAAATGTGCATTATATTTATAGAGCCGCCGAATATAAGAGACTTGGGTACTGCAGGCACGGAAAGGAATGAAAGAGTACTACTACGTCTGAGAATAGTATAAAGCAATTGAGAAAGAATTTAATGTATGGCCGGAGTCGAAGATATTGGAAATCGGAGTAAAGAAAAGATCGAAATTCAGTACATTTCATGGCTTTCGCCTGGGATCAACAGATATTAAACTGCCGTTAGGGTACGTTTATTGATACTTTGTGGTATTGTTACCTTAGTTATTTTTCTACAGTAGCTTTGTTATGATTTCGTCCTTTTCTTTCAATTACTTTTGTGAAATGGCAGTAAGAAATTGATTGGGGAATTTAATAAATTTATAACTATAATTGATAATCGATGAATTATTTGCCTTCATACTTTGTGCAATATTGTACGGTTCTTTAAGTTCACATTAGGATTATCAGAAATAACATATTTCTTAGAAATGTGGTTACACCCTCAAATATTTTCCTTCTTAATCCTTAGTTATCTGTATTTACAACGAGTCACCCACTTTCACCATTGCTCATACTGGACTCTTCACCTTCCAACTCTCTTGCATAGTCACAACCCGAAGTCCATCTTCCCAGAACCCTTAAATAGCCCTATTTTCTCCATTTTACCACGCGCACGTCACGTAATATAAAACTCTCCGTCAAATACAGTTCTGTTTCTACGCAGCGACGATCCTGAAGTGTTTTAATTCAGCGATACCCTAATATCTGCTCCCAGTTTCGAGGAATTGGAGCAAACCGGGTATCGCAATACGAAGAAAAGTATCAATTCATATTTTTACAGAAAATAGAAGAAAAGTATTGTAAATTTGTTAGATTGTTTTGTGAAAATTTAGTCCGGTTATTCTGCTTATCTCCGTAATTCTCGTGTTTCTACGAATGATAACGTTGTAAATGCCTAGAGAAATATTTGTACGATTATAGGAAAGAGATGAAGAACGGATACTCTATAAAAGTATGGATCGAAAGGATCACTTTGTACGGGAGGAAAGCTTTCAATATCTTCAAGTTAGATTTCCATTCACAAAGGATCATGCTACACGTTTGGCGAGATCGTAAAGTTGCGGCGTATTGTGAATTGTCGAAACCTGAGTAGGGTCAATGCGCGATTGTAAGGTTTCAATTAAACTTTAACGAGTGAACGTTTATGTAATATCGCGAACTGACATATTTCGCTAAAATAATGATAAATATAATTTTAGAAAAAGGATAAATTTAAATACATCCCATTTCCCATTTTCTCCGGGGAAAAAATTGACAAATTAGTGGATCGATTAAGACAATCGTACCTAAATAAGAGAAACATGTTCGCGACTAATTTTTAAATTAAACAGACAAGTTACACAATTTAAAAACGTTCCACAAAATGAAAAAATACTCTGCCACACATTTGCTTACTTCTGAAGTCACATTTTAAGCACTTACTCCAATGAAGCTTGCAATTAATTTTACAATTTCATTATAATTGCAATGACACTTCAAAATATAACGTACAGCATTTGAAGTGATTTCATAGCGAAGAAGAAGTCATTAAAGCTCCTTCGAAGCCACTGCATACACAATTTTATATTTCTCAAATATCTCCAAACATAACAAACTTACATAGTAATATAACCACTCCTACATACGGAAAGAAAGTAAATAACAAATGAATTTTCAATATCGAATATAATTAGGTCAAAGTATTAACTCGTCATTCATCTGTGAAACGCTTGTACGTATAAACATGGAGGCTCTCTCAAACGTCAATTCATTCCTTTCAATTTATATTTCCTCCCTCGTACATCTTTCGACGTCTTTATTGATCTCGATAATTAATTTCGAGTGGCGTCCAGGTTCTTTCTCGAGAACACCGAGGGAACGAATTCCTTGGAGCACGCGGCATCGTTGGTAGGGATTGCCAAGGAGGTTGGGGCTTCTTCGTTGAGATCATTACGAGATAAACTAATATGTGCCAGACCATTATGAGCGTCATGCTTGAAATTCCACACCGCCTCCGTTTTCATCCTTTATCCGCCTTCTTTCTTCACCTAGAAGACATCAAATCTTCTCCTCGTCTTTTATCTCTCCTCTCTGCTCGCATCGTGCATAGCTAAACGCTGTATAGTCTTTAATTAATTGAAAATTGAAATGGAAGTTCCGTCGAACATGAAATCGTAACTTCGTATCATCGCTAATTTCGTATTTCATTTACTTTCACGCATATTTGAATCTAAATTCTAACTACTTGCAGAATTAGTCGCGATTTAACTCTGAAGCCTCAATTTCGTTCGGATTAAACAAGATATTTAATTAGGACGGAAATGAGAAGAATATCGCAGCACGTACATACGTGGAAAATAGAATGAGAATTAACGCGGTTGTATTTACTCGAGGATTACTTTTTGAATAGTAGAAACAGCATTTTGTTACTTGACAAGATAATGTAACAAGAAAATTATTTAGAAAGCCTAAATTTTCCTGAGTACAAAGAGAAAAAGAATTCTGTATATACGACTAACAGTTCAAAATAGAAAAATGATTGTAGAATCTAAATTTTAGATCAGCGAAAATTAAAGCACCAAAAGTTATCAGAATCACCTTCAGAATCGATTACAAAATTTTCCTTCAACAATCACGAAACATTCTATATGTAATTATTTATTTACTTACAAACGAGACAACTTTCATCGTTTCTTATACTCTATTTCAACAACCATATATGCATCGATTCCTCAAAAGCAAATTTCCTAGCGGCGAAGTTCTATGTATTTCACCAGATATCGATTCGACGCGCTTCATTTAAGGTCCCTCGTCTGCCGTCGAAATTTTTATCGATATGCCGGGAAATTTGGTGGAGAAGAGAGGTGAATCATGCCGAGGGGAAAATTCTGTGAACCCTCGTCTCTCGCTTTTGAAACTGCGCTGCTTGCCGAAGGAGAGATCCGTCGAATATTCTCACGAATGCTTCGAATGTACGGCTTTAGAGACTGAATAAATTACCACGTACTGGTGCGGATGTTGTAAAAAGGCCGAGAAAAGAAAGAAACCACACCGAAACTGCATCAGCTTCGACCAAGAAGGCCTACTTCTTCACCCCTTTCGCTTGAAATTGCTTGAACGTGGGTGCTTGCTCTACCGATTACGTATCTCGACCGTGAAAAAGGGTACTCAATTGTCGACAGTCCTGCGAAGCCGAATATTTTCATTTCGGCTTAAACCAACAACTTCGCGAAATACGTTTGCGGCTGTGGTTTGCTTTAGCTGGTCCGTTCTGTTTAAACTGTTGGATTTTTTTTTAAGTTCGTGAAAGCTCCACCTGTTCAAAGATACCTACGTAAAAATGGAGAATACCAATGTGTGATCTTTATCGCATTGATGAGTTTAGACTTTCGTGAAAAGGATTGAGTTGTACAGGGGAATGATGAAAGTTTGGGTGAATTCGAGTTAATCGCCATTTTGTAGAATCTGGTATTCGACGAATTTTTGTAGTTATCGATGAGTAAATTTTTATTAATTAAGCATTGACGAGTTTCTTCGTAATTCAGCTGGTTATTGAAGTAATTGAATTATTTAGTTCAAGTGTATTGTCAGTGTGAGAAATTTTTTGGTATAGTAAAATTAGTTTCTATAAAACATAAGAACAAATGCAATATTTAGATAATTCTGATAAACATATAGCTCACTGTTTTCTTTTCTAAAGTATATTTACATTTATTTCAACATTTTTTTAACAAGTTCTATATGAGAAATTTCACTGAATTACTTAAAAATAGCACTTCTATTGTACGTCAATGGGTAAACCACTTACGGCTAGAATCTAGAGCAGTATAGCGTGAACTAATAAACATTCTTTACCTAGGTTGAAAGTGACTAATAACTATTTTATGCCAATAGTTTACCGCCATTCTCGTAGATAGCTCACTTTCGTGACGTAGCAGCATAATCTCCAACGTGTCCTCCAGTGATAATATTTTATCTGGGTTAAATACTGTTAGGGCTTGGAATACTTGTTGCGACATTTGAATAATTTCTAGTATGTCTATCATTTGTTGAGACAGTATTTTAATCGAATTTTACGCATCGAAACCAAAATTTCCCATTTTCCTTTAAATTCGTATTTCGGTTAATCCCTCCCTTGTTTCTTATAATTTATAATAAATTCGTAAAAGTAATTTCACAGCACTCTACAATTTGATACTAGAATTCAAAAATATTCTACGAAAAATCGTACATTCTTATACGTTCACAATACGACCATTTCTTCTGTATTTTAAAGAAACAAGAAAATATCCCACACCACGATAAACCACATTAACCATAATAAAATCATGACTACGATTCAAAAGTGGAGTAAAAGAATACACATAAAGTTACATAAACCCTTTTACCTTTCCTGTATTATTAAAGCAATACCCACACATATTGCAAAACTCCTTCAAAAATGAAAGAAACTTCTTACTTCGAAAATGTACACTGTTAAATCTTGTACAGTAAAAACTTACACCAGTGAAAAATTGTCAATTTTCATTTTACATAAATATTTACCATCGGAAGAAATGTCGAAAGTAATTTTTTGTAAATTTTAACCGACACGTATTTCATAATTTATTTATCTATATTTTTATTTTGCTTTCCCCGGAATAGATCCTTCGGGACAACGCTGTAATTAAGCAATTTTTCAAACAGAAATTTTCTCCTCTCGCTCTCTGATCGAAAATTTAATTTTTTCGACGCTCGCGAGGCTGCAAACACGCTGCGAATGGCATTCAAATCGAACAGCGAACAGGAAAATATACAACGAGAGAGAGTGAGAGAGAGAGAATACAGTTTGGTTAATCAAAACAGAAGGATTTCACGGGACGTGAGGTCTGCGTTATTTTAGGCTGTGGAAAAACCAGTCCCCTGACCTCGATAAAAAAGAATTTCCTTCCTCTGCGCTACACGACATTCCCCGCCCCTTGGATCAATGTCTTCCTATCGCGAGGGGAGAATCTACTTATCTGAGGGTTATCACGGTATAGAAGTGGAACCTTATAACCGAGGCTCCGGCACAGAAAATCATCAAAGATCATGTTATTAATAGGGAAATGAAGTTGTGCGAAGGAACAACAGTGTTCAACGACGATAACGTAATAACGGAAAATGCAATTCCGACCGTAGGCGAAGCGAATTCGATCTTTTTTTCAAACGCGAAATTTCTGATCCGCCTCGTCGTAGCGGAAAATACTGCGATTCGTAACTAATTTTCACAAACGAATAAGATATCTCGGATGAGATACAACGTGGTTCCGTTGAATTCGTGAAAATATCCTCTCGATAATTTTTCAAACGAAATAAGCTTCACGATATTAAAAGCGTTTATATTCGATAATTCAGTAACGTTCCGATTTAACTGCTGTTAATATTTGATACCATATTTTATATCGTAGATACTATACTTGGAATAATAAATTTGCGTTTAAAATTTCATTGTGAAATTGTTCCAAAGTGTATGGTGCACTGTTATTTAGTTAAATATTGGTTAGATATTTTTCACTGATAACGACGATAACGGTGGGAAATAGCGATTATAAGGGAGAAAGTAACATTCTTATCGAATATATATGTACATGCACTTCTCGATAAAATTCTATTAAAACCGGCGAGCAAAAAACATGAAAAAGGTCAGAGAGATCGATCGCACAAGTATAAAATAACTGGACGGATTTTTCAATCCTTTTAACGTGGAAAAAGAAGGCTTATAACCGTTCTCAATTGATGTTTCTTGAGACCAATCGTGATAAATTGCCAACGGAAGATCGGCGCACCGTGAATCCAGCTCTAGCTTGTACACAGGGATTATGATGTTCACAAAGAGAAGACAAATCTTTTTCATTTTCTTCTTGAAAATTGACGTTAGACTGTCCTAGCTGGGTCACCGTAAAACGGTATAATTCTGTCTGTCGTCTTCCTTTATTTTTCTACGAGAATAAGATCTGTGCCAGTCACTGGAAATGTTAGAAAACGACATAAGTAAAATTGCGTTGAACATATTAAACCAGAAACATCATATTTTTAATGGTCTTTTTACGATTAATGAATCTTCTAATTAATAACGATGTATACGTTATTTGTTAAGATTTTTTGCAATATTTTATAAGAACAGTATGTTGAAAATAATTCTAGGCAGAGAATCAATCGAGAATGAATTATAGTGTGAAAAATTTGAGGAACCCAATTGAAACGTTTCAAAGTGGTAGGAAATATTTATAGCGCGCAGTTTCATTTAAATATGATTACACCTTTGAACGATAAATATCAAATGGTAATCACACACCTTTTCGCTTAAACTTTCTATTCATCTCGTAACAATCTTTGCATGTTTACCCTGTAATAATTCTCATAATCAGCGAGACAAGCTTTTTCAAGTTGCATTTTCATTATTGCGGACACGCAATCAGACTATTGGGTCAAGCCGTGCGTGCATAATTCACATGTTGGATTTTATTTAGGCTACGGTCATTAGGATGTAGTGTCTTAAATTGTTGCGCAACCTGCAATTACGTTCCACTTGCCAAAACGCGATAATAGAATCTTCGAAATGTGTGCGCTTTGAAGAAGAATACGAATGTATATAAAAGAATGGAAGTAAAATTAGAAGAATTGTGAAGAAAAAAGCTGTTCTTCAAATTATAAACCATTCTGCAATTTTTCTCATAACTGAACTATTTCAGCAATATTCCATAATTGATCATTTTTTTGAAATCTTCCAACTAATTATTCACCTTGATCTGTAATCTGCTGATTAAACTAAGCGTCTGATCTAAGCACTGATCGACAATAAACAAAGTTCGACGATAAAATTTTTACCTGTTTATTTTCGAAATTTGCAGAATAATTTTTCAAAATTTTCTTTACCATTGAAGTGATAAATCATATAAATAGAAGAAACTGAAAAGTGTATAATATGCTACATCTTCTTAACGTTATAGTAACAAGAAATATTGCAACTGGATTTAAAGATTTCTCCCTGCTTTTTATAAATCTGCAACTGTCTCACGTTTAAACGTCTACTTATACAGAAACGCACTATTTGCATATGAAATTCATCTGTTCGAAGATGCTACGTAAATCGAGTAAAATTTATCGATTTATCTGACAGTATTTTATTGGGTGATACTGTGTATCCATCTTTTTAAACGCGTTCATCAATCTGTCTACTGAAGAGGGTAACAGGATTGTAAAAAGCTAACCAGAGCCCCTCTAGCGATAAGATCCCCCCTCATAAATCTAGATCGTCAAATGTGTCTCTATCGGTGAAATATGATTTGCAAGTGAATGTGTTCGAATCTATCAAATAAATAGTTCTTCCAACAAATCTTATTTGACAGTCGAAAATTTGATCGTGAACACGTGATGATGCTAAAAAGTGGACAGGTTTACATTCGAATTCTGTGTTCGTGCAACGGCGAATTACTATTAAATTCGTTAGAATGAAATAGAACTATTCTATCTGAGAAATATTATTTTTCGTTCGTTGCTACTATAAATTGAACACAGCTAAATATTTTCGTTGACACTTTGACACAACCATCAATATTTTCATTCACACGCAAGGATCATCACTCGAGTATAAAACAAATATTATTCAGTGGCAAATAGTTTCATCCCCTTTGATATATGTTATCAACCGTTAAAATCCAAGACAACTACTTTTTTTTTCATTTTCACCTAATCTCGAGTTTGGTTCGTGAAATAAACGAGAAATGATAAGTTTCGTAAATTACAAATATCTTTCAGATAAACTACATTTCAAATTAAACTTAGGTTAACCAGTGGTAAACAAATAATCATCGTTCGTAAAATAAGATATTTCAATTTTTCACTATTTCCCACCGAGTTCATTCACAAATATATTTTAGTATTTTTCAAAAAGGGAGTTAAATAAAAAAAGGAATTGAATATAAAAGAGTAATCTTAAATAGTGGAAATGATTTTGAACGTTGAAATTGTGTTTGATAATTTGCAAATAAATTTCGAAGTTTACGAGAAAAGGTATCGAATTAATTTCTATTAATTTCATCTAACGTCATTTTTCGACGAGGACAAAATCAATTTCGAACACTTGAGTGATGTTCTACGTGAGACGTTCAACGGCTCTTCCCTGTCGTCTTGATGTTTTGGAACTACTTGGCGGCTGCCCAAGCACCAACTGTTACTACTTGTTGCGGCTGTCCAACGTGCTGCTACTTACTACACCGAAGATAGTCTCTCTCTCTCGTCGATGCTTCGTGCTCGTCCATGAAGCAAATGGGGCACCGCACAGTTTCCGAGATTACCTTGTCCCGATATCACTTTTTTCACTGGGAAAAACAGTACTTTCTTTTGCTTCGCGAAACTCCAACGATCGATACATTTGAAAGACTTTAAACCATCACCGATTAATCATAGCTACAATATACGAAGGCATTATCGACAGCACCTTTAATAATTAATGTTGAAATGAAAGAGAAATTTATGTTGGAAGGAAATTGAGATCAGATGAAAAGTTATTTCAAATTAGGAATAAGAGTAAATTGATTTTCGTTTAATTTTGAAACATTTATGATTAAACGTAGTTTCTACTTTGGATTAAATTAACTTAGAAATTCATTGTATTTTATTAATTTTACTGCTATATTTAGTGAATTTGATTAAAACACAAATATTTCTATATCAGCATGATGGTAAAATAAAAGGGAAGCATATTACAACGTTCACGTTTTCTCTTGTATTTCAGGAATTTTCCTCACTTTGGGTACCTTTATATACGCTCCCACAATTTGTCCATTAAACCCAAAAGCACTCTATTGCATATATATTGCGAGTCGTTGAATTCTTCTTTTTATTTTATGTGGGGATATGAAAAATATGTACATACATAATTTCAGCCTAAACCGTACACGTACATCTGAGAAACAGGATCTTCTTATTTCGGCGTAACTTTTTCGCCAATTTTATGCATACACCAGAAATTTAAGTGCTTTCGGCGTATCACGCTGTAATTTTTCCCCGCCAAATCCCTTTATAACCTTTATGGTAATAGGTGTCCCTATTTTAGCGAGCAATGAAACGGAACATTGCAGCAGTTTATTCAAACACCTTCGATGCTGATGGAAACACCTCTGTTCTCGTTTCACCGTGCTTTGCAAATCGTAAAAAAATAAATATTTACCGTAATGATACATTTTAAACTTCACTGCTATTGCTTACTGATTAACGCGCGCTAATTAATATTTTCATAACGGAGATACCAAAAATACCGATAAAATATTTACAAAAATTGTAATAAATTGAAACAGAGAGATTAAACGTTCCTGGGAACTTAAATATTAATCTTCATCGAGGCATAATTATCTGCTTTCAAAAATCGAAGAATCTATACTCTACACTTCTCGTATCATCGCTAATCACAAACTAAAACTAATTCAACTTCTAACAATCTGCACAACTTTACAAGAAAGATCTTTAAAAAAAAAAAAACAAAGTACAGATCGTTAAAGTTCTTCTGTAACGAGTTTCGTACGCGACATTCGTAGAAATAAAACGGTAGAAAAAGCGAAATTTCTTCATCCCCAGCGTTACGTTTCCGAAATTCAATTGCAGGAGATGGCAAAGGTGCGCAACAATGTTTCGAGTACGAAGCACGCGACGGGTATTTATGATGGATCCCCTTTCTGTGCGCCGTCGTAAAGTTCAGAATAGCGGAATAAAATAAATTTAGAGCGTTCGGCCGGATATTCGACCAGCGGATAACGTGTTCACTAGCTCTCGCGCCGGTACACCTATGTACATACAATACCGGCTCGTTTCAGCGGAAATATTCAGCGGTAAGGATTCGTTCTACTGACCCGACAGGTTGCTCTAGTTAAACGGCGGGAAATGGATCCGCGATATATGCGGTTTAATCAATATATCCGGATTACGAGTCCCGCGGAACGACTGGCCCGGCGGAGGCCTTGCGCGTCCAGGAAAAGGGATCTCGAAGAAGCACACACTTGGCTAGCGTGCCAGGGAAATTGCTTTTGTCAAGATTACCCTCGAGTCATTTAATCTTTCCTTTGAACACGAGTTAACCCGGTGACATAATAAATGGCTTCTCATAAGGGGAAACGATCGCTTTACGGTCCTCTAAAAATGCTTGGCTGCAGGCCGGCCCAATGAGAACTAACATCATAGCTTTCCGGCTAGGTGAGCATTCGTGACTTTTACTATCCTTCGTGATTCGAATTTCAACTTCCGAATAATAACGGATACGATTACGTACGGTCGATGCTCGTGTCTACTTTGTTCGAGAGAGAGGGAGAATTGCAGACATTTTCTTGAAAATAAGTCTTATGCTGCACTTGCCACTGTTTCTTTAGTGAAAAATGTTAGATGTTATTCTTCTGCGGTTTTAAACTGGTGAAATGGTGTTTCTATGGCATGTTTGTTTTTTAATTGATCGTTTGGTAATGTTTGGAGAAATATTATTCAGTTTTAAATATTGGGCTGAATGTAGAACAGATTTTTGAGCATCAAATTTTCACAGCTTTCCTAGAAATGCTGTGTTTCTTTTAGGAAGAAACGTTTTGAGGGGGAATTGTTGTTTGGAAACGTGTGAAGAAAGATTGTTCAGTTTTAAATATTGAGTTGAATATAGAAGAGATTTTCTAGCATCAAATTTTCAGTTTTAAATATTGAGTTGAATATAGAAGAGATTTTCTAGCATCAAATTTTCAGTTTTCCCAAAAGTGCAACTAATACCTTCCAATTCTCTGCACATTTACGTTGGCTTGAATTTGACTTGAAAATATTCATATTTGAGAAGTTCTCTCATTAGAGCACAGTTTGTAATAGTTTATATGAAAGCACTTTGTATTATGGTACAGTTACTACATTTTCAGTCATTAAACGCTTTTTGGATAGAAACTTTTTATACATCATTGGGAACATGTGATAATTATAATGATCCAAAGTTTTCCCAGTAATTCCGGAATAAAGTTGAAAAAAATTTGAAAATTTCACGAAAAATGAACAGTGAATCTGCTCTAAAGAATTCTAAAGGCTTTCACTTCGATAATTCTGATAATACGAACGAGAGTTGTCGAAATACATTTTTATTCCACGAAAAAAGAAGAATAAACTAAAATAAAATAATTATTTCCGTATCTTGAAATTAGAACGTATTCTTCTTCACTTATTTCTCTTTTATGTTACCACCTGTCAAACTTAGCTTGAAAGATTGTCTGGAAAGGTAAACATTCTCTGTTATCATTCCTCAATCAAGCCAACGTCAATCGCTGGACTATAAAAACATCGTCAACGGATAATCATTCCGCCTTAATTTCCCTCCACCTTCTATCCCGTTCCAATTTTATTATACATATCATACCTCTGTTCGTACATACTTATAACTCATCGTCTTCCGGCGATAGTATCAAATTGCGCGTCATAATTTCACATGGAACGTATAGAACTGGGAAACATGAAACATTTACCTTTCTTTAACTCAATATTCTCCGTCGAGCACAAACATAAAATCTAACAAGCAAATCTGTATAATAAAGTGACGTCGATAATGAGGATAAATGTGACAGTGACCCAGATATTCGCTCGCGTCGAGAGCGCAGGAGTAAACTGTGTAGAGAAGAAGCGAGAGAAAAAAAGAAGAAGAAAAGAGATCGTATTAATATTAAACATCGAAAGAAGTTCCCGTAATTGAAATGAATAATGTATGTCGTGTCTCGGTTGATTCGGTATAATCATGGTAATACTCACGCCGTGAATAGTTAATCAGCGGAATCGAAATGTAAAAGCTCGTAGGCGCGGCTATTCTTCATTCCCTATGATCGGTTCCGATAATCCCGCTAGCAGCCATCGAATGAAAAAAAAAAAGAGAGAAAAAAAGGATAATTTTTGATAGCCGACCGGAGAAGTTTGGCGGAGCTGAAAATAACCCAAGTGGTAATTCCCGGAATTCTGGTCGTATTACGAAGCCGTTCAAGCTCTCCTTGCTTTGCATCCTGTGCACGAGAGGCTTTTGTGCTGCGCGGCTAATCGATCGACTCGATTAAAACCTTATCAACTCGATCTGCATCCGTCTAAATGTCATAATCAAACCGGAGAAATTAATTCGCAGGCAACACAATCGGTTACGATTTAACGGAACCCGCGGCACAACGGAAACGCGAGCCTGTAAAAGGGTGAAATTCGCGAAGAGGAGAATTGAAATTGCAATCACGATCGGATCGCGGATCGCATCAAGGAAGAACACGTCAAGAGTGTACACGATGCAACATTCTAACGACCCTTGAAATTTGTTTTCCCGGCAGGAACAATGAAATATGGTTTTTCTCGTCGTCGACTTACACGAGTCACTGCTGCCGGTGATATTTATTAAATGGACGACGTTGATCCCGAGAAATCAGATCCTCCGTCTCGAAGGAGAAATATCAGGTCGTCCTGAAAGTTTCTTGAGAAAAACGTAACTACGTTGAAATTGAACATTCTTCGTTCGAAGTAACTTCCTAATGTTCCATACATTTTTGCCAACAAATTAGGGGAGCGTTAAGGGGACACGCCAATCTGATACGCCTAAAAAAAGGAAAAGTTTGGGAATTTTTTTGATGGGTAACTATTAAATGGAGATCCTCGATTTTCTCAGAGGTCGTAAATGTAACTTTCAGCTTTCCTCTCCAATTTTTAAAAAGTTGGAATATTGCAAAATGGAGGAGCCTACACTCCCACTAGTACCGCTGTTCCCCCACTCCTTTTACCGCTGTGACGTCATTTGCTCCGATCGCTGCCCCGGCTCTGCTCCGGGCGAAAAAGAGCGCTCTTGCGCCCAAAATTTCACTTTAAGAAAAAAACAACGTTGAAAGGTGTTTTCTAAATTGTTTTTTTGTAAGGAAATTGTCAAATGAGTGAAATATTCAATTTTAATTGTTTCTTTCAAAATGAATGTCTTGAAACCGTGGCAACTTTTAGGATGACCTAATAGAATTTATACAAATGTTTTCTCGTTGACTTTATTTTCAATACTTGGATATTTTTACGTGATACTGAAGCGTAGCGATTGTTTGGTACGAAATTCGAGAGAACGCAATTGACCGATGAGTTACAGTTATTGTAGTTTAATAAAAAGTAGTAGGATTTTTAAATGGTTATTAGTGAATCGAATAAAATTCATATCATGTTCCAATTGTTATATTTATTCAATACGGTTTTTCACAAGGTTACATCTTGTTTTTCTGTTATATTAAATGTTGAATTTTATAGAGGATCGAACTGCCGAGAGCAGATGTTTCAGAGAACAAAGTTTGAAGAGAAAAAATTTGTCTGATGACCTGAATATTTGAATTTGTTAACAAAATTTTTCGTGAAAACGAATCTCGACTCGAACATCGATAATTCACTTTACTCTTTACCTTCGTATATATTTTTCCGAAGTGGAACTATCCTTGTACCTGTACACAGGTACATTCAGTTTACGTTTAATTCTCGTGTTATTGGCGAGTTTTAAATATCGCGCTTGATCGAAAATACGACGTTTATTAAATCGAGCAGATCATAAATGGCAGCTAATTTTTCTACCACAGAGAGAAGTTCGGTTGAAATAACCGTTGAACAAGTAGAAATCTGTGTCTAAATCCCATTTTTTGTTTCTTCGGTGAAAATTCAACGATTTAGTTAAGTTCAGATTACATTTCAGTAGTAAATTCGTTATTGCTTGTGATTCACTGAAAGAATGCACGTAATTATGAACGAACGAAGAATAACAACAATTTCTTACATTGTCGAGAAGGTATAAAATTAAAAAATTAAAGCTTTCCAGAAAAATAATTACATCTTCCTCTAACAGAAATAATTGCAAACCGCGCATAATGTAATTTCAACGATAAAAATACTGCAATTAATAAATGTGGTAGAAAATTTTCAATATGCAAAAAGGTGAATTCGAGTCTTGAAATAAATTAGAACAGTCTATATATATACATATACAGGGAGATCGTTGGGCTTCTTATCAGCTAGCTCGTATCGGGAAATTGCTTTTCACGAATAAATTGCGACATAAACTACCGAATTAATTATCAATGCATTTTCAATTCCAGCTATAATTTTGGGTTAAATCTGCCATTAGGAATATTGTCGATACCTCACATCACGCATGCTCGTTTCGACGTATGCGAGTAATAACGTTGGTGGAAGAACACTTTGACTGTATGAGTGCATGAAAAGGAAAACTTTCTGTTACATGAATATAGGCTTCCACCTTCGCACAAAGGCTTTGATACCATTGACAAAATATTGACTCCGGACACAAATTCCTTTACATATATATGTATATACGTATATGACGTATACGTATACACATTTATTTCTTTAACAATGCTGGTCAACGAACCAAATATTGGCTTTTTGTTCGATGAAAAACGACGAATTGGTTACGAGAGTGTGCAACTGTATGGAAACACCAGCCCTTTGAATCTGCACTAATTTGTCAAGGAAAGAGAGATCTTTGTGGAAATTTAAGTAAATCGAACGATTCCATAGAAACGAGATATCTATTTATTTCATGGTTTAATTCAACCGTTGTATCGTCACGTCTGAGTTATTTTTAAAGCTGCAGAAATTCTGCTTTACGTAGGTACGTACGTGTTATATTTAAATCTAATAGAATATTCATGAGTCACACTAACATTAATACTTTCGCGTTATTACGAAATCACGTTATTGCGAAATTCGTTAAATTACAACACATTTGGAAAGTCTCTAGGGAAGGATAAATTTAACTTTAATGTTTGGCGCAAAATTGTTATCGAACAATGTGGAGCACTGGGATATTAAAATTTGCGGCATATTCCCTCGATTCTCACTCTCGTAATAATGTAAAAAATTAATTTCCAGCGTATTTATAACAGTTGAAAAATTTCATGCCTGCGATCTTCTATACCATTTCCCCTTTAAAGCTGTATTTAATAATCTATTCAAGTTCC
This sequence comes from Habropoda laboriosa, assembly GCF_001263275.1. NCBI lineage: Eukaryota > Metazoa > Arthropoda > Insecta > Hymenoptera > Apidae > Habropoda > Habropoda laboriosa. Next base: position 680,415 of record NW_017100180.1, on the reverse strand, counting down.
ACGCGATTATTTCATATTTTTAAACGTACATGTTGCAAAAACACAATTCTACACGTACATCGACAAAAAGAATGTCAACGTTACTAATTTTTATGTTATCGTCTGTTGGTATTTTCCAATAACGCGTACGTTCTATTCTTTCTTTACTTTGAAAAACGAGAAAAATCCTTTTTTGGAAAAGTAGAAACAATTTTCAAGTGGAACACTTTGTGAATAGTCTCACTTACGAAGATAGGAATTTTATCGGAATTTTCATTCTTCCAGGCAAAAACTCGCCGCGAGCTACTTAAACAGATAGTGTCGTCACGCTTGTGAGCTTTACATCGAGTAAATAATTCGAGCCCTACATCCAGTCCATTTTAATTAAAACCATCGAGATGATACCATGCGCGTTGCTTTCGTGTCCCTCAAACGTGGCTTCATCCGGTCGCATACATCCTATCTATCTGTAGAATCCGAAATCACGTATGATAAATCCCTGTTTATACGAAATCACGTTGTATGCTTAGATTACTGCGGTAAGTAACTACAAACGCAAACGACGATCCAAGCCAAAACTCGAGATGTGATATTCTGCTAAGACTTCTCATTAACTGTGAAAGAATTTATAATAACCCTTTGTTAACCGTTATTAATATCAGAATACGTTGAAATGAAACGAGAAATCGTAGAATCGTACAATCTGCGATTATAAAGATAACGTCACTTGATTCCAAAATGAACTGTGCAACATTTAACTTGCTAATTGTATGGATCAAATATTCCCTGAAAAATCTTTGCAGGTAACAAAATTATATGTTTCTGTTTATTCGAAGCAGTGAAAAAACATAGCTTTCTAAATAAACGAATTTCTTGGTATTACTAGAGAACACTTGCTTCTTTTTTAACAAACGCAGGACAGAAAATTAAAAAAAAATAGGACACTTCCGATAGCTTCTGATAACTAAAATACCCAAATTTTGTATCCATACTTAATTACAAAATATTACATCTCCCTTTGCGTTTAACACAACTGAACTCTCCGTTCGAAGTTTCAAACGCTTGAAATACTAAAGCATCGTCTTTATAATGGACAAGTGTGATCTTGATAGCACGTAAAATATTACATCTCATTTTCATTTGTCACCCAAATCGCAGCTCTGTCGACTTTCCCAACGATGATTTATCAAAAGACATTCTGTCACGCGAAAACACGTTCCCATTTGATCAAATCTACATCTAACAATACAACACTCTCGTCGGTAATAACAAACTACTCTCGAAACTACCCTCTCGCCTCTCCCGAAAAACCTTTCTCCATAAATTCCGGCGTGAAATGGAAGAAGAAGGATCCGGACAAATTTTCCAAGACTCCTCTCAAAAGGTCAAAGGTAGAAATTGAATTTACGTTGTAGAAAAGAAACATACGAGAGCCGGTTTGCCGCAAACGTTAGCATGTAATAGGCACTGTTGAGACCTCAGAAGGGAGGCTCGGGTGAGTGAAATAAAAGGGAAAGGCTGGTGAAAACGACGGCAAGGAGCGAATGATACAGTTAAAGGGAAACAAGGAACAACGGAGGGAAGGTGGAAGCAGCCGTTGGCTAGGAATGGCTGCCACCTGTAGCAGCTATTGATCGGTAGGACGAAGCCGAGTGCGTGTGTAGCGAAGTTGCCTGTAGCCGTGGTGCTCTCCCACCCCCGTTTCAGCTCTGTCGAGCTTTGCTAGAAAAACTGTTGTAAGCTTACATTCGTTTCGAAACTGTTATACTTGTCTGAACGTCCGTCGTGTTTCCTGTCTACTTGTGTTCGTCACCCTACTTGTTTCACGATCTCGCCGGCCAAGTTTCCCGAATCTTCGACGCTTTTCCTTTTTTTTCCCCCTCCCGGGCTGTTGTATAAGCTCGACTCGTCGTGACCTTTTTTCCGCCACGATACACCGTGTGCACGTCATCGAATCCACGTCTGCGTTAGCAGACGGAGAACCTACCACCCTTCTCGACAAGTTCCGCGCGCGATTCCCGCCACGGATCGGTAATTACATTTCCATTTTAATTAATGCATTCAAAGCCGCTCGAGCTTCCACGTGGCCACAGCTGCAGGATTTATCAACCGATCGAACGATTCGGCAGAGCGATATTTATGTTTACAGAAAAATCGGCTGGCTAGGTGATAAAATCGCCGAGCCTGATGCACAACCAGTGTGGTCCATTTGTTCGCGAGATAGCGGAGGGAAAATTCGAAATGTTGGACCTGGTACAAGGGTTTTCATTTATTCACCTCGGTTCTAGGGGGATAAAGTGCGAGAATTTTGGAATTTTGTGAAACTCTTATCGCTATCGAAAGTTTGATCATTGGTGGATTTTTTGTCTGTGGAAAGCAATATTTTTTTGCTAAGGTGTCGATTTATGGTGTAAGGAAACCTTGTTTCCCTTGGCTTATGATTTTTTCTGCTGACTATGCATCTAGCATGTAATCCTCGATATTAAAAATTAAAATTAAAGTTAGAATTGAAACTAATTTTTGTTACTAATGTAACTCTTTCTGTCGCACACTTTGACCAAAATTTACGCCTACTTTTCTACGAGAAAAAATTTTATAGAGGTAATTCGATTCGTCGACGAAGGAAGAAAATTATTCCACCAATCTCAATTTCATTGCAATTCGTGACTCGCGCTTCACCCTATTCTCGCTCGTAAAATTAAACTTACATATCTGCTTCATTAACGCGACTCGTTGCATATACATCTACTCGAACATTTCCGTGACCTACAATTACAGCTGCCGTCACAGTTGAACACGATGTTACATCGAAGAAACTAAGAAAACAAGCGGTACTTCCGTGAATTTGCTCGCAAATTCTCTGCAACAATGCGATGACATTGGAGATGCAGATACACGCGACAATGATGCACCTCCGCCATCTCTCTGTTCGAAGCAGATAGTTTGCATAAGTCAGAGGGAACAAAGATCTTCTAGTCGGAAACAACTAGATTTGTCGCTGGACTACGTGAACAAGCTCTATGCTCTAACGTTGTTTAGTACACCGGATTTCGGCCATTAATTCCCCGAAATTTTATTTGCTCTTCTTGACGTTCTCGTTGTACGTTTCCTCTCTCTTTGTGCACACGATCGCAGTTGCACACGTTCGTACGTACATTTCCTACGGTTGGCTTCTATCCAGCTACTTTTCAGCCGCAGACATTGTTCACACGGCCGTTTGCAACTGAAGCTCGTAATGTGGCCAGAAATGAAACGAAACTTGGCGCTGTTGTAACGAAAATGATTGATTAACGTGGAAACTGTGAGAACAGTGTCTATTTCTGCCTCTGATTTTGTCGGAAGCTTGTTAAACCTTTGGTTAAACGTTGTTGGATTTGAAAAAATGAATCGCTTTAGTGAATCGTAAATATTTTTGAAGATACCAATGTTTAGGTTTTTGAAATATTAATTTTGAGATTGTTTAATTTTCATGTGACTGCAAAGGCTAGATGAGACTCGTATCTTCCACTTGAATACTGGAATAATTAAAAAAGAATAATTCCGTCACGAAAGGGTTAAACATGATCGTACAAAAATATCAGTACAAATACAATTAGAAATGCAATTTTACTCGTTCAATTACAAAAAAGAAACCTAACAAAACAATACCCAAAATTTCCTCCCAAACTTTGCTAAAAGAGATAAAAAAAGCTGTACAAAAGCCTGAAACGAAACGCGCGATCAACGGAAAATCTACGGGTTATTAAAGCGGTGTTCATTGAAACGAGGGACGCGCGAAAATATCGCGCGATTCAATTGCCGCGCGTTTGAGAGCGTCCGTTTGCAAATCTCCGAGTGAAATCCCCGGAATGGGAAACAAAGATTCATTTGCCAAGTTTTCAGAAAATTGACGAGAACGCGATTACGATTTTGCTTAATAGCCCGGTACTCCTCTGCGGAGCGGCGGGAACTCGTTGCGTTTTCGCTCTCCCTCTCTCTCGTTCAGAGAAATTTATGTACATTCTATTTTGCAAAGCTCCCCATGTCCTGTTTCGCGAAATTTTCCCGCCTCGACCGTTACGTACGATTCTGTCCGATTTTCCGCCATTTTTCCGAACGAGGGAAAAGCAGTCGAGCGTGTCGCGCGGAAGAGAAGAAACAAAAAAAATTTATTAGTTTCGTTAGTTCCATTTGTCACAACTAGCAGTACTGCATTCAATTAACTTGCCGGAGCGTGTGTTGCAGCCTTAATGTCGTTTCGAGAGATGCATTATCTAGCTGCTAATGCTGCAACAGAGATTGTTCGGCTCGGTGCGAATAATACGGCGTCGTTAGGAGGCCGAAAATTTGGCGGGGAAATTGTTTTTTTTTTTACGGAGAACCAGAGGGAAATATGTCCACGAACAATCAACCTGGCTGTGTTAGCGATCGCGTTTAACCAGTACGGAAATGTCGCGTAGCTTTCGATTGAAAGGCCTGCGCTTTCACGGGTGGACCGTGACACGGCGATTTTTATAAAAACGAACAGTTACGATGGAGAAAAATGGAGGAAAAATAGGGGGAGCGTGGAGAAAGGTTTCACTGGTTTAATTCTCTAACACGTTCGCCATGATTGAGGCAACGGAAAATTATAATTGTGGGAATTTATATATATATATGAAGCGGAGAATTTGTGCCATTTTTAAATGTGAACAGTAGATGAGTTAGTTGATAGATCAGATGTCAGGAGTAATTATGAATAATTGCTACTATTGACTGTAATATGGAAAAGAAATTATTTGACGTAGAAGTTAATATAGTGATAGAATAGTTTAATATGTAGATTAATATGAAAATAAAATCGTTCGATATACAAAATAATACGGAAATGAAATTGTTTAACATATAAAATAGTATGGAAATAAAATCGTTTAATGTAGAAAACAATATGAAAATAAAAAGCATTTCGAGACTTGAATGTGGGTGAAGGGTCTAGAAAGGTAGGAATCTAGAAATTCATGCGTGGGACAGAGTAGCTGAGTGATAACAATGGGTGCGTTTAATATGTATATATGTACATAACGTAGAACTGTGTACGTATATAGAGGTGACTGTTTTTAAGGATGGTCAAAGCGTGATGCGAATGAAGTTTTACAGAGCATAGCAAGTAGATCCAATATCTAGAGAATTTAGAACGAGCGTGTTTGGATGGAATGTTTATTAAGAGAGTATCAAGGCAGAAAATAACGTATTTGTACTTATTTCCACGTTAATACGTGTAATATCATGTAAACAAGTAACAAATTTCACCTGTTGTTAAATAATTTTATTTATATTAAAATAGGAAATTGTTTTTTTTTATTAGGATTTAAAAATTTAATTGGAGGTGTAATTTCTAAAGCTACTCTAAGTCAGAAATCAAAAATGACTAAATTGCATCGAAAGTTTCATTAGTTGTTATTAACAGTTGAAATCTACACGTTCAGACAACTTTTATATGGAAACATTCCCCTACTCATTTGCGGTGAAACTTTCTTTTCCGTATGCGGAAAGAGTCTCACGTTGGCGAAGCTGCTTGTTTTCCGGTATTTCGGAAAACGGATCCCCCTGGGTCGTCCGCGAGCTGAATTACAACAGGACTTGTCTCTCCTCAGTCCAGAAAGCTGCTCTATTCAAACGTACCCGAAAAGCAAATTCAATAGGTCGAAATTCACCAGCTGTCTTATGTATAATTGCACACTCGTCCTTGCAATTTCTCACCCTTTGAAGTCACATGGAACGTTCTTCAGAACAATGCCACACTGATTCTCATCATTCCTGGAAAGAATACTCAAAGCTCCAGGCTTTTCCGCATTCGTTAAACTATTCCAGGAATGAAACATTTCACGGTCCAAATTTGCAAACAGCGAAACTAACGGTTAAGCATTCATTTCCACGAATCAAACACTTCTGACGCAGCACCGCTGAATTCGAACTCCAACGTAACCTAAATTCTCCAATAATTCCCGTGTAATATAAATTCCAATATGAATTCCGTTTCCCCCATGAGAATTCACGATTCCACGCCACCCTGCGAACCTCTCACTCATGCTTCTTCCGTCTTTGAAACTTTTCGAGAGAAGCAAAAGAAAAAAAGAAGAAACTTATCAAGAAACTGCTAAAAGCCTTCTTCTCTATGAAAAATACACTGCTGGGAAGGGTCCGTGTCTCGGGTTTCCCATGAAAAATGTAATCGTAACGTGTGTCACGCCGAAATTGCAACGCGACACGATCTGAATCCCAAGTTCTCTCCTTCTACCGTTCTCTAAACATTCTCAGGCGTATAACGAGTAATCCTGAAGGATCAGCGAGCGCGTTAAAGCATTAATGAGACCGTTAACGGCGCCGATACGGCTCTTTATTGCCGCGGGCATCACAATCGAAGAAAATGTTGTTCTAGCCGGAGGCAAAAGAGGTCTGCGACAAGCGTATCAGAAATGAGAGGGCGGCCAGGGACACGAACCGGTCAGATAAAATCAGCTAGGAAGAAAGAGAGTGGATAGAGGGGAGTCCGCGATAAGGTCGTCATAAAAATGTTGGAAACGATTGGAGAGGGTCGATGGAGGATCGAAGGTCCGATCCATGTCCGATAAGGTGAATTCACGTACTTTGTAGCCTGATTGTGAGTAACGTGAGCGCGTTTACTTAACTCATTGAAAAGTTACGGTTACGAGGGGTGTCGTTTCTCGTGCGAACATAGAACGATCTCGCGTGACTCGCGTGCGACGTGGAAACATTGAAACGAAGCCTTGATAACATCTGAAACGTACCAACTCCTGGACCTTACTGGAGCTTACTGACATTTTCTGTGTACGTAAGTATGTATTAATCAAGAAATTATTAAAAAAAAGCTAATCGCTAGGATGACAATATTAGCGGAGGCAGTGATTAAAGCAGGTGGATGATATAAAGACGAAAAGAAGATCTAACTATTATTAGTAATGTTCGTAAGGTTTAATCGTGGTTAATTAAGGCTAATTATGGAAAATTCAAGAAAATACTGTTTTCCGTTATATATTTCAATTATTTTCTTAGGTCTTTGCGATATTTTACTAGGTAAGCTATGACCTTTGAGCGTGGAAGTAAGTATACTAACGAGGGAAAATCCTGACGTGATAATCACCAATTTTGAAGAAATTCTAATACATAGTATAATAATTCTCAAAAAAGTATTTAACACGTACTTTTTTATATCTACAACCGTCCACAGTGAAGGGGTGAAAATCGTTCTGAAATTTGAAAGTAGTAAATATACTTAGTACTGTGGATTTGGTTTTAATAATATGTTGCGAATGATGGCGTGAATGTCGTGTGTTTGTTTTGAATTTGTGTGAACGATCTAGGATAGACATGATATACGACTGATACTCGAATCGACTCGAGATTGGCGAAACGGGCAGTGTCCTAGAGAGAAGCAGTGAGTAAACAGTAGAACCGCGTTGTTAATGATAACAAAGAGTGCGAGAGCATATATGCGAGAAAGAATAAGAGAGCATTGATCAGGTTATTATTATTCCTTTTTATGTGTCTTTATCGTTATTGTGCAATTATTATTATAAAATATATTCGTATTAAACTTTCTACCACGTGTTACTCACCCACAAGTACAATATCTAAAAAATTATCAAAGATAAAGGAACAGTGTAAATTGATAAATTTTCTATTTTTCACTAACAAATTAAAAAAATAATAACTAATTTTAACCAAATACGTTTGTTACCCTCATCTTTGAGCGCAATTTTCGAGTACTACCATATAGAGAAGTTTCGTCAGTATCGGTAATTATCGCTTCAAGATGTTCCCTCGCAAAAAGCGCGGAAAGGGGATAAGGAGCGAGGTGGATATACAGCATCTTGGCACGATCGATCCAGCAGCATAGTTTATCTGACCGAATATCGTCGATAGGTGTATATCTGCGGCAAGTTATCGAGTATTCGAGCGTGTATATACCCGATCGCGAGAACTCTGCTCGAAGTTTCCTGTATGCATAATCAGCCAGCGTTTTCGTAGTCGATCGCTTCCCAGGATCCGAGCTGAAAGTTATTCTGCTTCTTGACACGCTTATCATGCGCGGTTATTTGTAAGCCGAGTACAGTTACGTGTTTCCGTAGCTGCCGCATTATTGCAATTTCGGTGTAGCTGCAAGCTCGTGGAGTATTGTGATCGTAAAAACGTTTGCTCGTCTTGAGATTACCCGGGAAATTTGCTGCGTCGAATCGGAGAATTGGAAATTCCAATTTGGAATCGAATCTCGTGGTTTCGTCGGGCGCGGACCGTTTTCGATTTTATTAGCCGAAGCAGTGCACTGATAACACGATATTGACAAAGTTTCCAGGAAATCGTGTAATACGATTGCTGTTAGGGCTTCTACACGTTTCGCGGACCTCGGTTATGTAGAAAGTGAATAAGATATTTGTTTACTAACTTAGACATAAAATAAATAGAATATTTATTTGTCAACGCAAAGTAAAGATATATTTTAGAACAATAATTAGCTGTTGTGATATAAAGTTCGATAAAAAGTGTCAAATTTAAAGTGTAAGAGTGTAAGGTTAGAGTACAAGTCCGACTTTATTGCAGTTCTAGTTCAGTTCTAGTCTCGTATGGTTGTTCTTATTTATTAGGTGCACAAATAAATTCGGTGAATTATTTCGGAAAGTCTTGACAACATTATCGACTCATAAACGTCATATTTTTTCAGAGAGGAAATTCGAAAAAGTCGCCCAAAATAATGGATATTATTTTGAATATTAATTCTGTGAAAATTATGTGAATGCTACATAATTTTAAATATTCTAATGATGTTTCAATTACATGACTTGTATTCTACTGTAAGCCACTAAAAATTAAATAAATACAATTATTTATCTTTATTTCGCTTTGAACAAATAATATTTGAGGCATATTTGTAACACCAAGAGCGACAATATAAAGATAGCTGCATTTTCTAACTTGTATTTAGCACATTTATCTTCGAGACACTTCACATAAGAGAATAATATCGACCTCGTGTTTCATCTCACATTTTAATGATTAACAATGTACATTTTATTATAAGCTATGGTGCTACGGTTAAAATTTAAAAGGATTGATAATTATATTTTTTAAAGGACGATAAAGACTGAAGTAATTCAGTTGAAATGGGGAAAAAACTGGAATAAAGATACATCATTTTAATACGTACGGCCCGTGAACGTGTTACATTGCATTGGTTTGATACATTGCCTGGCATAACAATAAATTTATTCAAAGCATAAGCCGTAAAAGTAGAACACGGTTATCTCTAGAGTTTTTCAAACGTCCAAAATGGTACCTATCTATCAACGAATTGAATTACACTGGAGTGAGTATTTAATTAAGCATTATTCACGAAACACCGTGTTCCGTGTAATTTCCAACTGTGCGATAAATTAGCGCTTCCGTAATTTATACACGTTTTGTCCGAACTTGTAAGAAAAATGAGCAGAACTTTTAATCTACTAGCGTTACATTATTGATAGAATTTATTACTCGTCTGACAACGTTTTAAACTGAAAGTAATTGACGATTTAATTGTTCGCTAAACGTTACTCCTCTCCCAACACGCGAGGTTCGGTATTAATAAAATTAATAACATTTACAGAGCTCTCACTTATTTATTATCCGTCAGTGAAGCAAAAATTACATTACGCGTGTGAGCAAATATTTTGCAGCCTCTCCACTTCTCCTTTGAAAGAATTAAAATCGCATTCGAACGATAAAAAAAAAAGAAAGCGAATTAACGCGAAAAATTTTAATATTTAAAAAATCTTTAATCTACGTTAAACATTAATATTGAATCTTCAAAGAAGTTTCATATTTCATATCCAATATTCCTCTTTAAACTTCAATTCAATTTAACACTTTTAAAAATACGTAATACAAATGTAATTCATTTTTTAAATAAGAATGCTTCTCGTATTTTTCGAATTTTTCTCAACTTATTAACTTAACTTTGAAGCGAACCTTTTGGAAAATGGAAACGATGGTAACGTAAGCTCTAATGAATAATTTAGAAAGGGTAGGAGTATTTTTAAGAACATCTATTTCTTCTCCTACGAAAATGTTGAACCTACACCAAGGTGAAAGAAACATCCTAAAACGTCCTTTTACAAGAGACTGAGATGGAACTTAAAATAAACATCTTTCTTTATCAATCCGCCTACCCTACACATTTTCGTATCATACCCGATCGGTATACCCCTAAATTCATACGATCCTTTACATTTAAGACACTTTTATCAATCTCTTCTCTTGCTCTAATAACTTTGAAAACGAATCGGATACAGTTGTATCAAACTATTTATATATTCAATCGATAGCATCTATTGATATATTTCTAGTGATATATTTCGGTTAATTATAAGGAGATTGAGTTGATGCCTGTTCATTATTGAACGTCGTTCGTTAAACTTTAGGATTACGCATTGTTAGTTCAACGCATTTTCCTATATGACATTATAATACAAATTAATCTAAATTATGTCCAATTACTGTTACTCGAATATGCGGACATTTACCAAAACTGAATATTTTAAATATTCATGGTATGATATAACGTTCGTATTACTCGTATTCGTGGTATTTTTAATAGTATGAATAATTTTCCGAGTAACTGTACCCACGTTAATCCATTCAAATTCCTCCAAAATGTGAATCTTTCCGTCAAATTAATTACCCTTGCATACCTAGCAGGCCTAACCTCTCAATATCATGCTAAGTCTCCTATTGCCCCGTCATTTAGCAAGTGCTTAACCGTGTAAAGGATCATCCTCCCGCAGATTCTTCCCCGAAATCCTTTCCCAGCCGTCGATTTAAATCGAAGCCCGGGATATACATTTGTCTGTGTCGCGGTACTAATGCAGCAGCCGGCTGATGGGAGAAACATTAAATATCTCGGGGAGTACCAGGCAGAAAAGACGGAGTTGCTGACTGTCGATGCGGC